>NC_086454.1:255361392-255961392 GCF_028390025.1 Pseudophryne corroboree | reverse complement strand
ACACTGAGCACAGATATGGAGCGTTTTTCAGGCAGAGAACGTATAATACTGGTGGTCACTGGTCAGCAAATCTCTGCACTGTACTCCTCCTATATAATACTGGTGGTCCCCAGTCCCCACAATAAAGCAGTGTGAGAACAGATATATGCAGCACACTGAGCACAGATATGGAGCGTTTTTCAGGCAGAGAACGTATAATACTGGTGGTCACTGGTCAGCAAAACTCTGCACTGTACTCCTCCTATATAATACTGGTGGTCCCCAGTCCCCACAATAAAGCAGTGTGAGCACAGATATATGCAGCACACTGAGCACAGATATGGAGCGTTTTTAAGGCAGAGAATGTATAATACTGGTGGTCACTGGTCAGCAAAACTCTGCACTGTACTCCTCCTATATAATACTGGTGGTCCCCAGTCCCCACAATAAAGTAGTGTGAGCACAGATATATGCAGCACACTGAGCACAGATATGGAGCGTTTTTCAGGCAGAGAACGTATAATACTGGTGGTCACTGGTCAGCAAAACTCTGCACTGTACTCCTCCTATATAATACTGGTGGTCCCCAGTCCCCACAATAAAGCAGTGTGAGCACAGATATATGCAGCACACTGAGCACAGATATGGAGCGTTTTTCAGGCAGAGAATGTGTAATACTGGTGGTCACTGGTCACTGGTCAGCAAAACTCTGCACTGTAATCCTCCTATATAATACTGGTGGTCCCCAGTCCCCACAATAAAGCAGTGTGAGCACAGATATATGCAGCACACTGAGCACAGATATGGAGCGTTTTTCAGGCAGAGAACGTATAATACTGGTGGTCACTGGTCAGCAAAACTCTGCACTGTACTCCTCCTATATAATACTGGTGGTCCCCAGTCCCCACAATAAAGCAGTGTGAGCACAGATATATGCAGCACACTGAGCACAGATATGGAGCATTTTTCAGGCAGAGAACGTATAATACTGGTGGTCACTGGTCAGCAAATCTCTGCACTGTACTCCTCCTATATAATACTGGTGGTCCCCAGTCCCCACAATAAAGCAGTGTGAGCACAGATATATGCAGCACACTGAGCACAGATATGGAGCGTTTTTCAGGCAGAGAACGTATAATACTGGTGGTCACTGGTCAGCAAAACTCTGCACTGTACTCCTCCTATATAATACTGCTGGTCCCCAGTCCCCACAATAAAGCTGTGAGCACAGATATTTGCAGCCACCTGAATAAAACTGAGAGGACGCCAGCCACGTCCTCTCACTATCATTTCCAATGCACGAGTGAAAAATGGCGGCGACGCGCGGCTCCTTATATAGAATATGAATCTCGCGAGAATCCAACCGCGGGATGATGACGTTCGGGCGCGCTCGGGTTAACCGAGCAAGGCGGGATGATCCGAGTCTGCCTTGGACCCGTGTAAAAAGGGTGAAGTTCGGGGGGGGGGGGGGGGGGTGATACCTCATTATCTCCGCAGTATAGCTTAGATTTTCAAGTATTCTAAATATCTGTTTAAACTTTAGATTTTATTGTTCATGTTTCAACAATCCCACATATGTATTAGTGCTAAGAGTGTTTTTTTTTAAATGTATTTATTGTCCGTGGCTGGATTATTTAATTAGCTATTACTGTTGCTGTGAGTATTCCGCTGTGGCATACAGTACTTGCCTACAATCCCGGATGGCCGGCAGGCTCCCAAAAATCGTGTGCCACTCCTGAAAATGTGGGCAAGTCTCACAGAGCCAGGTGAAGTTAGCTCACCCACGAGTAATGAAGAGATTTGCGCTGAATCACATCATAGTAGCCACGCCCCCAGTGTGCAATGCAGGTAATCTTGGTATGCCCTGGCACTGCCTTCCGTTGTACCAACATGGCTCCCCGATCCCGGATGGGGCAGCCTGAAAGTCAACATCTATGCCCTATGGTGGTCCATATTACCAGAGGCTCATAGGGGGAGGGGGAGCGGGTACTTCTGACCCAGGCCCATGTTGGGGTATGCAGAACCTACGCAACATATGAAGAAAAACGCGGTACGCTACATCTCACAGACTCAGCCATGCCACCTGTCTCACGAGTATGACGCATAGATCTATGCAGGGGCATTTTAAGAGAGATGGGGAATTGCATACAGCCTCTATCGTGGGCCCCCTCCTCTCCGGCAGCAAGTAGACTCTGGCATAATGGTAGAGTATACTGCGCATCCGCAGGCCTTCAGGAACATGGCACCCGCGCCTTGTTCTCGGGGACATCTTCAGTGCGCATGCGCAAATCACTCGGAAATGGCCACGCGGCCATTTTAAAAGTGATTTGTGCCCGCATTGCAGGGACGCCACCTCGAGACTCCGGAGGGGTAAGTATACTATATGGGTGCAGGGTGAGTGGTGTGGGTCCCCCCGGACCTAGGGGCCCGTGCAGGGGCCACACACTGCACCCAATATAGAACCGCCTATGGATCTATGTGTAGGATTACACATCTGAAGATGATTGGTCACTATGATCAACTTCACTTAATCCACTTCTCCACTCTTCAGAAGCTTTAACATATTTCCCTATTATTTGGCATGCTGATTCAGGGGCTCCTCTGATTATTTGGCATGCTGATTCAGGGGATCCTCTGATTATTTGGCATGCTGATTCAGGGGATCCTCTGATTGTTAGCACTAGATAGGATCTCAGGAATACAGTATTTCCTATTTTATACTGCACTGGGGTTTATACACTATGGGGTTTTAACTTTCCTGGATAAACTGGGGCTGGCGAGAATGAAAAGCTGAACTTGATGAATACATGTATTTTTTCAACATAAACAACATAAACAATAAGGGGGTCTATTTACAAAGACAGTGAAAATAGAATTGTTACTTTTCACTATACAGCATATCGCATCAGTTCAATGCGATATATAGCATTGTTAAGTAGCAATTCATGTATACCTTTCAGAGGCGCCGGAGACCTGGAGCGGTGAGGGGAAGGAGAGGAACTGCGCTGCGCTCTCCTCCCCTCACATATCAACACAAGCGGTGAGTGACCGGGGGGGGGGGCGGCACAGGGGGGCATGTATCTGGCACTGAGTGGGGCATGTATCTGGCACAGTGGGGCAATGTAACTGGCACTGTGGGGCATGTAACTGGCACTGTGGGGCAATGTATCTGGCACTGTGGGGCAATGTATCTGGCACTGTGGGGCATGTATCCGGCACTGTGGGGCATGTATCCGGCACTGTGGGGCAATGTAACCGGCACTGTGGGGCATGTAACTGGCACTGTGGGGCAATGTAACTGGCACTGTGGGGCAATGTAACTGGCACTGTGGGGCATGTATCTGGCACTGTGGGGCATGTAACTGGCACTGTGGGGCAATGTATCTGGCACTGCGGGGCAATGTATCTGGCACTGTGGGGCATGTAACTGGCACTGTGGGGCATGTATCCGGCACTGTGGGGCATGTATCCGGCACTGTGGGGCATTGTATCTGGCACTGTGGGGCAATGTAACTGGCACTGTGGGCAATTTTCAGTGGCCACACCCCTTCTGGTGCATGGCCACACCCCTTATGGTGTGTGGTCACGCCCATTTCCCCCCGCCGTGCGCACATGCTTCTTTTGCTGTTTTTTTGGGGATGGGGGCGCTATTTTCCATCTTGCCCTGGGCTCCGAAAACCCTAGCTACGCCTCTGATACCTTTCCGGCCAAGTGACCTAGGGCTCCGCAACAAGGCCCGCCCTGCGAAGCCAGGGACTCCTGAGTGGTAACCCGCATCTTAATAAAAGACATACATCTGGAAGAATGGGCACCTTCTGTAACATTGGGGCAGAAGTGTTAAGAAGGGATAAAGAAGTGATAAAGCAGTGATAAGCGCAAGGTGATAACGCACCAACCACTCATTATGGATTTTAAAAATGACAGTTAGGAGCTGATTGGTTGGTGCATTATCACCTTACGCTTATCACTGCTTTATCACTTCCTTATCCCTTCTCCAGGCTTAATACATCTGCCACAATGACAGTTAGCCGAGTAGATGTTAACATGAGGTGATTGTTTAAATTTATCTTACAGTGGAGTTACTGTATATATTATAGAGAAATATATTTGAAAGTTATAATTAAAAATGGTTCATGTACCTGCATCTTAATGCGTCATGTGGCTGCATGTGTGGGAGATCTGAGGTGCTCTTACATTTTCCTTCTTGACAATCTTTTAACAACAGTTCCTGCAGTCTCCTCTCAAAGGCTGGATTACCAGATGCACTGGCACGTGGATACTTTCTTCCACATAATATATGTTGGGATGAAAGCATTGCTGTGGAGTCTGCAACGTAGATGGATCTTGATTGCTGGCATAAGCACTGGGACGGACTGGCTCCTCTGTGTAAGCTTGAACTCTTCGACCAGCTCGCAAGCCCTAAGTCATTCTGAGGTTTTGTAGTGTTTAAGCCCATAGAAGATGGCCCACCACCGCTGAAAGGTACATAAGCTTTACTCTTCTTTTTTTCTGGAAAAGAGCAAATTGGTTGGAAGCTGCATAAGTAATAGGACACGACTGCAGTAAAGGATTAAAGAAGAAGTGCAGGATACTGGGGCATTATGGGGCTGATTCAGACTTGGGTAAACAAAAACATCAGCAACTTTGCACCTGGACAAACCATGCTGCATTCTGGGCCGGTTTTATGCATACGCTGGTTACGCAGCTGAGTAAGGCGAAGCATAGAGTAGGCCATTTCTGATACGCCCTCATATGTAGCACCTGTCCGGAGACTCACCGAGCAGGCAGTGATGTTGGCACTGCCGCGCTATGTCTGGTAGTGCACCCCTCTACAGTAATGTGAATAAAAATAAAAATAAACTATTGCTCCCAGAATCCCTTGCTTCCAGACAGCAAGGGCTGTTGGGAGCGGTAGTTTATTTTGAGATTCTTCACATGACTGTACATAGAAAATGAAAACTGATTTGCATTAGCGCCAACAAGTTTCAGTGCAGCTCTGGTGACCAAATAAGACCCTTCACCGGTCTAAGAATGCATACAGTAAACAAGAAATTGTACACCAATAGCGCACAAATGTTCAAAAGTGGAGAAGAAAAAGTTCCTTACATGAAGATATCATAAAAAGAGATTCTTCTCTTTAGAGTCCTTTCAATGTCCCAGAAGGAACACGGCTGATAATTCACTCACAAAGGAACATGTACTAAGCAGTGATAAAAGTGGAGAAGTGAGCCAGTGGAGAAGTGGCCCATGGCAACCAATCAGCATTGATGTAACATTTATAATTTGCATACTATAAAAGTATACACAGCAGCTGATTGGTTGCCATGGGCCACTTCTCCACTGGCTCACTTCTCCACTTTTATCACTGCTTAGTACATGTCCCCCAAAGTCTCTTATTACCGAAGGAATTCCTTCTTTTCCATAACAAGCATACAATTGTTAGGTCTTAAGATGCTAGGACCAGATAACGAATGGTCAATCAGACACTTCACTTTTCAGTATTTCAAAAAGAGAAAAGAACATAGTGCAAAACAGCCGGATAAAATAAAAAATTAAATTTTATTCCAGTACACTCACAAAAATAGATGATAAAAAGCATATAAACCACTAGAGTGGGTAGGACATCATTGCAGGCAGAAGTGAAGTTACCCTCCCAGATCTCATATGGGACTGTAGATCAGAGCTCCGGAACTGCTGAACTACCAAGCGGTCATCAACATCAACCAGGGTTCGTCCTTGAATCAGTCAGTCACCACACCTAAAGCTTTTCGGACAGAGGTCCTTCATCAGAGGCATTACTGTACATGCAAAATAAACTACCGCTCCTAGACGCCCTTGCTGTCTGGCTACTAGTAGCAGTAGTTTATTTTGAGATTCTTCTACTTCTAGTACTATAGTGCGAGTCTCCGGGCACAGGGGTCATATCAGGTAATAAAGTACTTTGATTAGATTAATATGTAAGGGGAAGTATTAAAATGGGCAAAATATGTAAGGGGAACTTCAACAGTGGGCAAATGTGTCGGGGCACTTATATAGTGGGTAAATGTGTAAGGGGCACTTATATAGTGTGCAAATGTGTAAGGGGCACTTATATAGTGGGGGCAAATGTGTAAGGGGCACTTATATAGTGTACAAATGTGTAAGGGGCACTTATATAGTGTGCAAATGTGTAAGGGGCACTTATATAGTGGGCAAATGTGTAAGGGGCACTTATATAGTGGGCAAATGTGTAAGGGGCACTTATATAGTGGGCAAAGGTGTAAGGGGCACTTATACAGTTGGCAAAGGTATAAGGGGCACTTATACAGTGGGCAAATGTGTAAGGGGTACTACAACTGGGCTTTTACAATGAGACCACACCTCCTTAATTATTTTACGCGCAAAAGTGCTTAGGTGGGCGCCAAAGTATTTATTCTCTTACCAAATAATTTGGCCTCGGGCCGGCCCTGGTTGCATTGCAAGGGGTGCAAATACATTTTTGTTTCTTTTGCATATATGGTGATAACTGGCAAATTTTGCTTGTAGCTCACAAGTACTGGACATCTTTATTTGTACGTGCATTTTAGATTTCAACTAGGACGTGCCCTTTTTAACTCTAAGGGTGCATACACACTATGCAATATCGCATACGATCTAGCTGATATCGGCCTGTTCGTTGCCATATTGTATAGTGTGTACGCTCGATACGGAATATGATACGCACTCCTGCGGGTTGTATCCTTCATCGCACGTTGGACCTGCATGGTCCGATGTGTGATATTGCGTACGAGGGCCATGCTGTCGAATGCAGCATGGCCCCGATCCACTACCCCCTTCCCATCACAGCCGACATCGGCAAGTGTGTATGCACTTGCCGATGTTGGGGTTCCATCGCAGATGATGTCGCATTGAGCGAACATCGTTCTGATGTGTACATAGCCTGAATCTCTCTGCACATTTTAAATCTGGCCATGTGCAGTCCAACATGGTTTTGCCAAAGGGCAAATTTGCTTCATATTTATTTTGCTTTGCTTCCACCCCTGAATCAGCCACTGTGTGAATATTTACATTATAATATGCCATATAAATCATTGGTATAAGCCAAAATAATATACACAATCACCTTTGCCATATAAAACAACAATAACTACTTACCACCACCACCAAGACAGTTGTCTGTCAGTAGTTGCAGATGACAACAGACAACACAAACTGTAGTTGTCTGTCTTCTGCACCTGCAAAAGACATTAATGCAAACTAAGTATAAAATGCTTAATCCCTCCTCCCTCTAATTTGAAGATGGGCCCAAACTTGAAGTCTGGTACCCCTGCCATTTGATCAATACTCCCCTAACTTTAGAGCCTCATAGAAGTCTTCTGACACCTCAGGGCTTGTTGTGTATTGAGAGCACTGTTGACTACAGCTGACCCAATGCCTTGTAAGCACTGGTAGGAGTCACAAGTCTCCTGCTGACCACTGCAACAGAATTATCCGTTATGGAGCAACTGGCTTTTGAGTGAATATCTGAATTGCAGAAGTCCTGGACATCTAATCCCTGTTCAGCTACTGTAGTTGGGGGTCAGAGGTAAAATTTACAAAAAATCTGGGTGTTGGTTATCTTTACTGATAGAGAAGTGGAGTGTGGACAGTACAGGCAAAATAATTTGCTTTCTACGTTAAAAAAAATATCAAAAAATGTTACATACTGTATATGAAATATCTATTAAAACATTGAGAACACATAACAAAGCTGTTTAATAAAGTAAGTTGTATCAGTAGGCGGCAGCCTTGCTTTTAAATAACCTTTTGCAAAACACATCCTGGAAGGATTTACCATTATTGTTTGTTAAAATAAAAGCCACATAGCTGCATAGAATGAATATGTGTAATATTTTATAGTGCATAGTTAGGATGTGTGCAATTGTTTCTGACTTTGTTGGTTTGTATTGTTCTCATGCTAATGTCAACAGATAAATCGCACACACTACATGAACCGTGACACAAGCCAGCACTTAGCGTCATTTATGAAGGTCGCACAGAGAGAGAGAGAGAGAGAGAGAGAGAGAGAGAGAGAGAGAGAGAGAGAGAACAGTGCGGAGGTCACCAGAGAAGGCTCTTCAAAACTGCATCAAATTTGTTGTCACCTTGGATTTTTTTATTTTTAAATAATGTTTTGATGATAATAATAATAATAATAATAATAATAATAATAAATAATACTAATAATTTCTTCCTGTACCATCCAGGTTTTTGTCTCTTCTCTGGAATTTTGTAACCCACATGGATTTATGCATAACATGTTCTGTTTATTAACTTGAACTTTGGTTTATCATTGAATCTTATTAAGGATAAATCTGCACATTTGTATCTGTAATTAAACTGCACATACTATGCTATAGTGATTATTTTGTCTTTACATTTTTGTATGGCGTTCTCAATGTTTGTCCAGGTACTACAACATATAAACTGCATAATTTTTATATTGTCAACATGAAAAATATACTAAAATACTATATATATTCAGTGAGTCCAAGGCAGGTGACAGAAGAAACCCAAAATGGGATGTAATAGTGCACAACTGGGTGAGATTGTATTTTGAATGCACTTTTAGAGTTACCCTATACTGTTTGGCGGTGAGAAGGTATGGTACTAGCACCGGCATAATTTGCTTAACTCCCTTTGTATTTATTCTGATAAACTTATTTACTTTTACTCAGGGAGTATGAGTGTGGTGAACATTATTCTGACTGCAAGTTATAGAGGTGAGAATGTACTGAAAGTTTTTAAACAAAGCTGTGTACAATGTGGCTACTAGTGGGCACACAAGGGACCAATATAAACGCAAAATATGGAATGTAGAAAGACAAGTGGTATAAGTTCAACAACGTGAGGCACGAACATGCATGTAGATAATACATTTGGATGATCATTGTGAATGTCTGAGGTACAATGTGAATTTGTTGAGATATTGTGTTTTTTTTCAGGTGGAACCATGGGTCGTATACGTGACTTGACTGAGTGACAAAAGGGAGCCATTGAGCATGGCCATAGTCTGGAGGAGGCAACGGCGGTATTTGTTGGTGTGCCCTTGAAGACAGTGAGTAGTATCCATCTACAGTGGAAGAAGCATGAACACCAAGAATCTCAGCGGCGGAACAGTGGCCAAAAATCGATCATGGCAAATCGGGACTGTAGGCATTTAAGGCGCCTAGTAACCACCAATTGGTTGCAAACATCAGGACTACTCCAACAAACCAATGCCCATAGAGTCAATCACAATAAAATCTTGGACAATGTAGATTTTACAAGTTGTTATTTCTTACCTGTGCTGTTTAATTGTCTAAAAGGCTGCTTAAGGAAGCTGGCAAAGCTGAACAAGTGATCAGAATGTGGAATAGCAGATCTTCCAGTTGAAGCTTCTGGTTCTGTTCTATCACAATTGCTTGGCTTCTTTGTAGAAAATGAATGTTTTAATAATGAGTAAGGATCGTACATATACATTGGATACTTTCACAAAATCTTTAATGTTATGAATGTCTTTCAGAGATACCAAATACAACACTTCTGATCCGGTAGCTGTAGGATTACTAATTTGTCCAATCTAAAGTGGACACGCGATGTAGAGACTAATGGGCCCTACACATTTAAAGATCCGCCGCCGAGCTTCCCGACGGCGGATACGACCGACGGGCGACCCGACGGGGGGGGGAGTCAGTGATCGGGGGAGTGAAGTTTCTTCACTCCCCCCGTCACCCGGCTCCATTGAAGTGCAGGCAAATATGGACGAGATTGTCCATATTGGCCTGCATGCACAGCCGACGGGGAACCAGCGATGAACGAGCGCGGGGCCGTGCATCGTTCATCACTGGTGACTCCACACTGAAAGATATGAACGGTATCTCGTTCAATAATGAACGAGATCGTTCATATCTTTGAGGAATATCGGCCAGTGTGTAGGGCCTATTTCACATTTGTACTAGTAAAGTATTGTTTCCCACTTACTACCATCATTTCCACCTGACCATAATTCCCTGGGCCAGGCCCCAGTTTTGAATGAACATTTCTGCCTGGGAATGAATTGGTATATTTCTCATACAGTCAAAAACTTGATTTTTCATATTTTTTCCCCCATTGTCAACGTTTTGACTGTATCTACATTTTGCTTGTCAACCTTATGACCCGGTCGACCTTATGACCCTGTCAATTTTTTGGTTGTAGACATTTTGACCAATTCAAACTTTTTGGTGTCAACCTTTTGAATGTCTAAGTTTTGACTGCATCCAATTGAAAAGTCCCTGTTTCTCAGCATTGGGTAACTGTACTGAACAAATCCTCCAATTCAGCAACAACATTTGTAAATGTAGGGCCCCCCACTTTCCCCCACTCGGTGTCCTGCTCCATTTTGGTTCTTTGTCTTCTCTCCCCACCTCTTTTTATTTGTATTCTCCCTTCCAATCTGGTTCTCTCTCTTCTTCTCTCTTTTCTCTTTTTCTGGTTCTTTCTGCTTCCTCCTTTTTTGTCTCTCTCTCTTTCCCTCTTATCCTATACTTTATCACTCCTGGTTCTCTAACCCCTTCCCTGATTCTCTCCTATCTTCCTCTATCTGTTTCTCACCCTCCTTCGCTTTGGTTTCCTGTGACCCACTCTCCTCCTCACCCTGCCCTATCTGTCTGGTTCCCTGCCACCTTACTCAGGACACAGCACCACACACAATGAACTTAAATACACATGCATAGCAGCCAAGTATAGTATCTCTGGAAGTTTTCTTAAAATATTGTCACGTATGAAACAACTGAACACATCTTTAGGACAGTGGGGGTAATTCAGATCTGATCGCTGCTGTGCGTTTTCGCACAGCGGGGGATCAGATCTGAACTGCGCATGCGTATGCACCACAATGTGCAGGCGTGACGGGCAGCTGCAACGGGGATCGCCGGTCAGCGATGCGATTGTGCGAAGGATCCATTTGCACGGGCGTTCGCAAGGAAATTAACAGGAAGAGGCCGTTTGTGGGTGGCAACTGACCATTTTCAGGGAGTGTCTGGAAAAACGCAGGCAGGACCAAGCGTTTGAAGGGAGGGTGTATGACGTCAAATCCGGTCCCAAACAGCCTGATGTGATTGCAGCTGCTGAGTAATAAGTCCTGGGCTGCGCAGAGGCTGCACAAAATTAGTTTGTGCAGCTCTGCTACACATGCATTCGCACACTTGCACAGCGAAAATACATTCCCCCTGTAGGCGGCGACTATCTGATCGCAGGACAGAAAAAATAGCTGCCTAGCGATCAGATCTGAATGACCCCTGTGACATTCCGGTCCCTGTCCCAGTGAAGAAATAATCAAATCAACACAGTACCTCATGGGGGTGATTCAGAGTCTCACGCAAGTTACATTGCGCACTGACCTCAGGGATTTCGGCATACAGCATAAGCGCCAGAAAAAACTCAGCTTCTGCGCTTATGGGGATAATTGGCTGCTGTGCAAGCAGAGTAGCAGAGGAAAAAGAACCAGGCACAGTGGGCAGGGTGAGAGGGTGTGGATCATTAGATCGACACTGTCTAGGTCAGGGGTGGGGAACCTTTTTACTACCGAGGGCCATTTGGATATTTATAAAATCCTTCGTGGGCCATACAAGTCTGCCCCCGCGCGCCCAAAAAATGGGTGTGGCCAGTTAAAATGGGACGTGATACACATATGCCCCCAATAGTGCAGTGCCAGATCCACAATTGCCCCCACAGTGCCAGTATACAAATGCCCCTCACAGTGCCAGGTATACAGATGCCCCCACAGTGCCAGGTATACAAATGCCCCCACAGTGCCAGGCATACAAATGCCCTCACAGTGCCAGGTAGTATACAAATGCCCCTCAGTGCCAGGTATACAGATGTCCCCACAGTGCCAGGTATACAAATGCCCCTCACAGTGCCAGGTATACAGATGCCCCCACAGTGCCAGGTATACAAATGCCCCTCACAGTGCCAGGTATACAGATGTCCCCACAGTGCCAGGTATACAGATGTCCCCACAGTGCCAGGTATACAAATGCCCCTCACAGTGCCAGGTATACAGATGTCCCCACAGTGCCAGGTATACAAATGCCCCTGACAGTGCCAGGTATACAGATGCCCCCACAGTGCCAGGTATACAGATGTCCCCACAGTGCCAGGTATACAGATGTCCCCACAGTGCCAGGTATACAGATGCCCCCACAGTGCCAGGTATACAGATGACCCCCACAGTGCCAGGTATACAGATGCCCCCCCGTCCCCCCCCCCCCCTCCCGTCCCGCTTACCGCTCCTTTCGGCGGGTACACGGAGGAGAGCGCGGCTATGTTGGGCGGCGGCGTGTAAGACTTGAAACCAGCCGCCGGTTCGAGAGCCAATCAGAGCTCGCGGACCGGCAGCCGCGGCTCCTGATTGGCTGCCGGTCCGCGAGCTCTGATTGGCTCACGAACCGGCGGCTGGTTTCAAGTCCTACACGCCGCCGCCCGACAATAGCCGCGCTCTCCTCCGTGTGGTGACAGCTGAGACACGCTGCCGCCGGACTGTGCGGCGGCGTGTCTCACTGAGAGGAGCGGGTGGGCCCGACCAAACGGTTTAGCGGGCCTTATACGGCCCGCGGGCCGGAGGTTCCCCACCCCTGGTCTAGGTCGACAATGTTTAGGTCGACCACTATAGATCGACAGTCACTAGGTCGACAGGGTTGGAAGGTTGACAGGGTTTCCAGGTCGACATGTGCTAGGTCGACAGGTCAAAAGGTCGAACCCCAAATAGTGCACCGTGTCCCCTCACATGGCTTGCTTCGCTCGCCATACTTTGGGCAGATTACCGTTCCGATCGTAGTCCATGTGGATCGTTAAGTATGACAAAGTAAAAAAAACCCAAAAAACTCATGTCGACCTTTTGACCTGTCGACCTAGCACATGTCGACCTAGAAACCCTGTCAACCTTCCAACCCTGTCGACTTATAGTGGTCGACCTAAACATTGTCGACCTAGACAGTGCCGATCTTCAGACCGGATCCCGGGTGAGAGTGGGTCACAGGATGGAAACCAAAGAGAAGGAGGGTGAGAAGCAAGGAAAGGTAAGCATGTACTAACCTTGCGGTGTACACCCTACTACACATCGCCGGACATCGCACCGATACTACTCACATATGCACGTATGTGGTTGGTATTGAGAAGGACAGCTCTTCCGATAAGAGTGCTCCCTTCCCTGGACTTCCGGGTTTACGACCCAGTGCTCCCTTCCCTGGACTTCCGGGTTTATGACCCAGGAGTCCATCTGCACATACGCAGAGATGTGGCGGCTGCGGGGCATGCTGGGAGGGATCCAATCGGATCCCTCGGACAGCATCTGATGCGGAGAGAAGCCCATAGGCTTCTACAGGGTAATGCTAGCTTTTGCTGACATTACCCTCTGCATCGATAACTGGACGGGTTACCGGGAAATGCAGTAAAAGCTCTTCTGACAACAATAAAGGGGCGTGGCATTGCTGGGGAAGCCCCCAACGACCTCACTCCATCGCTCTCCAGCACTGTTGGCTCCTTCTCAGTGACAGAAACTGAGTTCTGCAGGAGAACGTCATACTGCAGCACTTGCCTCCTATCACTGTGGTGGAGCCGGCATTTTGGTGTCACCACCTGGGAGTGGCCCGGAGCCCCTTGTGAATTCACTGGATAGGAGAGAACCAGGTAATAGTGTCAGAGAACCAGAAGGAGTGAGGGAGCTATCTATAATGATGTATAATATAAATTAGCAGAGAGGTACCAGCGCTATGAGTTGTGTCGCCAATTATACAATAAATCAATTACCACTGGATCAGTTAGAAATTTTAATAAACATGATTATCACATAAATTAAAAACGTGAAAATGAGGTATTTAGGAGTTAACCATACAATTAAAATATAGATTGCAATGTGATAAAATAAAAAATAAAAATTGGCTCTGAGGTGATATTAATTCAAATTGCTGGAAAGGACCCAACCATTAATGTAGTGATCCCGGACTTAATAAAATGCAGATTTCCTCCTCCTTAGAATTATTTGTGCAGTCAGCTGGTAATACCCTTAATAGTACCTCTCACACAGTTCCATATAAAGATGGTGATGATTGCTCGTCTGTGCAGATATTCAAGGGGTTTCCATAATCTTGCTGGTTGTGCTAAAAAGGAGTGGTTTGCAGGTGAAGTCCTTGGAAATCCAAGTGTGCAATAAAGTCCTTATCTGGATCAAACTGAACAAAGGTTGGGATTCCACAGCAGTGCCTTAACGCGTTTCCCTGAACCAGGTCGCTCAGCTTCTTCATATAAATTAGACAGGGCGTTCCTTATATTCGGGTTAAATAGGCAAAACAGACTTAAAGGATCTCCTTTGTTTACAGAGCCGGCCCTAACCAATATGATGCCCTAGGCAAGATTTTGGCTGGTGCCCCCTGGCACCACCACTGGTTCCGCCTCTGACCAAGCACCTCTTTCCCAGCACCATCACCCCTCACCCATAGCAGTCCTTGTACCCCCTATATTTTAAATAGGAACAGTTCACACATTTGACGCACAGCCCAAAAAGGGGCATCTTCTTGCTGGGAAGGGGCATGGCCACACAATAGTAACCCCAATTCCAATTACGCCACACAGTACTGCAACTTTATTTACATTTTATCTTGCAATAGTGTCTATAATTCATATTACATCCCACAGTAGTATCACTTTACCTTATAAACGTTACTCCTCACAGTAGAGCCCCTTATTCACATTACATCACACTGAATTGCTCTTTATTCACATTACACCACACCTTATTGCTCTTTATTCACATTAGACGACACAGTAGTGCCCTTGCTGTATGCAACGCCACATAGTAGAGCACCTTATACACATAATGACACACATTAGTAATGCATTTATACACAATTACACACAGTAATGCCCCTTACACATATGAGACACATTAATGTCCTTATAAACATAATGCACCTTACACATTATGACAACCTTTATTAATGCCCTTTTACACATAATGTCCCTTACACATATGCCGCACATTATTAATGCCCTTATACACATAATGACACACATAGTGCCCCCTACACATTGGCTGCACATTATTAGTGCCCCTATACACATAATGACACACATACAGTAGTACCCTGTTACACATATGCCGCACATTATTAATGCCCTTATACACATAATGACACACATAGTGCCCCCTACACATTGGCTGCACATTATTAGTGCCCCTATACACATAATGACACACATACAGTAGTACCCTGTTACACATATGCCGCACATTATTAATGCCCTTATACACATAATGACACAAATAGTGGCCCTTTACACATATGTTGCACATTATTAATGCATTTTTACATGACACACATAATGCTCCTTACACATATTCCGAACACTACTGCACAACCAACCCACTCACATGCACTCAGCACTCACACTTCCACTAACACTGTGACCTCTGCCTCTGCTTGGATACAGATGTGTCCTCACAAATCTTGCATCAATGCTAACGTCGGGCACCTTTTTTTTTAAATGAAAATGCATCTTATTTGCATTGCTATGTGGCTAGGATGCACAAGCAGCTTCTGCTGATGAAACTGATATGCAGCATGCCAATATACTGTGTGAGACTGTGGCTGTATCTGCATATGAAATGCTACATACAGAATATAGGCATGCCGCATATCATTTTAATCAGCAGAAGCTGCTGATGCCCCTAGGCATATCAAATGCCCTAGGCAATTGCCTAGTTTGCCTATGCCTATGGCCGGCTCTGCCTTTGTAACAAGCAAATGTTAAATATGGTGACATGAGCTCGGATTTCAGGGAAAAGTGTGTTAAAAATGAAAAACATGTGTTTGGTTTTGCCTGTTCTGTATCTCAAAGTCACTGTAACAGTAACAGTGCGTAAAGGTAATTTGTATCCCATGCTTCATACCCCATACATCATTAGCAAAGCACTTACAGCACACTAGGGCCCAATTACACTGGTACATTCCCCATGTTAAAAGGATTCACAAATGTCTCCCTATAAGGTGTTGCCACGATCAGGCTTCAGTAATTCTGAGAATTACATTCAAAACACATAGCAAGAGTAGAGCTAACATGCAGTTCTCAGTACATACACGGCAGGTGCAAGAGCTCTCTGCACCCTAGGCAAAGCTTCAGCCTAGCGCCCCCCACCCCACCTCCTAGAGGGAAGATGCAGTTGACCACTAGGTGGGCTGGGGTGAATTACATCATTATATATATACAGAGAAAAGGGACAACACTCAAGGACTTTTAAAGTGATAAAGTATATTGTAAGCAAAGTCATACAATTTTGTGACTTTGCTCACAATATACTTTCTCTTTAAAAGTCCTTGAGTACCATCTATTCTTTCTGTATACATGCTAGACAGCATGTTAGGAATTGTATAGGACACTGAGAACAATGTCACTTTTTTTTATATACTATATACTGTACTGTATATGGGGGCTGGTGGGGATATTTAATTGGGGTTGGGTATGGAATGCCGGCAGTCAGAATACCAACAGCGGCATACCAGACCACCATAATCCTGTCATTTTGAATGAAATGAATTAATCCTTCCCCTAACCCTCCCTCCCCGCAGCCTAAGCCTAACTCTAATCCTGCCCGGCATACTAATATTCATAGTTACATTCACCTCCTATGTGCTTAGCATGACTTGATGTTACACATGTCAGTACAGAGGATGCGCTATGTGGTACAGCCTGATACAGGCGGCTGCACCTGATTAGGGGCATAATTCAAACCTGATCACAGCAGCAAAATCTTTCTCTAATGGACAAATCCATGTGCACTGCAGGTGGGGCAGATATAACATGTGAAGAGAGAGTTAGATTTGGGTGAGTTATTTTGTTTCTGTGCAGAGTAAATACTGGCTGCTTTAGTTTTACACTGCAATTTAGATTTCAGTTTGAACACACTCCACCCAAATCTAACTCTCTCTACATGTTATATCTGCCCCACCTGCAGTGCACATTTGCCCCACCTGCAGTGCCCATTAGAGAAAAATTTTGCTGCTGCGATCAGGTCTGAATTAGGCCCTAGATCCGCAGCAGCGGATAGCGCAGTGTGAAAGGAGGAGGCCGCATACAGAGACATCTTTTATTTTTTTGCTAGATGAATTCAGTGGTGCCCTCCAGGGGCCGGCGCCCCTACGCAGCCACCTAAAGCTGCCTATTGCTAGAGCTGGTCCTGAATACATAGAGCATTAGAACAAACACTGGAAAATACATCTAATAGGAGAAGTGCGGTCTGTAATAGGGACATTATCTGGGGTACAGACATTCCTGAGGCAATTACTTACCTTTTTTGCCATTATATAATCTACACAGGCATTGTACCATTTTTAACCCCAATATACAACCTGCATTAGGTGTAACATGGGTTGTACGCCTACAAAAAGACAACAGTCACTTACAGTAGTTTAGACCTGGAAAAAACCATAAGGTACTGTACTGTAACTCTTATCCATTGTTCCAGGTTAGGCCTGTTGTGCTAAGATTTCTGTTTAGAATCCGCATAATTAGGCTGATCAGAGCTGAACGCTACTGGGCAGTAATTTCGCTTGAATTGCATACACCAACTAATACAGATATTCTCCTCTATCATTATTCATTATGCTTAGATGCATAGCTGAGATAATTACCGGTGTGCATCTGCCTATCCTTGGAGAAAGAGAGCAGTATGAAAACAGACGGATCTCTGCAACTCTGCCCAGCTTGTACTTCCGTCTGTACACCCTCATCAAACGATATCTGTGTGTGACGGAGTCTCTGAATCTGTATATGAAGTGCTACGATGCAGTGGCCATGTTTTTTTTCCATGCCAAGTTCTGTTGTGTTCCATTCGCAGACTCTCATACAGATATATGTGTCGCATTTCACATCTAACCACTTAACTGGCGATTTTTCCCTTCAAAACCGTTCATAACATTGTTTAAAAAATAAAATGTTTTATTCAATGTAGTTTAAAAAAGTATTTTTTAGAATATTTAAATATTATATTATGCACATCTGCAGACCGGAACTCCTCATCAAAAACTGGGGGACACAGTGGGGCAGCACAGTCGAATGTGATCTGACCATGCCAATTATTAAAGTACAGTATTCTGAGGCAACACATTTTCAGGGCGAAAAAGACGACTGGTGAATGCAGAGTCGCGCGGTACCTGGTGGCTCACTCACCTTACATTGCGTATTCAGGCAAGGTGTATGAGGACACAAGAAAAGAAGAAGAAAAAGGAGGATCTCTGTGAAATTAGGGGGTTAATAAAGTGATGCATGAAGAATTGGTGGAACATTTATTTTAACTAAAGTGTTTTGTCTATGGAGTTTTTCAGTCATTTTTTCTATAGTGCTTATCTTGTGAGGTAAATTCTTATTTTTTGTACAGTCAAAATAACAGGATCTGGTCAGGAAGGATCCCGGCAATTGAAATACCAATGCCAGAATCCCGACGCTATTCAGAATGCAGACACCGGCAGCCCGGCGCCGGAATCCCAACCGCTGGGTTCCCAATTTGGCAGGTGCTGACACGTCAGAAAGGTAAGCTGTGTGTTTGTGTGTGTGTGTGTGTGTGTGTGTGTGTGTGGGGGGGGGGGTGTTAAGTTTAGGCTGCGGGAAGGGGGGGTTAGGTTTATGCACAACCGGGGAGGGTTAGGGTTAGGCAGTGGGTTTGGGTTAGGTCTAGGCTGCTAGAAGGGAGAGTTTGGGTTAGGGGTCAATTGGGGGACAGTAAGCAGTAGCGGATCTTGCCACGGGCAAGCAGGACTTTTGCCCGGGGCGCCGCCTTCCGGAGGGCGCTGGCGCCATCCGGAGGGCGCCGCAGCGTGGCAAGATCCGCCACTGCTGCCCGCTGTGTCCCCCGTCCGCCTCCGCTGCCCGCTGCCGTCCCCGTCCGCCTCCTGTGAAGGGAACTAGACGCTATGCGTCTAGTTTCCCTTCGTGGAGAGTAACTTTGCTGAGCGGTGCGCGATGACGTCATCGCGCACCGCACAGCAAAGGTCCTCTCCACGAAGGGAACTAGACGCATAGCGTCTAGTTTCCCTTCGTGGAGAGGACCTTTTGCTGTGCGGTGCGCGATGACGTCATCGCGCACCGCTCAGCATTCAAGCGGCGCTAGCAATGTACAGGGGGCGTAACTGACCACGCCCCCTGTATTAGGCCACACCCCTTTTCCTGCCCGGGGCGCAGAGCGCCCTTGAACCGGCCCTGACAGTAAGTATACTTACCGTCCCACTGTTGGGATTCTCAACATCTGGATGCCGCAGTCGGTATTCTGACCCCCGGCATCCTAACTGCCGGCATTTTAATCTCAACCCAAAATAACTGAAGTGATAGCACTTGTTTATGTATAATTGACAGTTTAATAGCATTCAGATCAATCACCTTATCAAAATGAGAAGTGACTCCTTGGTCAGGTTTAGGCTAAAATCAATATGGTTATGTCAATGGATTATTCTACGTTTTATATTATTTATATTTCAGACAACAACCACAAAGTAAACAACTATTTGCATATGTGCAATAAATAAGTTGAGCTCCAGTGGGAAATGTTTTGTAGTTCGCCAGTGACTATAATTTACCTGGTATATGCTGCTGTTTGCACCAGAAGTGGAGACATCTGTCAGCTTTGCAAGGTTTCGTTGTACCTTTCTCTGCTCATGCTTCCGCAGATTGTCATTCACTGATTTCATAGTTTCTATAGAGCGATTAAGTTTCTTAAGCTGCAAAACAAGGCGGTTATTTAGTATATTCTCTTATCTTAAATAGAATGACTGGTGCCTTTTTTGTTGATAAATAGCCTATTGGGTTGATGGTCTCAGGGGGTCCCTAATGCTGGGTATATTGGTAAACAGTAGGTACAGGGTTAATGCAGGAACACGGTGGTAATTCAGGGGTTTACCCACTGTTATCAGTGGGTAATAGCAGGTGTCTTGGTGTCTCACCTCTATGTACAGCACAGTGACACTCTTACAGGGTAAAGATGGCTGCAGTCTGCACATGTACAGTAGCATATCAGGTAGGAGGTGTACCTCACGGCCGACTCTGGGTCCTAGTGGCCGGAGTATATGCAGCATAGGAGACAGCGCAAAGTTTTGCTCTTCCTGCACTAAAGATAACTAAATCTGCTGCAATTATAAGTATGTATAACTTTTCCAAATAAATCAGTAATTAAGGACTCTCTAATAAAGTTGTCGTTAACAATTTTTTTCTGATTTATGAACTGTAAATAAGTTTCCAGGCTGTTGTTGACTGGTTCCTTCTATTTTGCTGATTGTTTAGCGAAAGGTGGTCACACATGCAGCCATCTTGCTATTTGGCACACAGTGTTCTGTAAACAACCCTATTTACTAGTATGCCCTATACGGATCCTATACATTTTGAGAATTATAATGAATGGCTAATTTCATCATTATAATAGATATTTTTAAATGTTTACCACCTCCCTATCAGTGCATGTCTTTTAGCTGGCTTACACATTGGCTCTCTGTTGTAATGACCCAGTAGAATCATAGATAATAATGAGCGAAAAGTAGTCTGGAAGAGGGAACCCCTTAATTCAGGTAAGGTGGCGTAAGGGAGTAACATTTCAGGGGAGCAATCAGATCCAGTGCAACCCGCTCAGTAGATCCTGCAAGGCAGGGAGGTGCCAGACTGAAGAGGCGCTCTCACTGCTCAACTACTCTGCTGTTGCTACCGGCTGTCACTACATCTGTCACACTGTATGACAGGCAGTGGCACCGACAGCATGAAGTGCGACTCCTGTGTCAGGTCCCTCCGGCTCCCTCTTCTCTCCTCTATTCTGCACCATTGCCAGTGGCGCCGGCAGCTTGAAGTAGTGGACGCAGCTCTTTCTACAGTTCCCCTCCTGTAGACGTTAGTGTAAGGGCCCTACTACTGTGGCATTATATGTGACACTACGACTGTGGGTGTTATGTAAAAGGGGCACTACTACTGTGTTCATTATATGTGACACTACTACTGTGGGTGTTACGTTTAAGGGGTGCTACTACTGTGGACATTATGTGTGGCACTACGACTGTGGGCATTATGTGTAAGGGGAGCTAAAAATGTGGGCATTATGTGTGACATTACTACTGTGGGCGTTATGTGTAAGGGGCGCTACTAATGTGGGCATTATGTGTGATATTACTACTGTGGAAGTTATGTGTAAGGGGCGCTACTACTGGGGCCATTATAGGGGGTCTTTCAATTGGTGGCAGTTTTTCCGACAGTCGGAAAAACTGCACTTCTCGACAGTTGTTAGGTCAAATATGCATTTGACCAATTCAATGAAAGTGATGTTTTTTCAACTGTCGGAAAAAACGGCACTTGTCGGAAAACACGTGGATCGGTGAGTTAATTGGCAATTCACATGTTTTTGTCTAAAACGCGGATGTTTTCAACAGTTTGCCGCTGATGCAGATTCTACTTGTAATCAAGTCGAATCTGCATTGTCGGAATTCTGGCCAGAAACGGCCGGCATTGAATAGTGCCATGTTGGATCTTGTCCGTCAGAAAGGTTCTTACTTCAATTGAATATACACCTATGTATGACACTACTGTGGGCATTATGTTTAAGGGGCGCTACTACTATGGGCATTATGTATGGCACTACTACTGAGGGCGTTAAGTGTAAGAGGTGCTACTACTGTGGGCATTATGTGTGACACTTCTAATGTGGGCGTTATGTGTAAGGGGCACTACTATTGTGGGCATTATGTGTAGCACTACTAATGTGGGCAATATGTGTGACACTACTACAGTAGGCATTATTTTCTAAGGGGTACTACTACAGTGGGCATTAAATTTAAGGGGCACTACCACTGAAGGCATTATTTGTATAAGAGTACCTACAGTGGGTATTGTGTATAAGGGGTACTACTGTGTGCGGTAATGTGAACAAGGTACACTACTATGTGGTGCAATATACAGCATGGGCACTACATATGGTGTACTGTGAATAAGATTGTGCTACTGTGTGGCAAATTTGAATTGGGGTACTACTGTGTAGCCACTCCCCTTCCTTCCCACACTTCTTTTTTGCAGCATACTGTATAAGAGTAAGGGTGCAAATTTATCATTTGCAGGGAGGGGAGGCTAAACTCCCAAGCACCGACCCTGGGAGTAACACTTGAAATATCTACCGCTAAGGTGGATTTTTCCTTTAACTGTCATCATCTTCAATTGCTCAAAAATTCTGACATAATGGAGCAGATTTTAAAAAGAGTGATATTCTAGTTACCATTTCTTACTAATCTTAAATGGTGCTCCAACCACTAAGCTCCTAACTGTCATGTGTTTCAAAATTGACAGTTAAGAGCTGATTGGTTTTTATGATTAGTAACAAGTGATAACTAGACTATCACTCGTTGTTAAATCTGCCCATATGGCTGTGTGAAGCTACCATAAGAAGAAACCATTTGATTTTTCACTTGCCCAAATGAGTCAAAATAACTCTTCTTGAAGCAGTTTCAGTTGGCGACATATACATTTTCCCCTATAGGCTCCTTATGTTGCGGTGTCCCATATCTCCACCCCTCCAATATCATAACTATCCATGGACACAACCCCACATTACAGTATATCCCAACTGTAAAAACAAATGATTTATAATAAGCACATGAACTAACGCAGAGTTGCCATGTAACCAGCATAAACAGCTGTAGGACAGCTGGCATATAAGTAAACTGGGCATCCTGCTGTCGGATATTTATATAGATATTATTTACAAAAAAGTTATTGCAGACAGCTTTGTTTTACAATAAAATTCATGTTAGTATATGAAATGGCATATTAATTACCTGAAACGACTCTCTGTCATTGGAGACCATCAGAGTTCTGGCTCTGTTATTGTCTATACAGCCTATAATTGCACTGCCTACCTTTGTCTTGTCATTAGACATCTTTTAAGTCAACATTCATCTTCAAATGTGAAGATGCTGTTTATACAGGCAGTACATATTGGAATCCCATTTTCATTGCAGGGGCTGCAGATGTTTTGTTCACTGGGCAACAGCTGAGTCACAGGTGACACTTTATGACATGTGCTGTGTGGTGATGCTGCGATACCATGGCAACTGATATGTACACCTAGATACTTTACAATGGATTGTGACATCAGAGAGCAAACAGTGAGCACATATTCTTAGATGCTTGTTTCACATACCCATCATATATTTAATTCAGTTTATTATGTAAACTTGTGTATATCCAAAAGGAACTGCTTGATCATTGTACTTTCCACAGTTCCTTTTCCCAACAACAGAGGTTAAGTTAGAAAGGGGGCCATGCTAACAAATACTATTGGTTTAAACTGTCTTGTTGGAGAATGAACAGAGCCGGCCCTAACCAATATGATGCCCTAGGCAAGATTTTGGCTGGTGCCCCCTAGCACCACCGCTAGTTCTGCCTCTGACCCTGCACCCCTTTCCCAGCACCAGGCCAAAAAGGTATGATGTGTTTTTGCTGGCAAGGGGCATGGCCACACAATAGTACCCCCAATTCAACTTATGCCTCCCAGTAGTGCAACTTTATTCACAATTTATCATACGATAGTGTCCCTTATTCACATTACATCACACAGTAGTACCACTTTACCTTATATACGTTACTCCTCACAGTAGTGCCCCTCATTCACATAGCATCATACTGAATTGCTCCTTAATCACATTACACCACACCATATTGCTCTTTATTCTCATTACACCACACCATATTGCTCTTTATTCACATTAGACCACACAGTAGTGCCCTTTCTATACGTTATACCACACAGTAGAGCACCTTATACACATAATGCCACAAATTGGTAATGCATTTATACACATAATGACACACATAATGTCCCTTACACATATGCCGCACATTATTAGTGCCCTTATGCACATAATGACACACATTTTTCCTGGCGTGGTCAATTGGCAGCTTTGCTAACGTTGGGTGCCTATTTTTTCTGAAAATGCATCTTATTTGCATTGCTATGTGGCAAGGATGCACAAGCAGCTTCCACTAATTAAAATGATATGTGGCATGTCTATATACTGTGTGCGACTGTGACTGTATCTGCAAACAAAATGCTACACACAGAATATAGGCATGCCGCATATCATTTTAATCAGCAGAAGCTGCTTGTGCCCCATGGCATACCAGATGCCCTAGACAATTGCCTAGTTTGCCTATACCTAGGGCCGGCTCTGAGAATGAACATTAGATTAAAGGATATTGGACCTTGGGGGTAATTCCAAGTTGATCGCAGCAGGATTTTTGTTAGCAATTGGGCAAAACCATGAGGGTCATTCCGAGTTGTTCGCTCGTTGCTGATTTTCGCTATATTGCGATTAGTCGCTTACTGCGCATGCGCAAGGTTCGCAGAGTGCATGCGCTTAGTTATTTTACACAAAAGTTAGGTATTTTACTCACGGCATAACAAGGATTTTTCATTTTCATTTTTCATCGTACTGTGATTAACAGTAAGTGGGTGTTTCTGGGCGGAAACTGGCCGTTTTCTGGGCGTGTGCGAAAAAACGCTGGCGTTTCTGGGAAAAACGCGGGAGTGTCTGAAGAAACAGGGGAGTGTCTGGGCAAACGCTGGGTGTGTTTGTGACGTCAAACCAGGAACGAAACTGACTGAACTGATCGCAATGGCTGAGTAAGTCTTGAGCTACTCAGAAACTGCTAAGAAATTTCTATTCGCAATTCTGCTAATCTTTCGTTCGCAATTCTGCTAAGCTAAGATACACTCCCAGAGGGCAGCGGCTTAGAGTGTGCAATGCTGCTAAAAGCAGCTAGCGAGCGAACAACTCGGAATGAGGGCCCATGTGCACTGCAGGGGAGGCAGATATAACATGTGCAGACAGAGTTAGATTTGGGTGGGGTGGTATTCATGTGACCGCCGGTCAGCTGACCGACAGTCACATGACCTCCTCCACCAGCCCGACGGGTCACTGTCCCGATGGTCGGCATGCCGACCAACAGGGACTATTTCCACTCGTGGGTGTCCACGACACCCATAGAGTGGGAATAGAACCCGTGGCGACCGCAGGTCGCCACCGAGCCCGCAGCTTGGCGAGCGCAGCGTGGCGAGCGCAGCGAGCCCGCAAGGGGCTTGCTGCACTCGCCCCTCCCCGCCGGGATCCCGGAGTCGGTATGCTGCCGGGATCCCGGGTCGGTAAGCTGACCGGCGGTCAGGAGACCGCCGGTCAGCCGTACTACACCCTTTGGGTGTGGTGTGTTCAATCTGCAATCTAATTTGCAGTGTAAAAATAAAGCAGCCAGTATTTATCCTGCACAGAAATGAAATAACCCACCCAAATCTAACTCTTTCTGCACATGTTATATCTGCCTCCCCTGCAGTGCACATGGTTTTGCCCAATTGCTATCAATAATCCTGCTGCAATCAACTTGGAATTACCCCCCTTATTCGGCTATTTTAGCTCGCCTATAGAGAAGTGGAGATGTTGCATGTATTTGTGGTCACCTCTGCCTTTTCTGCCTGTACCACTTATGTGAGAGTAGCGATGCGGTCTAGTGCCTGCTGCCATGCAGGTGTAGACTCACTACTTACCAGGCGCTGCACCCTCTCAGCTTCAGGTCACGTAACCTTCAACGGACCTGGAAACTGCACTCGGACCCGGACGCAGCGATCTCCTTCCAGATGCAGACGACGGACGAGCTAGGAAGAAAAGTGAACCAATTAAGAGGCATCAACTCTTCTTTCACCAGAAAAGAGGATACCCCAGGGGTGGCGGTGACCTTCGCCGGTTGGGTAAAAGGTCATCACAGGCACAAAGCCTCAGCCACCCAATTTTCACCTTCCAGCGCTCTCACGTTGAGGTGTACTCTGGACCTCGCACGGCCGTGCAAGGTCCACCGAACCGGCGCTCAGGGGACAGACAGACAGCGGGACAGATGGACACAGATGATGCTCACCGTTGCTAATCTTGTACTGCGATCTTCCTCTTCACTTACAGGTCCCCGTAAGGAGTAGAGATGAGCGGGTTCGGTTCTCCGAGAACCGAACCCCCCCGAACTCCACGTGGTTTACACGGGTCCGAGGCAGCCTCGGTTCTTCCCACCTGACTCGGAAAACACGAACGAGGCAATACGTCATCATCCCGCTGTCGGATTCTCGCGAGATTCGGATTCCATATAAAGAGCTGCACGATGCCGCCATTTTCACTCGTGCATTGTCGAGAGAGCGAGAGGACGTGGCTATGTTCTCTGAGTGGAAAGCTCAATATCAGCTCAATATCAGTGCTCAGTATCTGTGCTGCATTGTGGGGACCAGTATACTACAGTACAATAGTCCAGTGCTGCATCTCGCTGCTCAGTGTCAGTTCTAGTTTCCTCATCAGTGCTCAGGATCACTGCTCATTGTCTTGTGCTGCATTGTGGTGATCAGTATACTACAGTACAATAGTGCAGTGCTGCATCTCGCTGCTCAGTGTCAGTTCTAGTATCCTCATCAGTGCTCAGTATCACTACTCATTGTCTTATGCTGCATTGTGGTGACCAGTATACTACAGTACAATAGTCCAGTGCTGCATCTCGCTGCCCAGTGTCAGTTCTAGTATCCTCATTAGTGCTCAGTATCACTACTCATTGTCTTGTGCTGCATTGTGGTGACCAGTATACTAGAGTACAATAGTCCAGTGCTGCATCTCGCTGCCCAGTGTCAGTTCTAGTATCCTCATCAGTGCTCAGTATCGCTGCTCATTGTCTTGTGCTGCATTGTGGTGACCAGTATACTACAGTACAATAGTGCAGTGCTGCATCTCGCTGCTCAGTGTCAGTTCTAGTATACTCATCAGTGCTCAGGATCACTGCTCATTGTCTTGTGCTGCATTGTGGTGATCAGTATACTACAGTACACTAGTGCAGTGCTGCATCTCGCTGCTCAGTGTCAGTTCTAGTATCCTCATCAGTGCTCAGTATCACTACTCATTGTCTTGTGCTGCATTGTGGTGACCAGTATACTACAGTACAATAGTCCAGTGCTGAATCTCGCTGCCCAGTGTCAGTTCTAGTATCCTCATCAGTGCTCAGTATCACTACTCATTGTCTTGTGCTGCATTGTGGTGACCAGTATACTACAGTACAATAGTCCAGTGCTGCATCTCGATGCCCAGTGTCAGTTCTAGTATCCTCATCAGTGCTCAGTATCGCTGCTCATTGTCTTGTGCTGCATTGTAGTGACCAGTATACTACAGTACAATAGTGCAGTGCTGCATCTCGCTGCTCAGTGTCAGTTCTAGTATCCTCATCAGTGCTAAGGATCACTGTTCATTGTCTTGTGCTGCATTGTGGTGACCAGTATACTACAGTACAATAGTCCAGTGCTGCATCTCGCTGCCCAGTGTCAGTTCTAGTATCCTCATCAGTGCTCAGTATCGCTACTCATTGTCTTGTGCTGCATTGTGGTGACCAGTATACTACAGTACAATAGTCCAGTGCTGCATCTCGCTGCCTAGTGTCAGTTCTAGTATCCTCATCAGTGCTCAGTATCACTACTCATTGTCTTGTACTGCATTGTGGTGACCAGTATACTAAAGTACAATAGTCCAGTGCTGCATCTCGCTGCCCAGTGTCAGTTCTAGTATCCTCATCAGTGCTCAGTATCGCTGCTCATTGTCTTGTGCTGCATTGTGGTGACCAGTATACTACAGTACAATAGTGCAGTGCTGCATCTCACTGCTCAGTGTCAGTTCTAGTGTCCTCATCGGTGCTCAGGATCACTACTCATTGTCTTGTGCTGCATTGTGGTGACCAGTATACTACAGTACAATAGACAAGTGCTGCATCTCGCTGCCCAGTGTCAGATCTAGTATCCTCATCAGTGCTCAGTATCACTACTCATTGTCTTGTGCTGAATTGTGGTGACCAGTATACTACAGTACAATAGTCCAGTGCTGCATCTCGCTGCCCAGTGTCAGTTCTAGTATCCTCATCAGTGCTCAGTATCGCTACTCATTGTCTTGTGCTGCATTGTGGTGACCAGTATACTACAGTACAATAGTCCAGTGCTGCATCTCGCTGCCCAGTGTCAGTTCTAGTATCCTCATCAGTGTTCAGTATCACTACTCATTGTCTTGTGCTGCATTGTGGTGACCAGTATACTACAGTACAATAGTCCAGTCCTGCATCTCGCTGCCCAGTGTCAGTTCTAGTATCCTCATCAGTGCTCAGTATCACTAATCATTGTCTTGTGCTGCATTGTGGTGACCAGTATACTACAGTACAATAGTCCAGTGCTGCATCTTGCTGCCCAGTGTCAGTTTTAGTATCCTCATCAGTGCTCAGTATCACTACTCATTGTCTTTTGCTGCATTGTGGTGACCAGTATACTACAGTACAATAGTCCATTGCTGCATCTCGCTGCCCAGTGTCAGTTCTAGTATCCTCATCAGTGCTCAGTATCACTACTCATTGTCTTGTGCTGCATTGTGGTGACCAGTATACTACAGTACTCGCTGCCCAGTATCAGTTCTAGTATCCTCATCAGGGCTCAGTATCAGTACTCATTGTCTTGTGCTGCATTGTGGTGACCAGTATACTACAGCACAATAGTCCAGTCCTGCATCTCGCTGCCCAGTGTCAGTTCTAGTATCCTCATCAGTGCTCAGTATCACTACTCATTGTCTTGTGCTGCATTGTGGTGACCAGTATACTACAGTACAATAGTCCAGTGCTGCATCTCGCTGCCCAGTGTCAGTTCTAGTATCCTCATCAGTACTCAGTATCACTACTCATTGTCTTGTGCTGCATTGTGGTGACCAGTATACTACAGTACAATAGTCCAGTGCTGCATCTCGCTGCCCAGTGTCAGTTCTAGTATCCTCATCAGTGCTCAGTATCACTACTCTTTGTCTTGTGCTGCATTGTGGTGACCAGTATACTACAGTACAATAGTCCAGTTCTGCATCTCGCTGCCCAGTGTCAGTTTTAGTATCCTCATCAATCAGTGCTCAGTATCACTACTCATTGTCTTGTGCTGCATTGTGGTGACCAGTATACTACAATAAAATAGTCCATTGCTGCATCTCGCTGCCCAGTGTCAGTTCTAGTATCCTCATCAGTGCTCAGTATCACTACTCATTGTCTTGTGCTGAATTGTGGTGACCAGTATACTACAGTACAATAGTCCAGTGCTGCATCTCGCTGCCCAGTGTCAGTTCTAGTATCCTCATCAGTGCTCAGTATCAGTACTCATTGTCTTGTGCTGCATTGTGGTGACCAGTATACTACAGTACAATAGTCCAGTGCTGCATCTCGCTGCCCAGTGTCAGTTCTAGTATCCTCATCAGTGCTCAGTATCACTACTCATTGTCTTGTGCTGCATTGTGGTGACCAGTATACTACAGTACAATAGTCCAGTGCTGCATCTCGCTGCCCAGTGTCAGTTCTAGTATCCTCATCAGTACTCAGTATCACTACTCATTGTCTTGTGCTGCATTGTGGTGACCAGTATACTACAGTACAATAGTCCAGTGCTGCATCTCGCTGCCCAGTGTCAGTTCAAGTATCCTCATCAGTGCTCAGTATCACTACTCTTTGTCTTGTGCTGCATTGTGGTGACCAGTATACTACAGTACAATAGTCCAGTTCTGCATCTCGCTGCCCAGTGTCAGTTCTAGTATCCTCATCAGTGCTCAGTATCAGTACTCATTGTCTTTTGCTGCATTGTGGTAACCAGTATACTACAGTACAATAGTCCAGTGCTGCATCTCCCTGCCCAGTGTCAGTTCTAGTATCCTCATCAGTGCTCAGTATCACTACTCATTGTCCTGTGCTGCATTGTGGTGACCAGTATACTACAGTACAATAGTTCAGTGCTGCATCTCGCTGCCCAGTGTCAGTTCTAGTATCCTCATCAGTACTCAGTATCACTACTCATTGTCTTGTGCTGCATTGTGGTGACCAGTATACTACAGTACAATAGCCCAGTGCTGCATCTCGCTGCCCAGTGTCAGTTCAAGTATCCTCATCAGTGCTCAGTATCACTACTCTTTGTCTGGTGCTGCATTGTGGTGACCAGTATACTACAGTACAATAGTCCAGTTCTGCATCTCGCTGCCCAGTGTCAGTTCTAGTATCCTCATCAGTGCTCAGTATCGCTGCTCATTGTCTTGTGCTGCATTGTGGTGACCAGTATACTACAGTACAATAGTGCAGTGCTGCATCTCGCTGCTCAGTTTCAGTTCTAGTATCCTCATCAGTGCTCAGGATCACTGCTCATTGTCTTGTGCTGCATTGTGGTGACCAGTATACTACAGTACAATAGACAAGTGCTGCATCTCGCTGCCCAGTATCAGATCTAGTATCCTCATCAGTGCTCAGTATCACTAGTCATTGTCTTGTGCGGCATTGTGGTGACCAGTATACTACAGTACAATAGTTCAGTGCTGCATCACGCTGCCCAATGTCAGTTCTAGTATCCTCATCAGTGCTCAGTATCACTACTCATTGTCTTGTGCTGCATTGTGGTGACCAGTATACTACAGTACAATAGTCCAGTGCTGCATCTCGCTGCCCAGTGTCAGTTCTAGTATCCTCATCAGTATTCAGTATCACTACTCATTGTCTTGTGCTGCATTGTGGTGACCAGTATACTACAGTACAATAGTCCAGTCCTGCATCTCGCTGCCCAGTGTCAGTTCTAGTATCCTCATCAGTGCTCAGTATCACTACTCATTGTCTTGTGCTGCATTGTGGTGACCAGTATACTACAGTACAATAGTCCAGTGCTGCATCTCGCTGCCTAGTGTCAGTTCTAGTATCCTCATCAGTGCTCAGTATCACTACTCATTGTCTTGTGCTGCATTGTGGTGACCAGTATACTACAGTACAATAGTGCAGTGCTGCATCTCACTACCCAGTGACAGTTCTAGTATCCTCATCAGTTTTCAGTATCACTACTCATTGTCTTGTGCTGCATTGTGGTGACCAGTATACTACAGTACAATAGTCCAGTGCTGCATCTCGCTGCCCAGTGTCAGTTCTAGTATCCTCATCAGTGCTCAGTATCACTACTCATTGTCTTGTGCTGCATTGTGGTGACCAGTATACTACAGTACAATAGTCCAGTGCTGCATCTCACTGCCCAGTGTCAGTTCTAGTATCCTCATCAGTGCTCAGTATCACTGCTCATTGTCTTGTGCTGCATTGTAGTGACCAGTATACTACAGTGCAATAGTCCATTGCTGCATCTCGCTGCCCAGTGTCAGTTCTAGTATCCTCATCAGTGCTCAGTATCGCTGCTCATTGTCTTGTGCTGCATTGTGGTGACCAGTATACTACAGTACAATAGTGCAGTGCTGCATCTCGCTGCTCAGTGTCAGTTCTAGTATCCTCATCAGTGCTCAGGATCACTGCTCATTGTCTTGTGCTGTATTGTGGTGACCAGTATACTACAGTACAATAGACAAGTGCTGCATCTCGCTGCCCAGTGTCAGATCTAGTATACTCATCAGTGCTCAGTATCACTACTCATTGTCTTGTGCTGCATTGTGGTGACCAGTATACTACAGTACAATAGTCCAGTGCGGCATCTCGCTGCCCAGTGTCAGTTCTAGTATCCTCATCAGTGCTCAATATCACTACTCATTGTCTTGTGCTGCATTGTGGTGACCAGTATACTACAGTACAATAGTCCAGTGCTGCATCTCGCTGCCCAGTGTTAGTTCTAGTATCCTCATCAGTGCTCAGTATCACTACTCATTGTCTTGTGCTGCATTGTGGTGACCAGTATACTACAGTACAATAGTCCAGTGCTGCATCTCGCTGCCCAGTGTCAGTTCTAGTATCCTCATCAGTGCTCAGGATCACTACTCATTGTCTTGTGCTGCATTGTGGTGACCAGTATACTACAGTACAATAGTCCAGTGAGGGGGCGTGTCCTATGAAAAGGGGGTGTGGCTTCGCGGGAGGACCCGCGATCGCGAGCCACGCCCCCCGTTTTCGTCACTGAGAGGGCATGCCCAGCGCTCTGTGAGCCGCTGGCATGCTCCCTCTCCCTCTTACTCCACTGAATAGACGCATGCGCACAGCGTCCATTCACCGCTGCTCTGCTAAGCAGAGCAGCGATTGACAGAGCCTCCCAACTGAACCCCCCACAGCGGGACACTGTGGCCCGCGCAGAGGCGGAACTACCGGCAGTGCAAGCAGTGCGTTGCACTGGGGCCCGCCTCTGTCCAGGGGCCCAAGCATGTAATGAGTCAAACTGACTTATTACATGCCGCTGTGCGCTGCGGGCAACCGCTGCCCGCAGCGCACAGCCGCCCGGAGAGGAGAGGAAAAGCGGCACTGACGGGGGAAGGAGGAGGAGGGAGGTGAAGGAGGGAGCCGCAGCAGCGCTTTGTTACTGGTGGAGGCGCTGCTGCTGCTGCCCCTCTGCTTCACTATAGGCTGTCTTCCGAGAACAGCCTATAGGGAAGCAGAGGGGCAGCAGCAGCAGCAGCGACTCCACCAGTAACAAAGCGCTGCTGCGGCTCCCTCCTCCACCTCCCTCCTCCTCATTCTCTACTGCCCGGGAATCGTCTGACGCTGCACCGAGGAGCCTGAGCCGGCGGAGAGGGTAAGTATAATTCTTCTTTCTTTCTTTTTCTCTTTTTCTTTCTTTCTTTCTCTTTCTTTCTTTCTTGGGCCTGCCTGCCGCTATGTGTAAAAATGGGGGACTGCCTGCCGCTATGTGTAAAAAGGGGAATCAGCCTGCCGCAATGTGTAAAAAGGGGGGACTGCCTGACGTAATGTGTAAAAAGGGGGAATCAGCCTGCCGCAATGTGTTAAAAAGGGGGACTGCCTGACGTAATGTGTAAAAAGGGGGAATCAGCCTGCCGTAATGTGTAAAAATGGGGACACTGTCTGCCGTAATGTGTAACAAGGGCACGCTGTCTGCCGTAATGTGTAAAAAGGGGATGCTGTCTGCCGTTATGTGTAAAAAGGGGATGCTGTCTGCCGTAATGTGTAACAAGGGCACGCTGTCTGCCGTTATGTGTAAAAAGTGTACGCTGTCTGCCGCTATGTGTAACAGGGGCACGCGGTCTGCCGTTATGTGTAAAAATGGCACGCTGTCTGCCGTTATGTGTAAAAAGTGCACGCTGTCTGCCGTTATGTGTAAAAAGGGCACGCTGTCTGCCGTTATGTGTAAAAAGTGCACGCTGTCTGCTGTAATGTGTAAAAAGAGGAATCTGTCCGCTGTAAGGTGTAAAAGGGTCTCTACCTGGTGTAGTGGTGCTACTGTGTGGCGTAATTTGAATAATGGAGACTACTGTGTACCGTTTTATGAATTGGTATTATTTTGTGGCCACACCCCTTCCCCACGAAGCCACGCCACTATGTATTTTTGCGCGCGCCTACGGCGCGCACTGCCCCTGTTTAGCATGCAGGGCTGGGGCTCCGATGCCGTTTCTTGCACACAGTGCTAAAATGTCTAGTTACGGCACTGTTGCTAGGTATCCATTTCTCTGGCCCTGAGCAGGTCCCCCTCACCAGATCCTCTCCACTGGTGAGGGGGTGGACTTGGATGGGATGTGTGTGGGGGGGGGGGTGTGTGTGGGGGGGGGCAAAGCATTTTGTCGCACCTGGGCCCACCGCTCGCTAGTTCCGCCACTGGGCCCGCGGGTGGGACAGCGGGACAGTCCCCAAAAAACGGGACTGTCCCGTGAAAATCGGGACAGTTGGGAGGTATGCAATAGTCCAGTGCTGCATCTCGCTGCCCAGTGTCAGTTCTAGTATACTCATCAGTGCTCAGTATCACTACTCATTGTCTTGTGCTGCATTGTGGTGACCAGTATACTACAGTACATTACTAAAAGTCCAGTGTCTTGTGCTGCATCTTGCTGCTGTCGGGTGCTGTGGTAGTGTCCTGTCACTGTGCATAGGTCATCATCATTCCCATCACAGTGGTATCTGATATCTATCTAGTGGTATCTAATTCCAGACATTACTGCCGTCTAGTACCAAATATATTACTGGCATATAATTCCACACATGAATAAATGGAGAACAAAAATTTGGAGGGTAAAATAGGGAAAGATCAAGATCCACATCCACCTAGTGATAAAGCTGCTGCCACTAGTCATGGCAGAGACGATGAAATGCCATCAACGTTGTCTGCCAAGGCCGATGCCCAATGTCATAGTAGAGAGCATGTAAAATCCAAAAAACAAAAGTTCAGTAAAATGACCCAAAAATCTAAATTAAAAGCGTCTGAGGAGAAGCTTAAACTTGCCAATATGCCATTTACGACACAGAGTGGCAAGGAACGGCTGAAGCCCTGGCCTATGTTCATGGCTAGTGGTTCAGCTTCACGTGAGGATGGAAGCACTCATCCTTCCGCTAGAAAAATTAGTGATGAGCGGATTCGGTTTTACTCGGTTTTACTCGGTTCTCAAAACCGAATCTTATTGGCTATCCAAAACACGTGACATCAGTGAGCCAATAAGATTCGATTAAAAGAGTTAAGCTGGCAAAAGCTCAGCAAAGAACTGTGCGTTCTTCTAAATCACAAATCCCCAAGGAGAGTCCAATTGTGTCGGCGGGTGCGATGCCTGACCTTCCCAACACTGAACGGGAAGAGGTGGCTCCTTCCACCATTTGCACGCCCCCTGCAAGTGCTGAAAGGAGCACCCACAGTCCAGTTCCTGTTAGTCAAATTGAAGATGTCACTGTTGAAGTACACCATGATGAGGATATGGGTGTTGCTGGCGCTGAGGAGGAAATTGACAAGGAGGATTCTGATGGTGAGGTGGTTTGTTTAAGTGAGGCACCTGGGGAGACACCTGTTGTCCGTGGGATGAATAAGGCCATTGACATGCCTGGTCAAAATACAAAAAAACCCACCTCTTCGGTGTGGAATTATTCCAACGGAAATGCGGAGAACTGGTGTCAAGCCGTGTGTTGCCTTTGTCAAGCTGTAATAAGTAGGGGTAAGGACGTTAACCACCTAGGAACATCCTCCCTTATACGTCACCTGGAGCGCATTCATCAGAAGTCATTGACAAGTTCAAAAACTTTGGGTGACAGCGGAAGCAGTCCACTGACAACTAAATCCCTTCTTTCTCTTGTACCCAAGCTCCTGCAAACCACACCTCCAACTCCCGCAATGTCAATTTCCTCCTTAGACAGGAACGCCAATAGTCCTGCAGGCCATGTCACTGGCAAGTCTGACGAGTCCTCTCCTAACTGGGATTCCTCTGATGGATCCTTGAGTGTAACGCCTACTGCTGCTGGCGCTGCTGTTGTTGCTGCTGGGAGTTGATCGTCATCCCAGAGGGGAAGTCGGAAGACCACTTGTACTACTTCCAGTAAGCAATTGACTGTCCAACAGTCCTTTGCGAGGAAGATGAAATATCACAGCAGTCATCCTGTTGCAAAGCGGATAACTCAGGCCTTGACAACTATGTTGGTGTTAGACGTGCGTCCGGTATCCGCCGTTAGTTCACAGGGACTTAGAGAATTGCTTGAGTTAGTGTGTCCCTGGTACCAAATACCATCTAGGTTCCACTTCTCTAGGCAGGCGATACCGAGAATGTACACAGATGTCAGAAAAAGAGTCACCAGTGTCCTAAAAAATGCAGTTGTACCCACTGTCCACTTAACCACGGACATGTGAACAAGTGGAGCAGGGCAGACTAAGGACTATATGATTGTGACAGCCCACTGGGTAGATGTATTGCCTCCCGCAGCAACAACAGCAGCGGCAGCACCATTAGCAGCATCTCGCAAACGCCAACTCGTTCCTAGGCAGGCTATGCTTTGTATCACCGCTTTCCATAAGAGGCACACAGCTGACAACCTCTTATGGAAACTGAGCAACATCATCGCAGATTGGCATACCCCAATTGGACTTTCCTGGGGATTTGTGACATCGGACAACGCCACCAATATTGTGCGTGCATTACATCTGGGCAAATTCCAGCACGTCCCATGTTTTGCACATACAATGAATTTGGTGGTGCAGAAGTTTTTTTAAAACGACAGGGGCGTGCAGGAGATGCTGTCGGTGGCCCGAAGAATTGTGGGCAACTTTCGGCATTCAGCCACCGCGTGCCGAAGACTGGAGCACCAGCAAACACTCCTGAACATGCCGTGCCATCAGCTGAAGCAAGAGGTGGTAACGAGGTGGAATTCAACCCTCTATATGCTTCAGAGGATGGAGGAGCAGCAAAAGGCCATTCAAGCCTATACATCTGCCTACGATATAGGCAAGGAGGGGGAATGCACCTGACTCAAGTGCAGTGGAGAATGATTTCAACGTTGTGCAAGGTTCTTCAACCCTTTGAACTTGCCACACATGAAGTCAGTTTAGACACTGCCAGCCTAAGTCAGGTCATTCCCCTCATCAGGCTTTTGCAGAAGCAGCTGGAGAGACTGAAGGAGGAGCTAAAACGGAGCGATTCCACTAGGCATGTGGGACTTGTGGATGGAGCCCTTTATATGCTTAACCAGGATTCACGGGTGGTCAATCAGTTGAAATCAGAGCACTACATTTTGGCCACTGTGCTCGATCCTAGGTTTAAAGCCTACGTTGTATCTCTCTTTCCGGCAGATACAAGTGTGCAGATGTTCAAAGCCCTGCTGGTGAGACACTTGTCAAATCAAGCGGAACGTGACACGCCAACAGCTCCTCCTTCATTTTCTACCGCCACTGGAGCTGCCAGGAAAAGGATAACATTTCCAAACCCACCCACTTGTGGTGATGCAGGGCAGTCAGGAGCATGTGCTTCCGGACTGAAGGACCTGCCAACGATTACTGACATGTCGTCTACTGTCACTGCTTATGATTCTGTCACCATTAAAAGAATGGTGGAGGATTATATGAGTGACAGCATCACTGTAGGCATGTCAGACAGTCCGTACGTATACTGGCAGGAAAAAGAGGCAATTTGGAGGCCCTTGCACAAACTGGCTTTATTTTACCTAAGTTGCCCCCCCCCCCCCCCCCCCCCCCTCCAGTGTGTACTCCGAAAGAGTGTTTAGTACAGCCGGTAACCTTGTCAGCGATCGGCATAGGAGGTTACTTCCAGAAAATGTGGAGAAGATGATGTTCATCAAAATGAATTATAATCAGTTCCTCTGTGGAGACATTCACCAGCAATTGCCTCCAGAAAGTACACAGGGACCTGAGATGGTGGATTCCAGTGGGGACGAATTAATAATCTGTGAGGAGGGGGATGTACACAGTGAAAGGGGTGATGAATCGGATGATGAGGAGGAGGTGGACATCCTGCCTCTGTAGAGCCAGTTTGTTCAAGGAGAGATTGATTGCTTCTTTTTTGGTGGGGGCCCAAACCAACCAATCATTTCAGCCACAGTCGTGTGGCAGACCCTGTCGCTGAAATGATGGGTTTGTTAAAGTGTGCATGTCCTGTTTATACAACATAAGGGTGGGTGGGAGGGCCCAAGGACAATTCCATCTTACACCTCTTTTTTTTATTTATTTATCTTTGCATCATGTGCTGTTTGGGGACTTTTTTTTTAAGTGCCATCCTGTCTGACACTGCATTGCCACTCCTAGATGGGCCAGGTGTTTGTTCCGCCCACTTGGGTCGCTTAGCTTAATCATCCAGCGACCTCGGTGCAAATATTAGGACTAAAAATAATATTGTGAGATGTGAGGTGATCAGAATAGACTGGAAATGAGTGGAAATTATGGTTATTGAGGTTAATAATACTATAGGATCTAAATTACCCCCAAATTCTATGATTTAAGCTGTTTTTGAGGGTTTTTTGAAAACAAACAAACACTCGAATCTAAAACGCACCCGAATCCGACAAAAATTCTTAACGGAGGTTTTGCCAAAACGCGTCCGAATCCAAAACACGACTGCGGAACCGAATCCAAAACCAAAACACAAAACTCGAAAAATGCCCGCTGCACATCTCTAGTAAGGAGGCAAACAAACAACAGCTGTGAATGGCCGAAAGCTACCCTAGTGTGTGTCCGCTACACTAGCTTCATTAACAGAGCCCTCAAACTAGCTCAGGTGTATGTGGTGCAACACAACTATGCACAAACCGTAAACAAACTTTGCCCTGCACGGAAACAACACACATCACAATAACAGTACGGTGCAAGAATATACAACGGTGCTGTCCCTTTAAGTTCCTGTCTGCTTACTGTTGTTACGATACGTGTGTGGAGCAGGACACACAGGGGAAAACCTACTTTAGATTATTGGGGAGTAGGTGCCGTACAGCCTACCCACCTCCCCATACACTGATTTACCAGGGGGCTCAGGCCAAGCGGGCCTGCCTACATGTACACCAGTGCCCAGTACCACCCTTATTCACCTTGGGTGGGGGGCACACTATTTATACAGGGCCTAGTGCCCCCTAGCTGTCATCTCAGGCCTAAGGCCTGCCAATTACCCACGGGCCTATTGCCCGCCTAATATAAAGCCAGATGGGTGACTCTGGGCCTAATACCCAGAGTCACCTTCTTTACCTAAATGGCAGCTCTTAAACTAGGGCCTAATGCCCTCTAATGGTCCCCACAGGCATATTGCCTGAATTATGCACACGGACCCACGGGCCTAATGCCCGCCTAATGTCTGCCTACCATGCCCACAGGCCTATGGCCTGACTGTCCCCACGGGCCTAATGCCTGATGCCTGGTTGTCTAGGGAGGGGGGGGGTAGGTGACGGGTGCCTTCACCGAGGGCCTATCTGTCCAATGGGCCTCTCCAGGTCCTCAGCCGCGCTCTTCTGCCGCTGGCACATCCTGGCCAGAAGCGCCGCTGCTGGACATCTTCTTTCAGGAGCCCAGCATCTTCTGGCCTCTTCCGCGGCCTCTGGAACTCCCTCTGCGGCGTCCTCTTCACTCTGGCGCCGCCCGACTCTTCACCGCTCTTCTGCGCGGCCTCCTTCTTCGGCTCCCGTTGGCATCTGACGTCAGATGCCGGGGGCAGGGCCAGGTACGTTGCGGCGAGCTCCGATTTGCTCACCGCGGCCGCTTCCCATTGGCCGCCTCTCCACGAGCCGTGATTGGCTCACGGAGGGCACCAGTTTTGAAAGGCTGCGGGCGGCGCTTCCTATTGGCTGCCGAATCGATGCCAAATTTGAAATGCCTCTGCCGCAGCGCTGTGCATCGCCGCTCCTGGTCTGGTGCAGGGAACCAATACATGGTCCCGGCATCGGACACCCGCCACCGCTGCTCTGATATGCCCTGTGACACAAGGCTCATCTCTACACTTACATACATTATGAGCCTTGTTCACTTTTATTTATTTATTACAAGCGCAGCAAATTCTGTTGCGCTTTACAATTGGATACAATGATACAACAAAACTGGGTAATAAACAAACAATCAGAGCTAGGAAGTCCCTGCTCGCAAGCTTACAATCTTTCTGTCATCAAGTTAAAGTAGGGGCCCAGGTACATGGTTTTTTGATATAACTTTTGATATGAATTTATTATTTCTACATCACTTATTTTTAATCAATATAAGATGAAATAAGAGGGTGAAGACTGAAGACTATGGGTTCTTTGGGCCTAATTCAAACCTGATTGCTAGGGTGCGTTTTTTGCATCCCTGCGATCAGGTAGTCGCCGCCTACAGGGGCAGGGGTAAATCGCTGTACAGGGGTGCGATCGCATGTGCAGGAGAGCTGCACAAACAGAAGTTTGTGCAGTCTTTGCACCGACCAGGACTTACTCTTCCAGTGCGATGATCAGGGCCAGAGCTGACGTCAGAAACCCCCCCTTCAAACGCCTGGTCCCTCCTGCGTTTCTCCGGAACTCCTTAAAAACGGTCAGTTGACACCCACAAATGGCCTCTTCCTGTCAGTCACCTTGCGATCGCCCATGCGATTGCTTTTCTCGCACCATCCCGGCGCTCCCCGGTGCTGCAGCCCGCGCACCTGCACATTGTGGTGCATACGCAGTTCAGACCTGATCGCAGGCCCTATGTACTAAGCCAGCTCCTGGCATTTTTCAAACACTGCCTGTAACATGGCAGTTAGAAGCTGATTTGCTGGTACTTTATCTCTCTCCACTTTTTCACTCTCTAAGACTTAGTACATCTACAAAAGTGCACGCAGCAGCGTGTATTGTCATCCGTCCATCTGCAAATTTATGCAAATGGATTACAAACGTCTTCCTTTGTGTACAGCCAAGCGGATGAATGTGCAAGGACTGGGATGCACACTTTTAGCGTCCGTGCACACTGTAAGTAATACCGATTAGTGCACCCTTACACAGTATTTCATCATTGGCAGCATCATCAAATCTTGCATCAGCCCTATGGCAGGTGAAGTCTCACGCAGCAAATTTCCTCCAGTATATACTGCTGCACCTGTGTATAATGCCCACATGATCCCTATGGCTCATATATTGTGTGTACATCTGTATCTAGTATTAACCAGTGCCTCCTGAGACATTTACCTCACTGCATGTCCCTTCTGCCCAGGAATTCCCCTCACTTTTCTACCCCCTTTCTAATACTGTCTGAATCGATCATAACAGCACCTCTGTGTAACACATGCATCATAGGGGTTTTCAGAATTTCTGTGCATAATAATCACTCAACTTTGTAAACATTGGAATTGTGGACCTCGTTCAGGATGGATCGCACAAGCCATCCCCTGCGCAGTAATCGTGAAACTGCGCAGGTGCAGAGTGGGTCCTGCGTGTGGTTCGCAAAGAGCGTAAAATGCAGCTGATGCAGAGGATGTCGCTGCAGCTTACTGGAAGGGTAAGTAATGTAAAATATAAACTGCATATTTGTTAGTATACTAAACCAAATATGCCTCCGTGGGGCATCCTTGGAGAGTATAGTGGAGAGAAATAAAGGTGCACATTTATCAACAAGGGATAACACTCATTGTTAACGATAAAACTTGTTGCGTATTATAAATGGCGCTCCAGCCAATCAGCTTCCAATTGTCATTTTTCAAACAAATGACACTTAGGAGCTTAACACATGACAATCAGGAGCTGATTGTCTGGAGAACCATTTATCAGTCACAACGAGTTTTATGATCCACAATGAGTTTAGTTACTCGTTGATAAATGAGCCCCAAAGTATCAGCCAAATCAGCTCCCAACTGTCATTTTTCAAACAAAACCTGTAACATGACGGGATGCATTCAGCATTCCGATGGATGGGATGCCAGCGGTCATGTGACTGACGCAGGAATGCCAACACCACTCGGGAGACTGGCGCCGGAACACTTACAGCTGACATTTAGAAGGTAAGTAGCAGGGTAACTGTTATGGTTGGGGCTTCAGGGGAGAGTCAGTGTTTGGCACTGGGCGGGGTGGGGGGGTTAGGGTTAGGCACTAGGGGGGGTTAGCCATAGCCGCCACCCCCGAGAGTTAGCCATAGCCTCCACACCTGGATGGTTAGCCCTAGCTGCCACCCCTGGAGGGTTATGGTTAGGGTGGGGATAAAAATACTTACACCCTCTGATGTCGGGATCTTCAATGCTGGGATGCCGGTGTCAGTCACCTGACTGTCGGCATCCCGACAAACAGTATTTCATACCGAACCCAACATGACAATTACATGACTCGGCATTGGACCCTTTCAGACTGGCTTCCTGACCCGGCAATATGCCAGGGGCAATATTTACTAATATTCGTGTTTGAGTCGGTTTGTGTAGTGTTTAAACTCGTTTTTTATCGGGTGCATTTTCATGCAACTTTTTGAATCCATATACGCAAAGTTACGAAGCAGTCGACTTTATGGTTGTCGTGTTTTCCAATGTCGATGCCAGTCGTTTTTTTTTGGCACATTTACGACCGTCATCGTCGTTTGCGTTCGTGTTTTTGTTGTATTTGCTGTTTTTTTTCCTAAGTTAAACGCGGCAGGGTTTTTTTTTCCCGCGGCCGCATTTTCACTTTCAGTTTCGATTTTCATCCCCGTTCGTGATTGGTTGTGTTTCAGATGGTAGGAGTGTTTGTGCGCAACCATATAATATAATACGCCCCAAACCGTCCGCACCTCGTGGGTTTAGTTAGTGGTGAGGAGGAGGGAGGTTGTGCTGTGGAGGTAGGTGAATTTGTGGTTTGGTGAGGAGTGTTGGTAGCGATTTCTGAGTGTGGTATTGTGTTTGAAAGTCGTCTTGTTATTCTTGTTGTCTTGTATTTTGTGGTTTTGTCTCATTTTTAGTCCAAGTTATTTTTCTTTATAGTCCCTTGTCAGTGTTTGTGTGTGTGTGTGTGAGTTGTGTAGTGGTAGTGGAGGAGTGTGTTGTTTGTCTTTTTTTTCTCCTGTGTTAACTGTTTAGACACACAATTATGTGTGACTCAGAGGTGGAGGGTGTGAGTGAGGGGGAGGAGGTTGGTCAGGTGGAGGAGGTGAGTGTTAGTGAGGTTAGTGAGGTGGAGGAGGTGGCTGAGGTTGCTGCAGCGGCCTCAAGTGATAGTGACAGTCAGAGTGCTCCGCAGCCACGCACCACTACTAAGACTGGGCGGAATGTAAAGTTTAGTTTTGCTGAAGATGTGGCATTGGTGCGTGAGCTGATGAAGTATCAGAGGCAGCTATTTGGCCCTGAGTCCGCCAAGGTGCCAACACGGAGGAAGACGGTGTTGTGGGCGAAAGTTGTTGCTGCTGTCAATAGTGAGAGGGTGGTCAAGCGGACGGAGGACACGTGCCGCAAACAGTACTATGACATAAAGCGACGTGTCAAGTCCAAAATGGCCAAGGAGGCCAAGTCGGCTTGGAAAACCGGTGTTGGGCAGCCCTATATTGCAAGTTATCTGGAGTATGAGGACAGGGCCGTCTTTTCGTATGGACTCAATGGGCTCTTGCCCAAGGGCCCCAGGAGTTTAAGGGCCCTAGGCTGATAGCTGAGGGTCCCCTCTTTCCAGGGGTACCAGATTTTTTAAAATCGGCCCTGGGTAACCGGAGATATCCGACTTGAAACCAGTGGTCCCCATCCAAGCCTGTTAATTGCTCTTCCCAGCCAGATATCTCAGGTTCTGTCTGAATTAGAGTTTTTCTGAGGGTATAATCCAAACGCTGTGACTCTCCCCTTTCAGTGATCACTGGCAGCTTGTCTTTACTATGCCCAGAACCAGAGATATCAGCCTTCAAGCAAATGGTCCCTGCTCCAGCTCCACACGCCTAATATGCAGTTTTAGATTTTCGTTGGTGAATTGCTCTGGCTCCTGAATTCTGAACCCCAAGTCCCCAGAACCTTCTGAAAGGTGGGACTCTCTAGTTTTTTATTCCATTTAAAGCTAAGAAATATATTTTCAGTAACTTGAGACATCTGCAGTCAAGCAAGCTGCCCTCCCACCAAAAAATAAATAAATATTAAGCCCACTCCACTATCCACCCCTTCCCTACATATTAAACACCCCATACCACCCTGAAAGCCATGTACCAGGGCCCCTTCGTTCAGCCCAATGCCCCCTTCTACAGTTTAGCCCCATCTGTGCAGTAAAGGCGATATTAGCAGAAATTACTGCTCCAGGTCCTACATGCTGAGCAGAAGATAGAGCACCCCCTACCTCCCGCATGACATCAAAGCTGACTCTGATAGCACCCCCCCACCCCAACCTCTGAAGGATGGGTAGGGGGCCCAGTGCATTGCTGTGCCCAGGGGCCTACACTACTGTTAAGACGGCCCTGTATGAGGAGCCCATGCGGAGTGTAATCCCTCCAGAAGTTGTCTCTGCAACCCATGTCTGGGATTCAGATAGGCCCAGGAAGAATGGTGAGTATGTGTATTTGCATTTACATTCTATGTTTTTTTTTTTTTTAAATGTGTGTCATGTGATGTTGCATATTACTCCCATCTTCAAGTGTGTGTCAGCAAATACATTGTTTTGGGTAATGTTTTATACAAAAGCCAATGTAACATCTTACTTTATTGTATGTCATGTGTTTTTCTGTCAGATATTTTGCATGTGTAGTTTGGACTTGGTGTGTCTCTGAATTGTCCTGCAATAATGTTTTCCTTTTGGCCATTTTTTCTTATGTTTTATATTTAAGTGATCCATGTGCAATGTTTTAAAAACAGTGGTTGTCATGTTAGAGGCTGGAGTACTGGAAAGTGATTTGGAAACCACTTACATGTGTAATGTCATTTTTAGATAATGTTAATTATTTAATTAAAAAAACAATATTTTTTTGTTTTTTATTTGCTTGTATTTGTGCCGTGACACCACACTGCAGTGTAATTTTTATATAAATTGCTGCATTTTGTTTTTGCTCATATAGTGGTAATGTGTCTTTAGGGTGCCACATCACAGAGCAATTTATATATTGCATCTGTAATATTTTTCCTTTCAATACAAAAAGTTGTGTGTTTTTATTTATTTATTTTTTCTTTAACTTGTGGCCTATGTCAGTGTCCTGTACATGTTTTCCTGTGTTGATGTTGCCATAGTGCATATGTGTTTTGGTCAATGTTTTTAGTTTTTTTTTTTTTTTTTGTATTTCCGGTCCTTATGTTTTTTATAAATAAAAACCAAGCATTTCTTCAAGAATAAATGTTTATAAGCATAATGGGTGGATGTATACACAATAGCATGATTAAATTATTTTTTTATTTTATTTTATACAGTGTTAGAAAAAAGCAGTACTACTCGTCGGCCAGTAACTCCTATCACATCTGATGATGATGATGCTGCGGAAGAAGGTAAAGTGTCAATTGTAGTATAGGGTATGCTTGTAAAGGAATGGCCATAACAAAATTGCACTTTCATTAAAAGGTCCATCAAAAGAAGTATAGAGCAGCAGAAGTGGCACTTCTGAAAGACATCACCACAAAAAACCTGTGGCCGAAAAGAAAGCAAGGTCGTATGTCCCGGCCCAAACACAGCAGGCTACCCAACCAAGAAGATTATCGTCCGTATGTTCTGTCCCCCCACTCCAAATTTTGGACACACCTCCAAGACGTCATCCACACTCCCCTCATCTTGATTGTGAGTATCAAACTGAAAAAAATGTGTAAAATTTCAGTACGTAATCAAAATATTTCATAACCGCATTAAGTCAAAACACATCAAAAACGTAAATACTTACCGCAGTAAGTAAAAGCTGAAATGTAATCCAAGCTAAATGTCCTTGTCCACATCCAGTAAAGATATCTATGCCCACTTGAGCCATACAGTATGACATTGTCTGTAAGATGCTGCAACAAAAAAGCATGTTGGTTTTTTTGCAAAAAGTAAGGTTGTTTTTCAACATTTCACATGTGTGTTTGAGGTAACATTGCAAAATACATATAAAAACATTACTATGTTTGTTTGAACAAAGCTATAAGGTAACACAATGCATAACCTAGTCCTTAGGCTGCTCCTCCATCCCCCTGCCCCATGCCTTGGACATCTCTGCTTTGCTCGCATACCACCATCAGGCTTCTACCTGCTTGCTTGCACCTCATGTCATCTGTCTGTTGCCCCTCCCCACTAGATTGTTAGCTCTTCAGAGCAGGGCCCTCTTTCCTCTTGTCTAAACCCTCTTCTTGACACATTTCACTCAGCGACCATCTTTACCTGCTTTCTCTCCTGCTGGTAAAGGCTCATCTCTATCTATGGCCGCCAGCCCCAAGTAGTACAATGATTATTCCTTCGCTACTTACATCTAAGCTGTCTTATGTTTTGAGAACTGTGTTGCTCTTTGTTACCTGCACTCCATTTTTGTTATTTATTTACTGTTATGCTAAGTTTTGTCTCCCTGTACTGTCCTTTGTACGGCGCTGCGAAACACTTGTGGCGCCCTATAAATAAAATGTAATAATAATAATATTCCAATGTGTTTTTATGGTGGAGTATGTGTGAGCTACAATAAAACTAAAGTGTTTGCTTTCACAATTAAGTAACCAGACACATTTGCCACAAACAGGCATATGTATGTATTTAAGCTATGAGTGATGATGTTGCTAGGCAGAATAGTTGTAAGCAACAGTGAATCACATGTGTTTCATGTGTAGTGATTTGTTTACATTTCTCAAACATATGGATAGCTAACGGGTATTTGTTTAACATTTCAGCTTCTAGTCCTGGGAACAGCATCCCTCCGCAACAACAGCAACACAGTGACATGGAGGAGACAAACATCTTAGAAATGCAGCCATTAATGCAAGGAATGAGCCCCCCAGCACCTGTGAGTACACCACCACAGCAAAGCACACCACCACCACAACACAGCCCAACAACACCAGGAACACAAGGCCCTGATCAGGTGTTTTGGACCATTTGGGCTAGACAGCTGGCCACTAATGAAGATTGCCTGCGTAAGCAGACACAAATGTTTGCAAGCCTACCATCTCACCTCAGAAGAATATCAAGAAATCTGAGTAGACAAAATGAACAAACAACCAGAATAGGCAATTACATGGAACTCATGCGTATAGACATAACACAGGTCATGGGCAACTTACAGCGCATAATGGAAGAACAGCACAGACAACAGCAAAGTTATATGAGCATTTTTCAAAACAATCAAAAGATTAATGAAAGTTTATTCCGAATAGTAGACAATCAAAATACTGCTACACGTGAACTCAATGCCACCCTCACTAACCTGAATGAAACACTCAGATGCATGCACCAACAGCAAACAAGCAGCAGTTCTGGTACGACTACTCCAAATATCACGCCAGTCTCATCACCACCAAGACGCTCCACCAGAGCACGACAACATGACAGTGCTAAAGGCAAAGGGCAGGACAAGCAGCCACCAAAAAAAAAACGTGAAAAAAATACAAGTTAGACATTTGGGATAAGTAACTCAAAATAGTTAGTAAGTGTATTTTTGGGGAAAAATATATAACACTTAGCTCCTTGACACATTTTTCAACATCACTAATTATAAGTGCTACAAACAAAAACAAAAAATTTGTACGCACATTTATTCTTTACCATTTTTTGGGGGAATTGGAGGAGGGAAATGTTGATGGAGCCACACATACATGTTAGCAGGAAGTAAACTGACCACTTGATTTTTTTCTAATCATTACTCTTTCTAGATTCCAATCATTCTCTTTTCCTGCAGACACAATAATTGGCAGCCAGGCAGAATGTCTTTAGCAGGAAGTAAACTGACCACTTGATTTTTTTCTAATCATTACTCTTTCTAGATTCCAATCATTCTCTTTTCCTGCAGACAATCCAAATTACAATGTTATTGATACATATTTTAGCTTTCTTCTCTATACAACATTACAAGAAGAACACAATTGAGTTGCGTAAAAAACTTGTAATATGTTGCCTTTGTTTTGTTTTAAAAACATTGTCAAAATGAATGTCAGTATTGTTGGGCCATGTTTGTGTGTGTTAAAAATTAGTAAGAATGTTTTTACACATGATGCTGAAACAAACAAATATGTACTTTTACATCAAAAAAACAAAGAATGTGTATAATAATGTATATGTGTGGCAAACTGTGTATTTACTTACACATCATCAAGTTTACAGCATCGAACATTAGGAAATAAATTATTCCTGATTACAGTAAGTTTGTGTGTCTTAAATATGATGGTGCATCACACATAGGGACACATGTATTCCTCAAGGCTAACATATTATATGTTGAGGATTGTTTTTTGGGAACACAGGTTCTCAAACTCGGCCCTCAGGAACCCACACAGTGCATGTTTTGCAGGTCTACTCACAGAATCACAAGTGACATAATTAGCTCCACCTGTGAACCTTTTAACATATGTCTGTGAGTAATTCATACACCTGTGCTTCTACTGGGTTACGTGAAAAACATGCACTGTGTGTGGTCCTGAGGGCCAAGTTTGGGAACCTGTGCATTAGGACGTTACACACAATGATAAAGTGAAATACTTAATGGATTATGTGGGCTTGTAAGAAATTAGCACTGCAAGTTTACGATCACTTATCCAGACTTAATGCATGCCATTCATAATCTGTTGTTTTGAGAATAAAAATACACACAATACACATGTGACATTTGTTTTTCATAAAGCGAGGGTATGTTTGTATGTGTCAAGGAGACAGACACATTCTGAGTAATGTTTTTTGTAAAAAAAGGCAAAACATCTATTTATGATTACACAACAAATGAAATAAGCAAACCAAGCTTACCTTAGAAATAGCGATTGATGATCTCTTGCCTAACCTGCCTCCCTACATCTGTACTCCAAGTATCACCAGATGTCTATAATTCCTCTGCTTGCTGGCTGCTTTCTTCCTCCTCCTCCTCCTCCTCAACATGTGGCAGATGTTGTTGCAAACACATGTTATGAAGAAAGCAGCAGCAGAACACAATTTGAGTCACCTTGGAGGGACTATACAACAAAAGGCCACCAGACTTATCCAGACACCGAAACCTAGATTTCAGCACACCAAAACATCTTTCTATCACATTCCGCGTGGACTTATGTGCATGATTGTAATTGTGTTCAGCAGGGGTATCAGGTCGGGACAATGGATTTAGAAGCCAAGAGAAACAGCCATATCCTCCATCACCTAAAAGACAGATATAGTAACGTGATTCATGTTAACATACAGCAACACATAAGTAACACACTGTGGGGCAGATGTATTAACCTGTAGAAGGCATAAGGAAGTGAAAAACCAGTGATATGTGCAAGGTAATAAAGGCAGCAGACAATCTGTTCCTAAATGTTCATTTACATATTGGAGCTGATTGCCTGGTGCCTTTCTCACCTTGCACAGATCACTGGTTTCTCACTTCCTTATGCCTTCTACAGGTTAATACATCTGCACCTGTATTTGGACAAAGTATACGCAGACCTACACATATCAAATTACATACCCAGCAGCCATCCATCTGGCATTTGTCCATCCTCAAACTTGTCAAAGAGGGATGACTGACTGAGGATGAAGGAGTCATGGCAGCCCCCAGGGTAACCAGCAACAACACTCATTATTTTGAGATTTGCATCACAAACCACCTGCACATTTGTGGAGTGTTCGAAATGGCGGTTTGTATATATGTGCTGCCTGCCCCTAGGTGGTCTCAGCTGAATGTGTGTGCAATCTATGGCTCCAAGCACATTGGGCATGCCAGCCAGCTCATAGAAATCTACCCTGACGGCATGCCACTGAGACTCCTGGGTAGGGAAGCAGATTAAGGCCTCGATGTGGGGCTGCAGAACACCCAACACCTGTGTGTATATTTAAAAGAACAATAAACATGAGATTTTAGGACAGAACTGGCCACCGAGAAATTAAAACAAACACAAAACAGAAGAGGTAGTTAGGTATACATCACCTGTGTTAAGATTCTGGAAAATGAGGGCTGTGAGATTCCTATGACATCCCCAGACACAGCCTGAAAGCTGCCAGTAGCCAGAAAGTGCAACACAGCCAGGAGTTTGTGCAGGCCTGAGACAGAGCGAGAGCATGCTGTCTCAGGGTCTAGGCCCAGTTTGACAAGGTCATACAGACGGAAAATGTTGTCACGATTTAGACGGAACATCTGTATGACCTTATCATCGGACAATGCGTTCAAGTTTAAACGCCCCCTAAAAAAACGAGGCCTGTGCAGCCTCTGCGGAACCTGTACAACCTGCTGACCATGTTCAGTTTCTTGGCCCTGGTTACTTATGTAATAGGTGGTAAGTAGTACCTGATGTCTCACACCTGTTCAGTTCTTGCTCTTCGCGGCTTTGGTCAGGTTCCGGGTACCACGGCTGCTTGACACCTGGGCAGAAGGACAGAGGTACCCCAGTACGACAAGAACCCCCCCTTTTTCTGACACACACACGAATAACTATGCCTGGGAACAGTAACAAATATTTATTATGGTTGAGACTAGTCCCTGTTTAGGGAAAACCGGTTCTGAGAAACGTAGACCTAGCACATTTAGATTAATACCATTACTGTTACTTACATATCATTCACAACAGCAGTATAAACGTCACAGGGTAATGACACAAATACATTGCTAAACGTTAACATCCTGGATGGGGTTTTAAAAGACAAGTCCCAGGAATACCCAAGTAATACGCTGAATAAGCCACTAGGTGGCGCTACGAACTCAATAACGGGGTCTCCAGCCCAATGTCCATATATAATCCTGGAAAGTCCTGACGTGTATAAGCACGTTAATGTCACTGGAGTTATATTTAGTCCTCACTGAGAGGAATTGGTAAGTCCTGCACCAAAAACACGTGGGACTAGTATCCTCAGAGGTGAATGCCTTGAGGGCACGAACAGCTGTACCTCCGTTGGGGACACAGGTCAAATGGCAACTGTTGTCTTACTGAGTACCTCCCTCTGGGTATATCAGGAAAAAGGAAAATGCTGTTTGGCAGCGTCGCTTTCCTAGGGCCGGCCCGTTTCTTTTATAAAGCCACGGGGATGAGTGATAGGTGACACTTTGATCCTCATTTGGGTTTACGTGTTCAGTCTTTACTGTGGCTTAGAGGACTCACACTGGAGTGGTATTATTATAAGTGTACATGCTGAGGAGACTCACTATGCGGGGGAGTGGCTGTGCTTGCTTTCTCTCCTGTCAGGGCTGTGAGTAAACAGGGCTGACAGCGTCTATAACGCTGTGGAGTGTCTCTCTTTCAAAGCAGCGGGAGTGGGCAGACAGTGTGGGTTAAATGTACCTGGTGTCCCGACGTGGCTTTCTCCATTCCATAGCCCATCGCCTCTCTCGGACGGCGCAGGGACGCAGGTCAGCGGCAACGCCTGATCTCCCCCTATGCTGCTGTTCTGAGGCGGCGGTGCCGTCCGCTCTCCTGTAAGCAGCTCTTGCAGGTTCCCGTCCTCTAGTCTGATCTGTTTCCTCTCTCTCTCCAGCAGCAGGACTCTCTCCGTCTTGTCAGCCGCCACGTCTCTCGTCCTCCTCCTCCCGCCTCGATCTCCGCGCGCTCTCTTCACTCCCGCCTCTCTCCTCTCTTTCGCGCCAGTCCCGCCTACCACTTTCCCGCTCTCCGGGCCGCCAATCCCTGCCAGCCGGCAGATTCTTCCTCCCCGGGTCCTAGGGTCCTACAGGTAATTGTCGGGTCCCGCTCCGTTGCCTAGCAACCGGCCGCCCATTAAACTCTGCGGACCAGCACCGCAATAGTAGCCAGGCGGGGTCAGAGGGCTAGGTATCACACTTACAGGCTGATGTCTGAGTCTGAGGAATCCCACAGCACACAAAAGATCACTGGCCCACAGTCCTGCTGCCATTTCTGAGTATAGGTGTATTGAAATGGGCCTAACATCCTTTTATAGGCATCCTAATTCAGGTGTGAGTGATTTTTTATTTGCAACACATGTAAACACGACTGAAAAAAGCAGGTCTATTTTTTTGCCGCTTTTTTTAACGAATCGAAAAAAAATACGACCGCATTTGAGCACTCAGAGACTAACACCCAAATACGAATGAATAGTGAATTCCCGTATTCTATGTAATAACAGCCGTGTTTGACCGACGGTCTATTCATTCGTATTTGTGAACGTTGTCATTCAAACCATTACGAATAGTCCAAACACTGCCGAGATTTGTGCTTAGTGAATTCCCGGATTGGGACTTCGAAAAAAAAAACACAAATCGGACAAACTCGTTTCTTAGTGTATACTGGCCCAGGTCGGGTTGATATCTGGGGCGGGAACAAAGGCAACATCGGGGTCGGGTGTGGATACGGTCCTGGGAGAAGAGATCACCTCCACGCCACTTTTGCCTATACTGTGAATTGGTCCCGGGTCGCATCGACCCGGCAACCCGTTTACACTGCACCTGGCCCGGTAATAACTCGGGAATAACACTTTTTTACTTCCAGGTTGAAATACTAGTCAGGCGACACGGGAATTCGGGAGTGACCCCTTTGACACCGCACTGGCAGTATACCGGGTTGATACTGGGTTATTTGTGTGGTGTGAAAGGGGTATAACTCTTTCGTCTTTATCTCTCTCCAAAGTTTGATACATTCTCCCCCCCCTCAAGATTTGTTCAGAGGAAAATAGAATTAAAGATGGAATTGTAAATGCCTGGACCCAAGAAATGTAAACAAATGTTCAACACAAACAGCTGTCACATGTAACAAAGACATGGGGGTAAATGTATGTAATAGCCTACAAACTGCAAGCACTGGTGAGTTTGCGGTGAGTTTGCCTTAACGTAGGAATCATTTAAAAGACAAAAGCAACCTGGTTTTACACCTAAATGACAGTATTTGTGGTACCCTGCCTCTGGGGTACCCCTGATTTAACTGTTTGAGCCCTTAGGATAGAGACTGCGGGGGTTAATCTTCCCATCCCGGTTGCTAAGCAACAGTGGCGCCAGGGAGGAGAAACCAGTAGGGCACTAGGACCCAGGACTTGCGATGCATGTCCCAGCAGCGCGGGAATCCTGTTGCTGTTTGGATTGGCTGGAGCCGGGTGGGAAGAAGAAGAGGAGGGCCGGTAATAAAAGGAGCCGGGTTGGCGCGCAAGAGGAGAGACTTCCGCTGACCACCGCCGCGCACAGGGAGAGAGCCGCGGTCGAGCCGGACCGGAGCCGCAAGGGAGAGGAGACGGAGAGTGGAGTGCGGCAAGAGAGAGCCGCGCTGTGAGAGGGAGAGCCGCAGCCGTGACCCTGGGACCCGAGAGGCAGGCTGTGTGAGTGCGTAAGCCAGCCGTTGACGCCAGCCGGGACCCACTGATCGCTCCTCCGCCTGTCAGCTGCTAAATGGAGCCGCCGTGCTAAAGCGAGAGCCGGGACCCGCTGATCACTTCCCCGCTTGTCAGCTGCTAAAGGGAGCCACCGCGCAAGAGAGAGAGCCAGGACCCGCTGATCACTCCCCCGCCTGTCAGCCGCTGAGGAGAGAGCTCTGAGCCGCCGCAGTGCCAGGAGCTGGGACCCGAAAACTGCCGCTGTACTGCCTGGGAACTGGTAAGAGACGCTTCCCTACATTGCATCACCACTGATTCTGAACTAGCCCATAAGGACCATGGCAAGGCGCTGATACAATTAGCCCTTTGTTCCCCTACCCATCAGCTCTAATTAGGCAACAGACTTTTAGCTCCTGCCAGAACCAGTATTATAAGGGTAAAGGGCACAAGAGAGACACTGTCATCAGGTTATGGCCGACCTGCCGTATCACCCCACAGTCGAGGAAGCCTGAGGATCCTGGCCAGGTTAGGCCCCTTTTTACAACCACCAAAGTTAACGGTCCGAGTAATTGCATCCCTCTGGTGCCCCAAAGACATCAGGCCACTTATACCTATCCGCATAGCTTTCTTTATCTTTAGAAGCCCAAGGTCTGGGTTATGTGTTCTGCACCCCACCAAACCCTACTGTGTACAGGATATGTGATATGAGACAGACATAGGGGTACATTTACTAAGCAGTGATAAGAGCGGAGAAGTGAGCCAGTGGAGAAGTTTCCCTATCAACCAATCAGCAGCTGTGTATAATTTTATAGTAATCAAATTAAAGATGTTACTTCAGTGCTGATTGGTTGCCATGGGCACTTCTCCACTGGCTCACTTCTCCGCTCTTATCACTGCTTAGTAAATGTACCCCTCAGTTACAAAGTTTTCCCTGTCTGTCACCGGGATACTCAGCAACTAATGCCTCACCTCGAGGGAGGATATCCCCTGTGATTTAATACCACTTCAGAAGCTGTAAATACAGTGGCCTGTGCCAATTGTCGCTTTAGTTATGCATAACTGATTCTCTCATACCAGGCGACTTTTGTGCTTCGTTTGAACTGAGACTTGGACTTCTTCGGATTTTGTGTAAAGTTAGAGCTTTCATTATTTTAGTTCATATCGCCACTTAGTGGTTCATTAATATACTATTTGAACATTCTCGAACCAGCCTGGCTAAGTGGTATTGGGGGTTGTCGATGTTCTGACCACACTTATGTTAATGTTGTAATGCATCTATGTTTATTATGCAAATGATATGTGATATTCCGAAATGTGCCTTCTGAGGTAAATTTGATTTACTAGCCAACACTTGAATATATTGAAACGGTGACTATCCTATTCCCTGATTTAATAAACGTGCTGTCACCATCCATTTGCATTTCCTTTATCCGTGGGGTCCTCATTGGGGTGACCATTCTCCTGCCACAGGTTCCTGGGGAAGAAGCTACGAGAGGTCCTGAATCCGCAAGCGTCATCTGGAAGCGCAGGTACGACTCTACACCATCACAGGGGCTGACATTACATATTGTTAATTTAATGCATTGGCCAGACTCACTGTGAACCCACCAGTGCTTGCAGTTTTCCATGGTGTCTCCTAACTCATATGTTTAGTGAAATTCTTCAGTGACCCTAAACCAAGTAAGGAAGAAAGGTTTATTTTATTTTTCCACCTCTCCAAAGATCAAAGAGATTTTTTCTATTATGTAGGTATCTTCCGTGAGAGGAAGATAGGTATGTACCACTACCAAGTAGTGACAAGCACAGGGTAAACCGATGCAAGAGAAAGGCTTTTTGCAGGGTACATTAGGTGCATTTAATAAGTGGCCTTTTTGAGTGCTAGAGATTGTCTCAGTAGCAAGGCCAGGTCAGTTTGAAAGATTCCGTTTAGTCAGACTTTGTGACCACATTCTTCTTTATGCAGTTAGGCAAGAGCATAGCTACCATAGGTGCAGGCAGTGCAGCTGCTATGGGGCCGAGAGCTGAGAAGGACCCACCTTCCCTGTCACAGCTACATGTGTTATATACAGAGCGTAGCTACCATAAGTGCAGGGAGTGAAGCTGCTATGGGGCCCAGAGCTGAGAAGGGCCCATCTTCCCACTCACAGCTACATGTGTTATATACAGAGCGTAGCTACCATAGGTGCAGGGAGTGCAGCTGCTATGGGGCCCAGAGCTGAGAAGGGCCCATCTTCCCAGTCACAGCTACATGTGTTATATACTGAGCGTAGCTACCTTAGGTGCAGGGAATGCAGCTGCTATGGGGCCCAGAGCTGAGAAGGGCCCACCTTCCCTGTCACAGCTACATGTGTTATATACAGAGCATAGCTACCATAGGTGCAGGGAGTGCAGCTGCTATGGGGCCCAGAGCTGAGAAGGACCCACCTTCCCTGTCACAGCTACATGTGTTATATACAGAGCGTAGCTACCATAAGTGCAGGGAGTGAAGCTGCTATGGGGCCCAGAGCTGAGAATGGCCCATCTTTCCAGTCACAGCTACATGTGTTATATACAGAGCGTAGCTACCATAGGTGCAGGGAGTGCAGCTGCTATGGGGCCCAGAGCTGAGAAGGACCCACCTTCCCTGTTACAGCTACATGTGTTATATACAGAGCGTAGCTACCATAAGTGCAGGGAGTGAAGCTGCTATGGGGCCCAGAGCTGAGAAGGGCCCATCTTCCCAGTCACAGCTACATGTGTTATATACAGAGCGTAGCTACCATAGGTGCAGGGAGTGCAGCTGCTATGGGGCCCAGAGCTGAGAAGGGCCCATATTCCCAGTCACAGCTAAATGTGTTATATACTGAGCGTAGCTACCATAGGTGCAGGGAATGCAGCTGCTATGGGGCACAGAGCTGAGAAGGGCCCACCTTCCCTGTCACAGCTACATGTGTTATATACAGAGCATAGCTACCATAGGTGCAGGCAGTGCAGCTGCTATGGAGCCGAGAGCTGAGAAGGACCCACCTTCCCTGTCACAGCTACATGTGTTATATACAGAGCGTAGCTACCATAAGTGCAGGGAGTGAAGCTGCTGTGGGGCCCAGAGCTGAGAAGGGCCCATCTTCCCAGTCACAGCTACATGTGTTATATACAGAGCGTAGCTACCATAGGTGCAGGGAATGCAGCTGCTATGGGTCCCAGAGCTGAGAAGGGCCCACCTTCCCAGTCACAGCTACATGTGTTATATACAGAGCATAGCTACCATAGGTGCAGGGAGTGCAGCTGCTATGGGGCCCAGAGCTGAGAAGGACCCACCTTCCCTGTCACAGCTACATGTGTTATATACAGAGCGTAGCTACCATAAGTGCAGGGAGTGAAGCTGCTATGGGGCCCAGAGCTGAGAAGGGCCCATCTTCCCAGTCACAGCTACATGTGTTATATACAGAGCGTAGCTACCATAGGTGCAGGGAGTGCAGCTGCTATGGGGCCCAGAGCTGAGAAGGGCCCATCTTCCTTCTCAGTTACATGTGTTATATACATTTTTTTTTTTTTACAATTGGATGTTACATAGGGTCCCTCACTTACTTTTGTCTTAGGGCCTGTAATATACTGTTTCTAGTTGCGCCCCTGAACCTGCTCATTGTAATGTAGTATAAAATGCACTGGAGGCATTACAGAATATGAACTGAGGGCAGCACTGTAATGTGATATAGAGTTGGGATTGGGTGTGCGGTGGCTGGATCCCTGCGGTCAGCATACCTACGCCAGGATCACGGCCGCCATAATGCCGGCAGGGGGCGAGTGCAACAAAGCACCTTGCGGGCTTGCCACGCTGTGGGCTCAGTGGCTCACTGTGCTCGCCACAGGTTCTATTCCAACTCTATGGGTGTCGTGGACATCCACAAGTGGGAATAATCCTGGGCCCCCTGCCGGCATTCTGGCGTTGGTATGCTGACTGCTGGGATCATAACTACATCCCCTGACATAATATGAGCTGGGAACACTGTATGTCATAATGTGAATTTGGGGGTACTGTGTTGCATAATGTGTACTGGCATCCCTACAGTGTGACAGAAATAATGTGAACTAGGGAACTGCGATGGTTATAAAATAAATAAGGACACTACTATGGGGCATATCATTAACTAAGGCACTACAATAGTTCCTAAAATGAACTAGGACACTATTATGGAGCATAAAATTAATAACTGCTGTGGAGAGGTATCTCTGTAGAAGCATTGGGATAGGGGCCCTTCAACATTTTGCTATGGGGCCTGCACAGTTCTGGTAACGCCCCTGCAGTTAGGGGTCTATTTATTAAAGATCGAAGTTGTGTTTCTGATGTTTTCTACCTTTTACACTGTGCTATCAAAGCATAGCTTATACCAGCTTTTATGTTTTTGGCTATACACCATATCAGAGACTCGCTCAGACATTCAGTACTTTTGACCTACTTAATAGATCGATGTACCTTTAACATGATTTTTCATCCATTTTTTCATTGTAACGCTTTTCCTTGTCAGGCCACACATTATCTATTACTTTCTATAGGGAAGCTGCTAACATTGACACACTGCAGAAAGAGATACAGTATAACTGAATTAAAAGGATAAACTTTCATGGTAGATGGAAAAATCATTGGGTATTGTTTACGTTTGTTATTTTCTGTCAACATAAACATCATTTTGTTAGACAATTTGTGAAACTATTTTAATTGAAAATGATGAAGGTGAAAGCTTGTCTGTGCTTCAATGAAGAAAAAAAAAAGTAATCTGTACTCAGGATTATAGTGAGGATCTCAACCATATTCCTCAGGTTCAGTGGATGAATATAGGTTCAGTAGCTTAGTACAGGTGTGATACAGGATCCCGGCGGCCGGAATGCTGATGGTCACATGACCGACACGGCATCCCGACAATAAGAATGCCGACAGGGGTCAACGTATTTATTTTACACCTCCCCTGTCCCCTATCCTAACCTCCCTGGGGTGGTGTCTAGGGCTAAGATAGTGGGAGGTTACGGCTAGGGCTAAGACTCAGATGGGTGGCGACTACAGCTAACCCCTTTTTTAGTGCCTAACTCTACCCCCCTCCACCCCCCCTCCGCCAGTCATAACCCTAACAGTTGCCATGATAGCTGCAGGTGTCGGCATTCTTACACTGTCTCGCACATCGGTGCACTATCTTGAAGAAATCAGCACAGATAACGAAAGGGGTGCATAGCACGCCTGTCATGTACCACACTTCAACACCGTCATATCGTACATGGGGGAGAGGCGGTATCAGTGTATATAATGGGGGAAATTCAAACGTTTGAAAAGTCAGTTGGGAGTCTGTTTTTTCCTATCTAATAGACAGGAAAAAACAGACTCCCAACTGATTTTTCAAACATTTAAATCTCCCCCAATGTCTGCTCATACCACTTCTCCCCCATAAAGGAGGATCATACATCTACCCCTCAGTGTAGCAGTAGTACTTGATCTTCTAAAGCTGCTTTCCTTGTATGAAAAAGGAAACTTTAAGGTGAAGTTGACCTTGTACAAGTAGGCCAACCTCAGCAGTCCCCAGCTAAATGTGTGATTCATTATCTGAGTAGCACTGTACTGTCAGACTGCTCCTGAAATGATCTGGACAAGCTGACCCAGGTGCCAGCGCTTAGAGTCCTGACTAGCGGCAGCAAAGACGTCCAGACAGACTGCTGATTCTTTGTGTCAGAGGGGAACTCTTCTTTACACCAAGTGTCAACACATGTTCAGCAAACACAATCCCTGCTGTATACAAAAGGATTGTCAGTATCTGGTCAGGTATTATTAAATTGTGCATTGATGTTATGGTGATACCATGGAGATTTAATTTTTCAAACATTGATTTGGCTCTTATATTAATCAGGGGCATGTGTATAAAAACAATATAGCATATCAGGCCGTCTCCTGAATATATTTATGGGTAGGATGACCCCATGGAGAGGACAGAAAGAAATACAGAGGAAAGAAAGAGATAAGATGAATAAAAGGGAAATAGAATAGAGAGTACCTTGTAAATTGGTTCCAGATTGAGTAATATGTCTCAGTATTACTGAAACAGGGAGTGGGAGTGCTGTAGTATAGAAGAGTTTTTGATTCTGGTAGATCACTGGCATATTTCTAATGGGTGCACCCATTTTGTTCAATACTTACCCTCCGGAGTCCTGCATGCAGAAATCACTGGATAAATGGTGCAGCAGCCAATTTCCCGGTGTTTTGTGCATGCGCAGTGGGGAAATCACTGGGAAAATGGCCACTGCGCATGTGCACTAGACTCTGGGAAAGCGCTAGGGTCCCCTAGTGACTCTAGTGCCCAGAATTAAGAATGCTGCTGGCTAGAGAGAAGAAGGCTGCACACGGGCCTCCTTCTCTCTGAAGACGCCTCTGTGCTGAACATATATTAGTGATCACTTTACTTCTTACACACCTCAGAGATTTGCTCCTGTTGAAGTCTCTGTCCCTGCATGTGAGAAATGGTAAATTCCAGCGTTCTTTATTTTCTTTTTAGCGCAAAATGCACTTATGTGTCAACAGGCTATTGGATTTCAAGTTTAGTACAACCAAAACTGCTACAAAATCCCCCTAAAATAGTGCATATATGCAGAGCCTATGTGGTTCTATGCAAGATAGTGCTACCAGGTACAACACAAGAGGCCATAAAATAAGACCACAGAGAAAGTAAACAAGAAAAAATGCAGACCTAATATACCTGTCTCAAGTGCAGCAACAATGGAAAGTAAATGCTACAACAATGGGAGATCTACTGTATTAAGTGACATTGGTCTACTGCCACCAGCACCATCTTAGACCAACTCTTCAGGGATTTCCCAATCTTCAGGGATTTCTCAATCAGATTTTATGTCTGCTTGGATTTCTCCTTAAAACAGCTAGAAAAAATGTCAACCATTTTACCAGAAACCACTGTCTGGCCATCAGAAAAATCCCTCAGATAAAACTTAGCAAAACTTGACACGAGGGGCCTGGACCTCAGGGAAAACAGTAGAAGTCACAAATGCAAGTGACCAAACCTTCTACGTTGGCATAACAATGTTCCAAGTCAGAATGACATGGCAACCGGCTTAGCCTAGTAGTAACAGAATGTAGAGGGTGGATCCGCAACACTGTCTATACAGCACATCATGAAATTACCCATTAACCAAATTGCTGTAGGCAAGGAACTGTACTGGCTATTTACAGACCCAACTACCCCCTATTGTCACATGTTTCAGATATTCCAATACATTCAAAGGTTTGTGAGTTGTCGTTTTGAGACAACAGGCCGCAAGGACATACATACAGTACCTGACAACCAGTTTATTGAAGACTTGTAGGCCTCCTTGCCTATGCCTTAGCTGCAGGTAGGGATTTTTTACCCTCATTCCTAATCCATGATATCATCCACATAGCAGCCCATATCTTATCCCTCACCTTGGTACATAAACGGTCAGGTCTATAGGGTTCTGCAGACTCGGATCAGGAACCGGATGGTTGGCTTGGAGATGGGGATAGTGTAAGAAGTCTATAGGCTTAATGAGGTTCCTTCTCATGTGGAAGATAGCTGGGTATCAGCAGCATTAGACTGATGATACAGTCATTAAAGTGGTTCAGAACGGATGGTAGTAGTAAATATGCCAAGTCAGGTAGCACTGTGCAGGCAGATAGGGAGAGCTGTGAAGAAAAGAGAATACCCGAAGGTAATTGGGCGCTTTAGGTGTGAGATGCTTCGTAGAGCTGCAGTCACAAGAAAGAGAGGAGAGTCACTCCTGTGTGTTATAGCACAAAAAAAGGGGTTTTTTTTTGTGACTGCGCTAGGTTTTGATGATCACAACACTAATGTATATTTCAATAAAACAAATTTATTCCTAAAATAGCACAATAGTTATACGTAAGGTATTAGATAAAATATGCACATATAACAAGTATTAAATAATACAGTTATTAAAATATAAAATTAACATGTAGAAGGACTACCCAATTCGCCAGGTGTTATATTAGGACTCAGTGGAGATATATGCAGTGACCGTTCCTGATATGTTTCCCCTATATTAGCACAGTCCAGCTTATATAATAGTCTCAGAATTTTAGGCAATGTCCAATGGATGGACTTGTTACCGTTAGAGGGTAATGTGCTCCAGAGTCTGTAGTGGAGAGCTCCTCATACATTACGGTGTATGCTGTCCTTTAAGCGACGATTGCCATTTGCAGTCCGAGAATAAAGCAAGACGTCTGGACGAAGCTTCGGGGAATGGTTCGGTCCTCCTTAGAGTCACTCCTGGCAGGGGTCCCTGGTAGCACCTGACGCGTTTCGCTGCAACCAACTGGCAGCTTTCTCAAAGGTATGTGCAGTCTAAAGCATGAGGGGTTTATATACCACCTCTAATATGGTGGCTAATTAGCCCCTTAGAACACATGAGTGCAATTACATGACCACATTTAAGGCTAGATACATAAAATCATAATAATCTTGAGAGCTGAGACAGACCTACTTCAAGTGACATGTGTTAAATAACAAATGTGTAAATTATTTGTAAAAACGAGTGGTTTCAAAAGGTTTTTATTAATATGTAAATAGATGAATAAGGGCAAACAGGAAGTGTGCAAACGGACCTTAGCCAATGGCTATGTTTGTTGTGAATCCTGTTGCCTGGGGGACAAGGTTATTAGCTTCCCTTATAGGTTGGGGGAGAGATAGAGACGAGAACCGGAGTTGTATAGTAACATTCTATTCCGGTCACGTGACTCGTCACGTGATCGGAGTTTTTCTTCTACTATGTCCGCAACATACGGCGGAGTATAGAGGCGGTTGCTAAGCAACTGGCATTAAGGTGGGGAAACAATTGCGAGACGGGACTGTGGTTACGATGCTCTGTTTACTTCCGGTCACGTGACTAATGTCACGTGATCGGGATATGTTTGTATTGAATACACAGCATACGACAGAGTGTAGAAACGGTTGCTAGGCGACCTGATAGTAACTTTATATTAACCCGGGCACATATTGACTGGCTAGTCATGTTTAAGGCCTTAATTTATGTATGATAGTAAGCGTAATTATATCCCGATCCGTGGGTCCCTGTGAGCGTTACTTCCGCCCTCCAATGCATTGGGGGCATAGTACTTCCGCCAACCAAGGAACCAGAGAAGGGGATAACAACCACGTTTTGGTATGTTTATTAGTCCCTATTAAGCAAGGGCCTATATCTATCAAATATGTTTAGAAATTTGGCCCCTCACGGCCAATATTAGGGCTATGAACAAAGTAATAAATTTTAGTAACAGATATTTTAGATAGTGGATAGGGAGAGCTGCCAAACGCAGAGTTTTAAGTTACAAGGTGTGCTGTCTGTGAGGGTTGAATTAGTGCTACAGAGCCGGACACAGTCCTAGATGGATGCTAGTACTGGGTAAGATGCGCAGCACAAAGGGGATGTAGACACTTTCTGGACTGAGTGCAACAGAGTCTTACTGAGGGAGTGCACCATACTGGGCTTGCTGGATTAAGGTTAGAATGGATGATGGTGCTGACAACCTGAAGTTGTTACAAATTTGTTAGCAGTTGGGCAAAACCATGTGCACTGCAGGGGGGGTGGGGCAGATATAACGTGCAGAGAGAGTTAGACTTGGGTGTGGTGTGTTCAATCGGAAATCTAAATTGCAGTGTAAAAATAAGGCAGCCAGTATTTACCCTGCACAGAAACAAAGTAACCCACCTAAATCTAACTCTCTCTGCAAATGTTATATCTGCCCCACCTGCAGTGCACATAGGTTATAATTCAGATCTGATCGCTGGGCTGCGTTTTTTGCTGCCCTGCGATCAGATAGTCGCCGCCTACAGGGGGAGGGGAAAACACTGTGCAAGTGTGCGATCGCTTCATTAGCAGAGCTGCACAAAAAGCAGTTTGTGCAGTCTCTGCATAGCCCTGGACTTACTCAGCAGCTGCGATTGAATCCTCCTGATCGGGGGCCGGAGCTGACGTCAGACACCCTCCCTCAAAATGCCTGAGCCTGCCTCTGTTTTTCCAGACACTCTCGGAAAAACGCTCAGTTGCCACCCACAAACGGCCTCTTCCTGTCAATCTCCTTGCGAACGCTTGTGCAACTGGATCCTTCACACCATTCCGTCGCAGGGCGCCGATCCCCGGCTCAGACGCATGCGCAGTACGGATCTGATCGCACGATGTGCAAAAACGTACAGCAGCGATCAGATCTGAATTACCCCCATAGTTTTGCCCAACTGCTAATAAATGTGCTGCTGCGATCAGATTTGAATTACCCCCATAATGTCCATGAATCAGTGGAAGGCAAAATGGTAACCTGATTAACACGGATCTGAAGTTATTGGGCAGGAGCAGACTTTTGTGCCGCCCTGGGAATATCCTTAATGTCAACCATCATTTTACCATATTGATAAATGATCAAATATAAAAGTAGACACTGCATGCATGTGCTTCAAAAACTGCTTTTACCTGTGCATCATTGGAAACTAATTTGCATACTTTTGGGGCTATTCAGAGTTGGTTGCAGATTTTGCTATATACTATAGATGTGCACCGGACACTTTTCGGGTTTTGTGTTTTGGTTTTGGATCTTCTTTCATGTTTTGGATCTGGATTGGTTTTGCCAAAACCGCCCTTTTTCGGGATTTGGTTTTGGATCTGGATTTTTTGACACACCCACCCCCCCCCCACCCCCCATAAAAACAGCTAAAATCATAGAATTTTTTTTTTGTTCCAGTATTAACCTCAATAACATTCATTTCCACTCATTTCCAGTCTATTATGAATACCTCACAATATTGTTTTTAGGCCAAAAGATTGCACCGAGGTAGCTGGGTGACTAAACTAAGCGACACAAGTGGGCGGCACAAACACCTGGCCCATCTAGGGGGGTAATTCTGAGTTGATCGCAGCAGCAAGTTTGTTAGCAATTGGGCAAAACCATGTGTACTGCAGGGGGGGCAGATATATAACATTAGCAGAGAAAGTTAGATTTGGGTGGGTTATTTTGTTTCTGTGCAGAGTAATTACTGGCTGCTTTATTTGTACACTGCAATTTAGATTTCAGTTTGAACACACCCCACCCAAATCTAACTATCTCTGCACATGTTATATCTGGCCCCCCCTGCAGTGCACATGGTTTTGCCCAACTGCTAAAAAAATTCCTGCTGCGATCAACTTGGAATTACCCCCTTGGAGTGGTACTGCAGTGCCAGACAGGATGGCAGTTTTGAAAACTAGGCCCCAAAGAGTACATAATGCAAAGAAAAAAAAGAGGTGCAAGATGGAATTGTCTTGGGCTCTCCCACATCATTTCAGCGTCAGGTGGTCCCCCTGGAAAAAGCTTGCCAAGTTCTCCGAATCATAGCTAGCTACAAACATACAACCTCCATATTTGATGACTTTTTACATTATGAGAAGAGGCAAGAGGAAGAGGACAGTGTGAAGAAGGTGATTAAAAATTAGAGAGGCAGACGCAATCAGGCTTTCACCTCCACTCCTATCTTGGTGTGGAACAGAAAGGACTTGTATTTGCTTGTAGCTAAGCAAATTTATAATTACCACATTACTGGACAAACTGGAAAACTAGGGGCTCCATTTTCAGGGATTACGATTATCTCGGATTTAATGGTGGGATGCAAATAAACTGGATCAAGATTGGATATTTCCCCTCCATGGAGTCTGGAGACTTATTTTGAGAAAATTTTGTGGGTTTCTTTTTTTTCCATTTTTTTATTGCGTTTTTTATTTACATATTTTGTGGTAGATGCCTTATTTTCATTTTTCACAGCTCCCAGTTACATGCATGTGAGCATACCTGTGTGTCCCAGGTACATGCATGTGAGCATACCTGTGTGTCCCAGGTACATGTATGTGAGCATACCTGTGTGTCCCAGGTACATGCATGTGAGCATACCTGTGTGTCTTGTTTATTTTATTAATATATTATTTTTAAACATAGCAGCCCGTTAGATGTTTTAGCAGCCCCTCGTGAGCCCCCACAGCAGCCCTGGATCGGGTAAATTGAGTTTGGGTGGGTTCGGTACAGGACTGTGCAGTGAATTTTTTGTTATTCAGCCCCTACCCTAGTGGGTAAATTGAGTTTGAGTCGGTTTGGTACAGTACTAAGCAGGACTGTGCAGTCATTTTTTTGTTATTTAGCCCCTGCCCTAGTGGAGCTTACCACTCTACAGTCCAAACTCATTTCATACTACTAGAAGGACTGTAGGAGGAAGTAATGCTAACCTCTGTGCCACCAGCATTCCCCAGCCTAGCAAGCCAGACAGATTCCTGGCTGTAAGACACCATGAGACTCCATACTGGGCCCTTATTCAGTAAGTGTTTTTGCTTCACAGGAGCTACTGGCCCATCTAGTGCTGCAGTGCAATGGAAAGCTGAGATTTCATTTTGCAATGCAAGATCACTGAAACTCCGTTCTAACACCGCAAGGTCTTGCGATAACCCTACGCAGCCCTTACATTGTACAATTATTAAGGAGAAAACATTTACAAAATAAAGGAAAAGAACCCTGTACAACAAATGTGCATCTTGTAAATAATCCCAAAATGTGGAACATTAATAAATCAAAATTAAGATTGACTACTTGGAGCCATTCATTTGAGTCCCTAACATGAAATAATTGAGAAGAACCTCTTTCTAATGCTGGGTACACAGTGCACACTAGAAGATATTAGAGATGAGCGCCTGAAATTTTTCGGGTTTTGTGTTTTGGTTTTGGGTTCGGTTCCGCGGCCGTGTTTTGGGTTCGACCGCGTTTTGGCAAAACCTCACCGAATTTTTTTTGTCGGATTCGGGTGTGTTTTGGATTCGGGTGTTTTTTTAAAAAAACACTAAAAAACAGCTTAAATCATAGAATTTGGGGGTCATTTTGATCCCATATTATTATTAACCTCAAAAACCATAATTTCCACTCATTTTCAGTCTATTCTGAATACCTCACACCTCACAATATTATTTTTAGTCCTAAAATTTGCACCAAGGTCGCTGGATGACTAAGCTAAGCGACACTAGTGGCCGACACAAACACCTGGCCCATCTAGGAGTGGCACTGCAGTGTCACGCAGGATGTCCCTTCCAAAAAACCCTCCCCAATCAGCACATGACGCAAAGAAAAAAAGAGGCGCAATGAGGTAGCTGACTGTGTGAGTAAGATAAGCGACCCTAGTGGCCGACACAAACACCGGGCCCATTTAGGAGTGGCACTGCAGTGTCACGCAGGATGTCCCTTCCAAAAAACCCTCCCCAATCAGCACATGACGCAAAGAAAAAAAGAGGCGCAATGAGGTAGCTGACTGTGTGAGTAAGATTAGTGACCCTAGTGGCCGACACAAACACCGGGCCCATTTAGGAGTGGCACTGCAGTGTCACGCAGGATGTCCCTTCCAAAAAACCCTCCCCAATCAGCACATGACGCAAAGAAAAAAAGAGGCGCAATGAGGTAGCTGACTGTGTGAGTAAGATTAGCGACCCTAGTGGCCGACACAAACACCGGGCCCATTTAGGAGTGGCACTGCAGTGTCACGCAGGATGTCCCTTCCAAAAAACCCTCCCCAATCAGCACATGACGCAAAGAAAAAAAGAGGCGCAATGAGGTAGCTGACTGTGTGAGTAAGATTAGCGACCCTAGTGGCCGACACAAACACCGGGCCCATTTAGGAGTGGCACTGCAGTGTCACGCAGGATGTCCCTTACAAAAAACCCTCCCCAAACAGCACATGACGCAAAGAAAAATAAAAGAAAAAAGAGGTGCAAGCTGGAATTGTCCTTGGGCCCTCCCACCCACCCTTATGTTGTATAAACAAAACAGGACATGCACACTTTAACCAACCCATCATTTCAGTGACAGGGTCTGCCACACGACTGTGACTGATATGACGGGTTGGTTTGGACCCCCCCCAAAAAAGAAGCAATTAATCTCTCCTTGCACAAACTGGCTCTACAGAGGCAAGATGTCCACCTCATCATAACCCTCCGATATATCACCGTGTACATCCCCCTCCTCACAGATTATCAATTCGTCCCCACTGGAATCCACCATCTCAGCTCCCTGTGTACTTTGTGGAGGCAATTGCTGCTGGTCAATGTCTCCGCGGAGGAATTGATTATAATTCATTTTAATGAACATCATCTTCTCCACATTTTCTGGATGTAACCTCGTACGCCGATTGCTGACAAGGTGAGCGGCGGCACTAAACACTCTTTCGGAGTACACACTTGTGGGAGGGCAACTTAGGTAGAATAAAGCCAGTTTGTGCAATGGCCTCCAAATTGCCTCTTTTTCCTGCCAGTATAAGTATGGACTGTGTGACGTGCCTACTTGGATGCGGTCACTCATATAATCCTCCACCATTCTTTCAATGGTGAGAGAATCATATGCAGTGACAGTAGACGACATGTCCGTAATCGTTGTCAGGTCCTTCAGTCCGGACCAGATGTCAGCATCAGCAGTCGCTCCAGACTGCCCTGCATCACCGCCAGCGGGTGGGCTCGGAATTCTGAGCCTTTTCCTCGCACCCCCAGTTGCGGGAGAATGTGAAGGAGGAGATGTTGACAGGTCGCGTTCCGCTTGACTTGACAATTTTCTCACCAGCAGGTCTTTCAACCCCAGCAGACTTGTGTCTGCCGGAAAGAGAGATCCAAGGTAGGCTTTAAATCTAGGATCGAGCACGGTGGCCAAAATGTAGTGCTCTGATTTCAACAGATTGACCACCCGTGAATCCTTGTTAAGCGAATTAAGAGCTCCATCCACAAGTCCCACATGCCTAGCGGAATCGCTCCGTGTTAGCTCCTCCTTCAATGTCTCCAGCTTCTTCTGCAAAAGCCTGATGAGGGGAATGACCTGACTCAGGCTGGCAGTGTCTGAACTGACTTCACGTGTGGCAAGTTCAAAGGGCATCAGAACCTTGCACAACGTTGAAATCATTCTCCACTGCGCTTGAGACAGGTGCATTCCACCTCCTATATCGTGCTCAATTGTATAGGCTTGAATGGCCTTTTGCTGCTCCTCCAACCTCTGAAGCATATAGAGGGTTGAATTCCACCTCGTTACCACTTCTTGCTTCAGATGATGGCAGGGCAGGTTCAGTAGTTTTTGGTGGTGCTCCAGTCTTCTGTACGTGGTGCCTGTACGCCGAAAGTGTCCCGCAATTTTTCTGGCCACCGACAGCATCTCTTGCACGCCCCTGTCGTTTTTTAAATAATTCTGCACCACCAAATTCAAGGTATGTGCAAAACATGGGACGTGCTGGAATTTGCCAATATTTAATGCACACACAATATTGCTGGCGTTGTCCGATGCCACAAATCCACAGGAGAGTCCAATTGGGGTAAGCCATTCCGCGATGATCTTCCTCAGTTGCCGTAAGAGGTTTTCAGCTGTGTGCGTATTCTGGAAACCGGTGATACAAAGCGTAGCCTGCCTAGGAAAGAGTTGGCGTTTGCGAGATGCTGCTACTGGTGCCGCCGCTGCTGTTCTTGCGGCGGGAGTCCATACATCTACCCAGTGGGCTGTCACAGTCATATAGTCCTGACCCTGCCCTGCTCCACTTGTCCACATGTCCGTGGTTAAGTGGACATTGGGTACAGCTGCATTTTTTAGGACACTGGTGACTCTTTTTCTGAGGTCTGTGTACATTTTCGGTATCGCCTGCCTAGAGAAATGGAACCTAGATGGTATTTGGTACCGGGGACACAGTACCTCCAACAAGTCTCTAGTTGGCTCTGCAGTAATGATGGATACCGGAACCACGTTTCTCACCACCCAGGATGCCAAGGCTTCAGTTATCCGCTTTGCAGTAGGATGACTGCTGTGATATTTCATCTTCCTCGCAAAGGACTGTTGAACAGTCAATTGCTTACTGGAAGTAGTACAAGTGGGCTTACGACTTCCCCTCTGGGATGACCATCGACTCCCAGCAGCAACAACAGCAGCGCCAGCAGCAGTAGGCGTTACACGCAAGGATGCATCGGAGGAATCCCAGGCAGGAGAGGACTCGTCAGAATTGCCAGTGACATTGCCTGCAGGACTATTGGCATTCCTGGGGAAGGAGGAAATTGACACTGAGGGAGTTGGTGGGGTGGTTTGCGTGAGCTTGGTTACAAGAGGAAGGGATTTACTGGTCAGTGGACTGCTTCCGCTGTCACCCAAAGTTTTTGAACTTGTCCCTGACTTATTATGAATGCGCTGCAGGTAACGTATAAGGGAGGATGTTCCGAGGTGGTTAACGTCCTTACCCCTACTTATTACAGCTTGACAAAGGGAACACACGGCTTGACACCTGTTGTCCGCATTTCTGTTGAAATAGTTCCACACCGAAGAGCTGATTTTTTTGGTATTTTCACCAGGCATGTCAACGGCCATATTCCTCCCACGGACAACAGGTGTCTCCCCGGGTGCCTGACTTAAACAAACCACCTCACCATCAGAATCCTCCTGGTCAATTTCCTCCCCAGCGCCAGCAACACCCATATCCTCCTCATCCTGGTGTACTTCAACACTGACATCTTCAATCTGACTATCAGGAACTGGACTGCGGGTGCTCCTTCCAGCACTTGCAGGGGGCGTGCAAATGGTGGAAGGCGCATGCTCTTCACGTCCAGTGTTGGGAAGGTCAGGCATCGCAACCGACACAATTGGACTCTCCTTGTGGATTTGGGATTTCGAAGAACGCACAGTTCTTTGCGGTGCTTTTGCCAGCTTGAGTCTTTTCATTTTTCTAGCGAGAGGCTGAGTGCCTCCATCCTCATGTGAAGCTGAACCACTAGCCATGAACATAGGCCAGGGCCTCAGCCGTTCCTTGCCACTCCGTGTGGTAAATGGCATATTGGCAAGTTTACGCTTCTCCTCCGACAATTTTATTTTAGGTTTTGGAGTCCTTTTTTTTACTGATATTTGGTGTTTTGGATTTGACATGCTCTGTACTATGACATTGGGCATCGGCCTTGGCAGACGACATTGCTGGCATTTCATCGTCTCGGCCATGACTAGTGGCAGCAGCTTCAGCACGAGGTGGAAGTGGATCTTGATCTTTCCCTAATTTTGGAACCTCAACATTTTTGTTCTCCATATTTTAATAGGCACAACTAAAAGGCACCTCAGGTAAACAATGGAGATGGATGGATACTAGTATACAATTATGGACGGACTGCCGAGTGCCGACACAGAGGTAGCTACAGCCGTGAACTACCGTACTGTGTCTGCTGCTAATATAGACTGGTTGATAAAGAGATGTCGTAGTATGTATGTATGAAGAAGAAAGAAAAAAAAACCACGGGTAGGTGGTATACAATTATGGACGGACTGCCGAGTGCCGACACAGAGGTAGCCACAGCCGTGAACTACCGTACTGTACTGTGTCTGCTGCTAATATAGACTGGTTGATAAAGAGATGTAGTAGTATGTATGTATAAAGAAGAAAGAAAAAAAAACCACGGGTAGGTGGTATACAATTATGGACGGACTGCAGAGTGCCGACACAGAGGTAGCCACAGCCGTGAACTACCGTACTGTACTGTGTCTGCTGCTAATATAGACTGGTTGATAAAGAGATGTCGTAGTATGTATGTATAAAGAAGAAAGAAAAAAAAACCACGGTTAGGTGGTATACAATTATGGACGGACTGCCGAGTGCCGACACAGAGGTAGCCACAGCCGTGAACTACCGTACTGTACTGTGTCTGCTGCTAATATAGACTGGTTGATAAAGAGATGTCGTAGTATGTATGTATGAAGAAGAAAAAAAAAACACGGTTAGGTGGTATACAATTATGGACGGACTGCCGAGTGCCGACACAGAGGTAGCCACAGCCGTGAACTACCATACTGTACTGTGTCTGCTGCTAATATAGACTGGTTGATAAAGAGATGTCGTAGTATGTATGTATAAAGAAGAAAGAAAAAAAAACCACGGTTAGGTGGTATACAATTATGGACGGACTGCCGAGTGCCGACACAGAGGTAGCCACAGCCGTGAACTACCGTACTGTACTGTGTCTGCTGCTAATATAGACTGGTTGATAAAGAGATGTAGTAGTATGTATGTATAAAGAAGAAAGAAAAAAAAACCACGGGTAGGTGGTATACAATTATGGATGGACTGCCGAGTGCCGACACAGAGGTAGCTACAGCCGTGAACTACCGTACTGTGTCTGCTGCGACTGGATGATAAATAATGATATAAAAAATATATATATATCACTACTGCAGCCGGACAGGTATATATATTATATAATGACGGACCTGCTGGACACTGTCTGTCAGCAGAATGAGTTTTTTATAGAATAAAAAAAAAACACCACACAAGTGAAGTCACACGACGAGTGTTTAACTTTTTCAGGCAATCACAATATAGTATACTACTAACTATACTGGTGGTCAGTGTGGTCAGGTCACTGGTCAGTCACACTGGCAGTGGCACTCCTGCAGCAAAAGTGTGCACTGTTTAATTTTAATATAATATGTACTCCTGGCTCCTGCTATAACCTATAACTGGCACTGCAGTGCTCCCCAGTCTCCCCCACAATTATAAGCTGTGTGAGCTGAGCACAGTCAGATATATAATATATACATAGATGATGCAGCACACTGGGCTGAGCAGTGCACACAGATATGGTATGTGACTGTCTTGTACTCCTGGCTCCTGCTATAACCTATAACTGGCACTGCAGTGCTCCCCAGTCTCCCCCACAATTATAAGCTGTGTGAGCTGAGCACAGTCAGATATATAATATATACATAGATGATGCAGGCATGCAGCACACTGGGCTGAGCAGTGCACACAGATATGGTATGTGACTGAGTCACTGTGTGTACCGTTTTTTTCAGGCAGAGAACGGATATATTAAAAACAACTGCACTGCTGGTGGTCACTGTGGTCAGTCACTAAACTCTGCACTCTCTTCTACAGTATCAGCCTCAGGTCAATCTCTCTCTCCTAATCTAAATGGAGAGGACGCCAGCCACGTCCTCTCCCTATCAATCTCAATGCACGTGTGAAAATGGCGGCGACGCGCGGCTCCTTATATAGAATCCGAGTCTCGCGAGAATCCGACAGCGTCATGATGACGTTCGGGCGCGCTCGGGTTAACCGAGCAAGGCGGGAAGATCCGAGTCGCTCGGACCCGTGAAAAAAAACATGAAGTTCGTGCGGGTTCGGATTCAGAGAAACCGAACCCGCTCATCTCTAGAAGATATATCTACTAGAGATGAGCGGGTTCAGACAGGGCACGCCTGGAATTATATGGCAGACGACATAGGTGTGTTTGGAAAATAAGTTTTTTTCCGGAAGTTGCCAGAGAAAATGAAGTTGGAGATGTTGCCATGTCACGTTCCGCTGGATTATGATTCTGTTTCTTCTGACTGACTTTGGCCACAAATGTGGTCTCTTCCCATTTTGTACTCAGAGTTATATGTTTATTGGAAAACACTTTGTCAAACTTGGAATTTCCATTTCCACCTTTGCAGCTATATGTTTTCACAAATCTGGTTGTGATGTTGAAGCTTGTTTCATATTCTGCTCTAGGTTTTAGATTAAACATAGGATCAAGTGCAGCAGCACCCCTGGAATAATACGGCAGCACCACTGGACTTATACAGCAGATAGGCAGCACCCCTTTACTTATACAGCAGATAGGCAACACCCCTGGACCTATACAGCATAGGCAGCACCCCTGGAGAATTACACAGCACAACAGACATGCAGAAGCACCCCTGGATTTAACAGGCAGTGGGACAGCACCCCTGGACTGATAGGGCAGAGGGACAGCACCCCAGGACAGCACAGGACTGCAGCATCCCTGTACAGCACCCCTGTACAGCAAAGGACAGCACTCCAGTGCAGCACCCCTAATAGCATAGGACAGCACCCCAGGACAGCACAGGACAGCATAGGACTGCAGAACCCCTGTACAGGACAGCACCCCTAACAGCATAGGACAGCGCCCCTTTATTTTTACAGCACATAGGAAAACACCCCTTTATTTTTACAGCACACAGGACAGTGCCAAAGTGCCCCTTTATTTTTACAGCACACAGGACAGTGCCCCTAACAGCACAGGACAGCACCCTTAACAGCATAGGACAGCAGCACCCCTGTACAGCACGCCTAATGCCACAAGACCGCAGCACCCCTGTAAAGCACAGACCAGCACCCTTAACACTACAGGACAGCACCCCTGTACAGTACCCCTAACAGCACAGGATAGCACCCCTAACAGCACAGGATAGCACCCATAACAGCACAGGATAGCACCCCTAACAGCACAGGACAGCACCCCATACAGCACAGGACAGCACCCCATACAGCACAGGACAGAACCCCTAACAGCACAGGATAGCACCCCTAACAGCACAGGACAGCACCCCTAACAGCACAGGACAGCACCCCATACAGCACAGGACAGCACCCCTGTACAGCAATCATAACAGCACACAGGACAGCACCTGTATACCCTCAGAAAAACTATAAGTCAGAAAGTGCCCGAAATATCTAGCTGGGAAAAGCAATTAACAGGCTCAGATGGGGACCGCTGCTTTGAAGTCATATATCTCTGGTTCCCCAGTGTCGATTTTCAAAATTCTGGTACCCCTGGAAAAAAAGAACCCTCAGCCAGCAGCCTAGGGCCCTTAGACTCCTGGGGCCCTCAGGTAAGTGCCCATAGAGCCCATACGAAAAGACAGCCCAGCCTGGCGAGAAAACCTGAGCCGGACTTGGATCCCGCCTTGGATCATGAAGTGGATCGACCCTGCTGGCGAGAAAACCTGAGCCGGACTTGGATCCCGGCTTGGATTCGGGGGGGAGAGAGGTTTTCGGATCTCTGAGATCCGAACCCGCTTACCCTACTATATACTCACATGCTGAGGGCCACCCAGCACAGAGCAAGGCCGCCCAGCATGTGTGGTACTGCACAGTGATGCAATCACAAACCAATTGCGATCGCATTGAATAGAGATTGACCCCTGCCTACACAGCCTGACTGCATAGGCAGGGCCACCGCTGCCATGTTTCCACACACACTGCTGCCATGTTTCCTCCCCCAATGTTGCGTTGCTGTCCGCGGACGCCAGCACCTATCAATCACCATGCAGTCACATACTTCCGGGATACGATCGCATGGTGAAGGGTCACGCATGCGCACTATGGCCGATGTGCTTGCGCAGACCCTCTGAATGTGACCACGCAGCAGCTGCGTTTAATCTCTACTAATAATATATCAAAATTAAACGTATATTTGTAGCTCAATCATGGCCAAACCTTTGAATCGATTTATTGTACTATTGGTATAAGAATAGTTTAGAGGATGAATAAGAACATAATACGTTCTCCCATAGCTTGCACTTACATTCCTATTTTTGAGGTACTGGTGTACCAGCTCCAAAGGGATGTGGTATGGAACGTCGACCACACTTAGGTCGACAGTGTCTGGGTTGACCACTATTGGTCGACAGTAACTAGGTCAACAGGGATTATACAGTGTCTAGGTCGACCACTATTGGTCAACAGGTCCAAAGGTCGACATGAGTTTGAAAAAAAACTTCTGTGTCATTTTCTCTGTACAGTGACCGGGAACCCCAATTAGTGCAACGCTACCACTGCCCTTGGCACAAGTTACTATTCCCAATCGTAGTCCATGTGGATCGTTAACTATGAAAAAGTTCAAAAAAATAAAAAAAATTGTGGAAAAACTCATGTCGACCCTTTGACCTGTCGACCTAGAACATGTCGACCTAGAGACCCTGTCGATCTAGAAACCCTGTTGACCTAGTTACTGTCAACCAATAGTGGTTGACCTGGACATTGTCGACCTAAGTGTGGTCGATCTCGAGACCGGATACCCTTCAACGTGCATGCACGGCTTGGAACCAACCACTCAGAGCACATAATATAGAGACCTGTAGTACTGGCAGTTGCACAAGCATTCATGCGTAACCCAGAACACCTCACTTGAAATATAAAGTGCATTTTATTTCAGTCAGAATGTGTAGGAGTCTGCTACAAATAATGGGGGTCATTCCAAGTTGTTCGCTCGCTAGCTACTTTTAGCAGCCGTGCAAACACATAGTCGCCGCCCACGGGGGAGTGTATTTTCGCCTTGCAAGTGTGCGAACGCCTTTGCAGCCGAGCGCAGCAAAAACATTTTGTGCAGTTTCTGAGTAGCTCTGCGATCACTGCAGCCTGTCCGGTCCCGGAATTGACGTCAGACACCCGCCCTGCAAACCCCTGGTCACGCCTGTGTTTTCCCAAACACTCTCAGAAAATGGTCAGTTGCTACCCATACACACCCTCTTTCTGTCAATCTTCTTGCGTTCGGCTGTGCAAATGGAATCTTCGCTAAATCCATCGCCCAGCACCGATTCTCTTTGTACCCATACAGCGCACCTGTGTATTGCGGTGCATAAGCATGCGCAGTTTTGCAGTTTTTTTACCTGATCGCTGCGCTGTGAAAATCGACAGCGAGCGATCAACTCGGAATGACCCCCAACATGTCTATTAATTATGCTGTAGATAGTCTGCAGCCATAAACTAACGTGGAGATAATGGGGGTCATTCGCTCGCTAGCTACTTCTTGCAGCCGTGCAAACGAATAGTCACCGACCACAGGGGAGTGTATCGTAGCTGTACAAGTGTGCAAACGCTTGTGCAGCCGAGCGGTACAAAAACAGTTTGTGCAGTTTCTGAGTAGGTCTGAACTTACGCTGCGATCACTTCAGCCTGTCCGGTCCCGAAATTGACGTCAGACACCCGCCCTGTAAACGCGTGGACACACCTGCGTTTTCCCAAACACTCCCAGAAAATGGTCAGTTGATACTCATAAATGCCTTCTTCCTGTCAATCTTCTTGCAATCGGCTGTGCAAATGGATTCTTTGTTAAATCCATCGCACAACAACGATTCGCTTTGTACCCGTACGACGTACCTGCGCATTGCGGTGCATATGCATGTGCAGTAGTGACCTGATCGCTGCGCTGTGAAAAACGGTAGCGTGCGATCAGATCAGAATGACCCCCACTGTCTGAGGCTGCTAATCGCAAGAGATGCCAGCCCTCAGAAAGCAGATCACTTGAAACTGGCTCCACATCACAAGGAAATCTTCAGGAGAGGCCATATACACGGGAGAGATGTGTGCTGAGCGAACCGCTCAGCATACATCTCTCCCGCCGCTCAGCACAGCGCGATGTGTGCTGAGCGATGCGGGGGAGGACAGGGGGCCGCTCATTTCACCCAGCGGGTGAAATGAGCGACGTGCTAGATTGACCTTGCATGCAGGCCAATCTAGCACCGGCGATAGCACCGCGCATCGCTATCGCTGTGGGGGGTACACACGAGTGATCTGTTCTTAAAATCTAAGCAATCTAATCAGATTGCTAAGATTTTAAGCATGGATCTCTCCGTGAGTACCCCCCTTTAGCTTCTTAGCTCTGCTGCCTGAGAGATTACTTGCAGCTGCAGGCAAACACTATTCTGCCATCCAGGCTTGCTGTTCACATTCACTTTTGGTGGTATTGGCGGGATGCAGTTAATTTACTGACAATCAAAATCCCGACGGTCAAAATACCGACAGCAATTGACCGATGGTCAAAATCCCGACATAGTCAAAATACCGACATTTAAAACAGACTGGGTAAAAAACCGACATTTATAATGTCGACAGGTTAAAAAGTCGGCATGAGTTTTTCATGATTTTTTTTTATTGAAACCGACTTGTTCATACATTACCATCCCAGTGGACCTGGAGGGGGATATAATAGTGGCGAGTGCTGCGAGGCATGCGAAGGGACGCGGTACACTTATATGGTGTCCATGTCGACCTATGTCGACACACACACACCCCAAAAAAACACAATGAAAAACGCGTGTCAGCTTTTTGACCTGTCAACATTTTAAATGTCGGTATTTTGACCTTGTCTGTATTAGTGATGAGCACCGGAAATTTTTCGGGTTTTGTGTTTTGGTTTTGGGTTCGGTTCCGCGGCCGTGTTTTGGGTTCGAACGCGTTTTGGCAAAACCTCACCAAATTTTTTTTGTCGGATTCGGGTGTGTTTTGGATTCGGGTGTTTTTTTCAAAAAACCCTAAAGAACAGCTTAAATCATAGAATTTGGGGGTCATTTTGATCCCAAAGTATTATTAACCTCAATAACCATAATTTCCACTCATTTTCAGTCTATTCTGAACACCTCACACCTCACAATATTATTTTTAGTCCTAAAATTTGCACCGAGGTCGCTGGATGACTAAGCTCAGCGACCCAAGTGGCCGACACAAACACCTGGCCCATCTAGGAGTGGCACTGCAGTGTCACGCAGGATGGCCCTTCAAAAAACTACTCCCCAAACAGCACATGACGCAAAGAAGAAAAAAAAGAGGCGCAATGAGGTAGCTGTGTGAGTAAGCTAAGCGACCCTAGTGGCCGACACAAACACCTGGCCCATCTAGGAGTGGCACTGCAGTGTCACGCAGGATGGCCCTTCCAAAAAACACCCCCCAAACAGCACATGACGCAAAGAAAAAAAGAGGCGCAATGAGGTAGCTGTGTGACTAAGCTAAGCGACCCTAGTGGCCGACACAAACACCTGGCCCATCTAGGAGTGTCACTGCAGTGTCACGCAGGATGGCCCTTCAAAAAACTACTCCCCAAAGAGCACATGACGCAAAGAAGAAAAAAAAAAGATGCGCAATGAGGTAGCTGTGTGACTAAGATAAGCGACCCTAGTGGCCGACACAAACACCTGGCCCATCTAGGAGTGGCACTGCAGTGTCACGCAGGATGGCCCTTCCAAAAAACACCCCCCAAACAGCACATGACGCAAAGAAAAAAAGAGGCGCAATGAGGTAGCTGTGTGACTAAGATAAGCGACCCAAGTGGCCGACACAAACACCTGGCCCATCTAGGAGTGGCACTGCAGTGTCACGCAGGATGGCCCTTCCAAAAACTACTCCCCAAACAGCACATGACGCAAAGAAAAATGAAAGAAAAAAGAGGTGCAAGATGGAATTGTCCTTGGGCCCTCCCACCCACCCTTATGTTGTATAAACAGGACATGCACACTTTAACCAACCCATCATTTCAGTGACAGGGTCTGCCACACGACTGTGACTGAAATGACGGGTTGGTTTGGACCCCAACCAAAAAAGAAGCAATTAATCTCTCCTTGCACAAACTGGCTCTACAGAGGCAAGATGTCCACCTCATCATCATCCTCCGATATATCACCGTGTACATCCCCCTCCTCACAGATTATCAATTCGTCCCCACTGGAATCCACCATCTCAGCTCCCTGTGTACTTTGTGGAGGCAATTGCTGCTGGTGAATGTCTCCACGGAGGAATTGATTATAATTCATTTTAATGAACATCATCTTCTCCACATTTTCTGGATGTAACCTCGTACGCCGATTGCTGACAAGGTGAGCGGCGGCACTAAACACTCTTTCGGAGTACACACTTGTGGGAGGGCAACTTAGGTAGAATAAAGCCAGTTTGTGCAAGGGCCTCCAAATTGCCTCTTTTTCCTGCCAGTATAAGTACGGACTGTCTGACGTGCCTACTTGGATGCGGTCACTCATATAATCCTCCACCATTCTTTCAATGGGGAGAGAATCATATGCAGTGACAGTAGACGACATGTCCGTAATCGTTGTCAGGTCCTTCAGTCCAGACCAGATGTCAGCATCAGCAGTCGCTCCAGACTGCCCTGCATCACCGCCAGCGGGTGGGCTCGGAATTCTGAGCCTTTTCCTCGCACCCCCAGTTGCGGGAGAATGTGAAGGAGGAGATGTTGACAGGTCGCGTTCCGCTTGACTTGACAATTTTCTCACCAGCAGTTCTTTGAACCCCAGCAGACTTGTGTCTGCCGGAAAGAGAGATCCAAGGTAGGTTTTAAATCTAGGATCGAGTACGGTGGCCAAAATGTAGTGCTCTGATTTCAACAGATTGACCACCCGTGAATCCTTGTTAAGCGAATTAAGGGCTCCATCCACAAGTCCAACATGCCTAGCGGAATCGCTCTGTGTTAGCTCCTCCTTCAATGTCTCCAGCTTCTTCTGCAAAAGCCTGATGAGGGGAATGACCTGACTCAGGCTGGCAGTGTCTGAACTGACTTCACGTGTGGCAAGTTCAAAAGGTTGCAGAACCTTGCACAACGTTGAAATCATTCTCCACTGCGCTTGAGACAGGTGCATTCCACCTCCTATATCGTGCTCAGTTGTATAGGCTTGAATGGCCTTTTGCTGCTCCTCCAACCTCTGAAGCATATAGAGGGTTGAATTCCACCTCGTTACCACTTCTTGCTTCAGATGATGGCAGGGCAGGTTCAGGCGTTTTTGGTGGTGCTCCAGTCTTCTGTACGTGGTGCCTGTACGCCGAAAGTGTACCGCAATTCTTCTGGCCACCGACAGCATCTCTTGCACGCCCCTGTCGTTTTTTAAATAATTCTGCACCACCAAATTCAAGGTATGTGCAAAACATGGGACGTGCTGGAATTTGCCCAGATTTAATGCACACACAATATTGCTGGCGTTGTCCGATGCCACAAATCCACAGGAGAGTCCAATTGGGGTAAGCCATTCCGCGATGATCTTCCTCAGTTGCCGTAAGAGGTTTTCAGCTGTGTGCGTATTCTGGAAAGCGGTGATACAAAGCGTAGCCTGCCTAGGAAAGAGTTGGCGTTTGCGAGATGCTGCTACTGGTGCCGCCGCTGTTGTTCTTGCGGCGGGAGTCCATACATCTACCCAGTGGGCTGTCACAGTCATATAGTCCTGAGCCTGCCCTGCTCCACTTGTCCACATGTCCGTGGTTAAGTGGACATTGGGTACAACTGCATTTTTTAGGACACTGGTGAGTCTTTTTCTGAGGTCTGTGTACATTTTCGGTATCGCCTGCCTAGAGAAATGGAACCTAGATGGTATTTGGTACCGGGGACACAGTACCTCCAACAAGTCTCTAGTTGGCTCTGCAGTAATGATGGATACCGGAACCACGTTTCTCACCGCCCAGGATGCCAAAGCCTCAGTTATCCGCTTTGCAGCAGGATGACTGCTGTGATATTTCATCTTCCTCGCAAAGGACTGTTGGACAGTCAATTGCTTGGTGGAAGTAGTAAAAGTGGTCTTACGACTTCCCCTCTGGGATGACCATCGACTCCCAGCAGCAACAACAGCAGCGCCAGCAGCAGTAGGCGTTACACGCAAGGATGCATCGGAGGAATCGCAGGCAGGAGAGGACTCGTCAGAATTGCCAGTGACATGGCCTGCAGGACTATTGGCATTCCTGGGGAAGGAGGAAATTGACACTGAGGGAGTTGGTGGGGTGGTTTGCGTGAGCTTAGTTACAAGAGGAAGGGATTTACTGGTCAGTGAACTGCTTCCGCTGTCGCCCAAAGTTTTTGAACTTGTCACTGACTTATGATGAATGCGCTGCAGGTGACGTATAAGGGAGGATGTTCTGAGGTGGTTAACGTCCTTACCCCTACTTATTTCAGCTTGACAAAGGCAACACACGGTTTGACAAATGTTGTCCGCATTTCTGTTGAAATACTTCCACACCGAAGAGCTGATTTTTTTTGGTATTTTCACCAGGCATGTCAATGGCCCTATTCCTCCCACGGACAACAGGTGTCTCCCGGGGTGCCTGACTTAAACAAACCACCTGTTATGCACACCAGTGCCTGCAGGAATGTACTGGTGTCTGAACTGTTATGCACACCAGTGCCTGCAGGAATGTACTGGTGTCTGAACTGTTATGCACACCAGTGCCTGCAGGAATGTACTGGTGTCTGAACGGATAGGGATGCAAAACAAATGAACTCACAGACAGACTGGGGAATATGACATTACGTACACAGAAGGTGATAGGGTAACAAAATAAACACAAAGTGAACAGAGAAGCCCAGAGGCTAAGAAACTGGGTGTCTCCCTATTATTAGGAATGCTCAGATGAAAAAAGCAAGATGTTGTGTTTTAATACGTAGAGAACCCGAAATGCTGTTGCTAAGGGCAACAGCAAAACCCTAAAGGGTTACCAACGGGTGTGGCAGTAAACTCCTTGGTCAGAGATGGAATGATAGACACAAGGAGAGTCTCCACAATCCTAATCCTCACTTGCAGTGCACAGGTTCAGCTTACTGCCACTAAACTGAATACCTGAACACCTTGCACAGTGAGACAGGATTTAGGCAGGCAGTCTGAGAATACAGCCGCAAACCTGCTAAGTTCACAGAGTAGCAAAAGAACCCCAGCAAGTTAAACGACTGACTCCAGTCTTACTGCTAGGTCTGGATTGGCAGAGTGTAGTACCAAATCCCCAGGCCTATTTGCAGTAAGCAACAACAAATACAAAGCTACACAGTACTGGCTAACTTTCAGGAACTGACTAACCAACAAAGATTCAGCAGCATCTGCTTAACCTGAGAAGAAGCCTTATAAAGCAGGTGCTGTCCACGCCCCACTCAGACCTCACAGACTGTGAGCACAAAAACCAGCACCGGATCCCCTGCAGTGCACAGAGCCTGTAACCACTGCACAGCAAAAGACCCGAACCGGAGTATCAGCTGCGCTCAGGTTACTCCGCTAGCACTTGTCTCCCGGTTGCCATGACGACGTGGCAGCACAGGGCAGGAGACCCTAACAGTACCCCCCCTCTGACGAGGGGTCAAAGAACCCCTACCACCGGGTTTATCGGGGAACTGCGAGAAGAAAGAGCGTATCAGTCTGGGGGCATGAAGATCACAACTTCGCACCCACGACCACTCCTCCGGGCCATATTCCTTCCAGTGCACCAAAAATAACAGCCGACCCCGAACCATCTTGGAGTCAAGAATCCTGTCAACAACAAACTCCTTCTGGCCACGTATCAGAAGAGGAGAAGGTCTTCCACTGGAAGAAGGATTACTAATCGCCCGTTTTAAAAGGGAACAATGAAATGTTTTATTGATACCCAAAGAACAGGGCAGGTCTAACTGAAATGCCACCGGATTGATTACCCTGGTGATCTTATAAGGGCCGATGAACCGGGGGCCTAACTTATGAGATGGCTGTCTCAACTTCAAATTCTTGGTAGACAACCAGACGAAGTCTCCTAATTTGAAGCTGCAGGGTCTTTTCCGCTTATCAAAAACCCTTTTGGTCACTAATGACACAGACACAAGGGCTTTCTTCACTTTCCTCCAAATACCTCTAAGGACAGAAACCACAGAGGAACCACCAGGCGTGGAGTCCAGGGGGTCAAAAGAATTGGCCTTAGGATGATGCCCATACACACAAAGGAAGGGAGAGATCCCTGTAGCAGAGTGAGCCGCGTTGTTATAGGCAAACTCCGCCATGGACAGATGAGCAACCCAGTCAGTCTGACACTTGGAGACATAACACCTGAGGAACTGCTCCAAGGACTGGTTCACCCTTTCAGTCTGCCCATCAGACTGCGGATGGTAGCCTGACGACAAGCTGACAGAAATATGGAGATCGGAACAAAATGCCCTCCAGAATTTGGCCACAAACTGGGATCCGCGGTCAGAGACCACATCAAGTGGCAACCCGTGGAGACGCACAACATGCAGCATAAATAATTCAGACAGGCGTCTGGCCGATGGCAGCCCAACCAGTGGAACGAAGTGCGCCATCTTCGAAAACCTGTCAACGACAACCCAGATGGCTGTCATCCCCGAGGATTTGGGCAAGTCCACCACAAAATCCATTGAAATGTGGGTCCATGGTTTAGATGGGATAGAGAGTGGATGTAATGGGCCAACAGGAACCCCTCTAGGAGTCTTATTTCGGGCACAGATGTCACATGCCCGAACCCACTGATCCACATCCTTAGCCACCGAGGGCCACCACACCGCCCTAGATAGCAACTCCCGAGTTCTGGCAATACCCGGGTGACCTGCCGACTTCTTGGCATGGAATTCCAGGAACACTCGCTGTCTTAACCTAGGAGGCACAAACAAAAGACCTACCGGAAGGTCTGGAGGAGCCTGCTCCTGTGCTCTAAGGACTAATGACAAGAGGTCCTGGGTAATGCCCACTTTAATATACATGATGGGGACACAATGGGCAACGGCTCCTCGGTGGTCTCCTGGATTGGAGCAAAACTCAGCGGGAGCGCATCAGCCTTGATGTTTTTTGACCCAGGGCGATATGTTATCAAAAAATTAAAGCGAGCAAAAAACAAAGCCCATCGTGCCTGCCTGGCATTGAGACGCTTCGCTGACTCTAAATATGCCAGATTCTTATGGTCGGTGAGAATTGAGACCACAAACTTAGCCCCCTCAAGCCAGTGTCTCCACTCCTCGAGTGCATCCTTAATAGCCAACAATTCCCGGTTACCCACGTCATAATTCATCTCGGCAGGCGAAAATTTACGGGAAAAGTAAGCACAGGGATGAAGGCGATTATCAGACACTCCCATCTGAGAGAGCACTGCCCCAATACCCATCTCAGAGGCATCCACCTCCACCACAAAAGGACGCTCTGGATCTGGGTGTCGCAGCACCTTGGCCGAGACAAATGCCCTTTTGAGACGGGCAAAAGCCGTTTTAGCCTCACAAGACCAGTGAGCAACATCCGCCCCTTTCTTAGTGAGTGCCACCAAGGGCGCCACTATAGACGAAAATCCAGCGATAAATCGTCTATAAAAATTTGCAAAGCCCAGGAAACGCTGAAGCGCCTTCAAACTAGTGGGCTGCACCCAATCCAGGACTGCCTGTACCTTGGAACCCTCCATTTGGAAACCTTCTGGGGAGATAATATATCCTAGAAATGCGATTTTCTGAACTTCAAATTCGCACTTCTCTAGCTTCGCCCCAAGCCGGTGGTCTCTGAGTTTCTGGAGGACTAAGCGTACATGCTTCTGATGTTCCTCCAGGGAATGGGAGAAGATTAGGATGTCATCTAAGTATACAACTAAGAATCTATCCAAATATTCCCTGAGTACATCGTTCATGAAATCCTGGAAGACTGCCGGGGCATTACAGAGCCCAAAAGGCATCACCAAATATTCATAATGCCCTGAGTGGGTATTAAAGGCAGTCTTCCATTCATCCCCCTCTCTTATTCGGATTAGATTGTACGCCCCGCGTAGGTCAATCTTAGAAAAAATGGTGGCAGTACGAAGCTGGTCAAACAAGACCGAAATGAGAGGCAGTCGGTATGAGTTTTTAATCGTGATACGGTTCAATTCCCTGAAGTCGATGCAGGGTCGCAACGAACCGTCCTTTTTACCCACGAAGAAGAACCCCGACCCAACTGGAGACTGTGAAGGTCTGATAAATCCCTTAGCCAAGTTCTCCTGAATGTACTCTGCCATAGCCTGAGTCTCAGGACGTGACAGGGAGTACAACCTGCTCTTGGGAAGCTTAGCATTTGGCAACAAATCAATGGCACAGTCATAGGGGCGATGGGGAGGTAGTACCTCTGCAACTTTTTTGGAGAACACGTCCGCAAAATCTGCATAACACCCTGGCAATCCTGGCAAACTTAGCTGCGAGAGCCTGACTGGAAGGCTCAAGCAACTCCTGAAACAATCAGTACCCCAACTAAGAATCTCCCCAGAGACCCAGTCAAATTGAGGATTGTGGGCCCTTAACCAGGGTAACCCCAACACCAATGGGGCAAAAGTACAGACAGGCACATAAAAGGACAATTTTTCAGAGTGTGTGGCTCCAATAAACAAAGAAATCTGGCTAGTGCAAGAGGTAATTTTACCTTGGGATAATGGTTCCCCGTTTAACCCACAAATCTCAATTTCCGATGCCAAGGGTACTAAGGGAACAGAGTGTTTCAGGGCAAATTGGCGGTCTATAAAAACCCCGTCGGCCCCACTGTCCACAAAGGCCTCAGTCTTGACAGTTTGACCGAGGATCTTCAAGGTCACCGGAATGATAAAAGTCTTCTTGGGAAATTCTGACTTCTGGCCTGACAGGATATTTCCCATCACCCTCAGGCCCTGAAGTTTTCCGGCTTTTCTGGGCATGATACTACCACATGACCTTTATTCCCACAGTACAAACACAACCCCTGCTGTCTCCTCCGCGTCTTCTCACGCGAGGAGAGGCGGGTAGCCCCAATCTGCATAGGCTCCTCGGAAAATTCCTCAGAGTCTGAGGTTCCCTTGGGAAAGAAGGAAACCTCGGTCTCCCTTTCAAGCCTACGCTCTCTCAGCCGTCTATCCACCCGGATGGATAACTGCATGAGCTTATCCAAGCTATCAGGCAAGGGATATTGTACCAGTTGGTCTTTTATCTGGTTAGAAAGACCTCTTCGGTACTGGTGTCTCAGGGCTGGGTCATTCCACTGGGTATCATGGGCCAACCTCCGAAACTCCGTACAGTAAACCTCAACTGGCCTTCGCCCTTGCTTAAGGATCGAAATCTGAGCCTCGGCTGAGGCCGTCTTGTCAGGGTCATCATACAACATGCCCAGTGCCGTAAAAAAAGCATCAACACTTTTAAGCGACGGACAGTCAGGCTGCAACCCATATGCCCAGACCTGTGGGTCTCCTTGTAGCAAGGAAATCACTATGCCCACCCGCTGAATCTCCGACCCTGAAGACTGAGGCCTAAGCCGGAAGTACAGCTTGCAGCTCTCCTTGAAACAAAAGAACTGCGAGCGATCTCCAGAAAAACGATCCGGGAGATTTACTTTCGGCTCCTTAACCCCTGAAGGAGCTGCTGCTGCGGGAGTTCCGCCAGCGGCCTGGGAGGTGTGCATTTTAATGGACAAATCATTAAATTGTCGAGTCAGGACCTGCACCTGATCGACCACCTGTTGCAACGTATTTTGAGGGGTATGCTCCATATTCCCACAAAATTTCAACAGGAGTATTGGGCTGCTGAATATGTTATGCACACCAGTGCCTGCAGGAATGTACTGGTGTCTGAACTGTTATGCACACCAGTGCCTGCAGGAATGTACTGGTGTCTGAACTGTTATGCACACCAGTGCCTGCAGGAATGTACTGGTGTCTGAACGGATAGGGATGCAAAACAAATGAACTCACAGACAGACTGGGGAATATGACATTACGTACACAGAAGGTGATAGGGTAACAAAATAAACACAAAGTGAACAGAGAAGCCCAGAGGCTAAGAAACTGGGTGTCTCCCTATTATTAGGAATGCTCAGATGAAAAAAGCAAGATGTTGTGTTTTAATACGTAGAGAACCCGAAATGCTGTTGCTAAGGGCAACAGCAAAACCCTAAAGGGTTACCAACGGGTGTGGCAGTAAACTCCTTGGTCAGAGATGGAATGATAGACACAAGGAGTGTCTCCACAATCCTAATCCTCACTTGCAATGCACAGGTTCATCTTACTGCCACTAAACTGAATACCTGAACACCTTGCACAGTGAGACAGGATTTAGGCAGGCAGTCTGAGAATACAGCCGCAAACCTGCTAAGTTCACAGAGTAGCAAAAGAACCCCAGCAAGTTAAACGACTGACTCCAGTCTTACCGCTAGGTCTGGATTGGCAGAGTGTAGTACCAAATCCCCAGGCCTATTTGCAGTAAGCAACAACAAATACAAAGCTACACAGTACTGGCTAACTTTCAGGAACTGACTAACCAACAAAGATTCAGCAGCATCTGCTTAACCTGAGAAGAAGCCTTGTAAAGCAGGTGCTGTCCACGCCCCACTCAGACCTCACAGACTGTGAGCACAAAAACCAGCACCGGATCCCCTGCAGTGCACAGAGCCTGTAACCACTGCACAGCAAAAGACCCGAACCGGAGTATCAGCTGCGCTCAGGTTACTCCGCTAGCACTTGTCTCCCGGTTGCCATGACGACGTGGCAGCACAGGGCAGGAGACCCTAACACCACCTCACCATCAGAATCCTCCTGGTCAATTTCCTCCCCAGCGCCAGCAACACCCATATCCTCCTCATCCTGGTGTACTTCAACACTGACATCTTCAATCTGACTATCAGGAACTGGCCCGCGGGTGCTCCTTCCAGCACTTGCAGGGGGCGTGCAAATGGTGGAAGGCGCATGCTCTTCACGTCCAGTGTTGGGAAGGTCAGGCATCGCAAACAACACAATTGGACTCTCCTTGTGGATTTGTGATTTCGAAGAAAGCACAGTTCTTTGCTGTGCTTTTGCCAGCTTGAGTCTTTTCATTTTTCTAGCGAGAGGCTGAGTGCTTCCATCCTCATGTGAAGCTGAACCACTAGCCATGAACATAGGCCAGGGCCTCAGCCGTTCCTTGCCACTCCGTGTGGTAAATGGCATATTGGCAAGTTTACGCTTCTCCTCCGACAATTTTATTTTAGATTTTTGAGTCCTTTTTTTACTGATATTTGGTGTTTTGGATTTTACATGCTCTGTACTATGACATTGGGCATCGGCCTTGGCAGACGACGTTGATGGCATTTCATCGTCTCGGCCATGACTAGTGGCAGCAGCTTCAGCACGAGGTGGAAGTCGATCTTGATCTTTCCCTATTTTTGGAACCTCAACATTTTTGTTCTCCATATTTTAATAGGCACAACTAAAAGGCACCTCAGGTAAACAATGGAGATGGATGGATACTAGTATACTTATGGATGGACGAGCGACTGCCGACACAGAGGTAGCTACAGCCGTGGACTGCCGTACTGCGTCTGCTGCTAATATAGACTGGATGATAATGATATAAAAAATATATATATATCACTACTGCAGCCGGACAGGTATATATTATATAATGACGGACCTGCTGGACACTGTCAGCACTGCAGACTCCTAAAGTAAGCTACTAGTATCAAGAAGATAGAAAAAAAAAAAAACACCACAGGTAGGTGGTATACAATTATGGATGGACGAGCGACTGCCGACACAGAGGTAGCTACAGCCGTGGACTACCGTACTGCGTCTGCTGCTAATATAGACTGGATGATAATGATATAAAAAATATATATATATCACGACTGCAGCCGGACAGGTATATATTATATAATGACGGACCTGCTGGACACTGTCAGCACTGCAGACTCCTAAAGTAAGCTACTAGTATCAAGAAGATAGAAAAAAACAAAAAAAACACCACAGGTAGGTGGTATACAATTATGGATGGACGAGCGACTGCCGACACAGAGGTAGCTACAGACGTGGACTACCGTACTGCGTCTGCTGCTAATATAGACTGGATGATAATGATATAAAAAATATATATATATCACTACTGCAGCCGGACAGGTATATATTATATAATGACGGACCTGCTGGACACTGTCAGCACTGCAGACTCCTAAAGTAAGCTACTAGTATCAAGAAGATAGAAAAAAAAAAAAACACCACAGGTAGGTGGTATACAATTATGGATGGACGAGCGACTGCCGACACAAAGGTAGCTACAGCCGTGGACTACCGTACTGCGTCTGCTGCTAATATAGACTGGATGATAATGATATAAAAAATATATATATATATCACTACTGCAGCCGGACAGGTATATATTATATAATGACGGACCTGCTGGACACTGTCAGCACTGCAGACTCCTAAAGTAAGCTACTAGTATCAAGAAGATAGAAAAAAAAAAAACACCACAGGTAGGTGGTATACAATTATGGATGGACGAGCGACTGCCAACACAGAGGTAGCTACAGCCTTGGACTACCGTACTGCGTCTGCTGCTAATATAGACTGGATGATAATGATATAAAAAATATATATATATCACTACTGCAGCCGGACAGGTATATATTATATAATGACGGACCTGCTGGACACTGTCAGCACTGCAGACTCCTAAAGTAAGCTACTGGTATCAAGAAGATAGAAAAAAAAAACCACAACAGGTAGGTGGTATACAATTATGGATGGACGAGCGACTGCCGACACAGAGGTAGCTACAGCCGTGGACTACCGTACTGCGTCTGCTGCTAATATAGACTGGATGATAATGATATAAAAAATATATATATATCACTACTGCAGCCGGACAGGTATATATTATATAATGACGGACCTGCTGGACACTGTCAGCACTGCAGACTCCTAAAGTAAGCTACTAGTATCAAGAAGATAGAAAAAAAAAAACACCACAGGTAGGTGGTATACAATTATGGATGGACGAGCGACTGCCGACACAGAGGTAGCTACAGCCGTGGACTACCATACTGCGTCTGCTGCTAATATAGACTGGATGATAATGATATAAAAAATATATATATATCACTACTGCAGGACAGGTATATATTATATAATGACGGACCTGCTGGACACTGTCAGCAGAATGCGTTTATAGAATAAAAACACCACACGATGAGTGTTTAACTTTTTCAGGCAGACAATCACAATATACTGGTGGTCAGTGGTCACTGGTCAGTCACACTGGCAGTGGCACTCTGGCAGCAAAAGTGTGCACTGTTAATGTACTCCTGCTATAACTGCTCCCCAGTCTCCCCCACAATTAAGCTGTGTGAGCAGTGAGCACTCAGCACAGTCAGATATACATAGATGATGCAGCACACTGAGGCTGAGCACAGATATGGTATACTGTGTCACTGTGTATCGTTTTTTTTCAGGCAGAGAACGGATTATATTAAATAATAATAAAACTGCACTGGTGGTCACTGGTCAGTCACTAGTAAACTCTGCACTCTCTGAGTACTCCTAAGCTCCAGTAAATCAAGTGTCTCACTCTCACTCTCTATCTATTTCTATTCTAAACGGAGAGGACGCCAGCCACGTCCTCTCCCTATCAATCTCAATGCACGTGTGAAAATGGCGGCGACGCGCGGCTCCTTATATAGAATCCGAGTCTCGCGATAGAATCCGAGCCTCGCGAGAATCCGACAGCGGGATGATGACGTTCGGGCGCGCTCGGGTTAACCGAGCAAGGCGGGAAGATCCGAGTCTGCCTCGGACCCGTGTAAAAAGGCTGAAGTTCGGGGGGGGTTCGGATTCCGAGGAACCGAACCCGCTCATCACTAGTCTGTATATTAAATGTTGGTATTTTGTCCATGTCAGGATTTTGACCTTTTCGGGATTTTGACCATCGGTCAATTGCTGTTGGGATTTTGACCGCAGGGATTTTGATTGTAGATATTTCATACCGATCCTGTATTGGCATACCAACCCCAATGCGCATGCGCACTTCGAACCCCTATGCACAGTGCACATAATGAGTAGCTCTGTAGTGCTGACAGTCATGCCGTTTGGTCACATACCTGCCCAGACAACACTGGACTCTGGAACTTTTAATTATTTGTCATTTTAATTTATTGGTCACTTTCAGTATTTTTCTGCATCATTTTTAACTGAACAATCATCACTCTCAGGTGCTGTCTGCTCATATAATAGTTGATTCAAACTATTTTGATACAGTATGAGGGAGTTGTATATAGCAGTGAAAATAATGAAGTGGACCAGTGCAGAAGTTGCCCATAGCAAACAATAAGCTATTACCTATCATTTTATAGAAAAGACTTAATAAATGCTACCTCAAAGTTTATTGATTGGGTAATTTCTCCACTGGTCCACTTGTAGCACCCTGGAAAATGGTGTGTGTGCCCCTTTAACGTTGTCTTACAGTGTCCGCAGCAGTGAAGGTAAAACACTGGCACAGCAGGGGTTAAGGACAGACCCTGGTTCGATCACATGGTCCTGATGCTGCTCATGGATTGGACAAGGTAGTCTAGGAGCAGAGGATTCTGGTGGGAAGAAGGAGGAGTCGAGGAGAAGTGTTGAGAGGTGCTGCACAGGCTTAGTAAGGAGCGGGAGACGAGTCATGAATACAAGCCGCATGGTCACGCTGGGTGGTGAGAGCAGCGTTGCAGAGTAAAAGCAGCGGTGTGCTACTGGGAAGCAGAGAGCTGGTTGAGTGAGTGTATGATGTCGCAGCCACAGACTGGACACTGCCAGGCCTACTGAAAGACGCGGACGCTGCGCCCATCTTGTACAGGGAGGATCCACTGACACAGGTCCAGATCGTGAACACCTCTAATGCAGAGTCCTGAGTGAGTACAATGAGACTGATATTATTGACATGAACTACAGGCAAATCAAACACCCAGCCCCAGTTTCCAGTTTTTCACACGCTGTGCAGTACAAAAGGTTCGAACAGCATAGCGCCATACTTTACAAGTCAGAACTTGTTGGAAACTGTTATTGAAAAAGTGTGTTTTTCATTACTCTTCTCATTCCCATGGGCAGCAAACAAAGGAGTAATAATTGTAAACCAATGTGGCTTAACAAAAAGATTAAGAAATTAATGGCCAAAAAGAGGCGAGCATTTAAAAAGTATAAATCATAAGGGAAGGTGGAGTCATTCCAGTACTATAAGGATTGCAACAAAATATGCAAAAAAGAAATCAGAGTGTCTAAAATAGAAACGGAAAAGCTAATAGCAAAGGAAAGAATATCAAACCCCAAAAGCTTTTTAAATACATCAACAGTAAAAGATTAAAGAAGCAGAGTATAGACCCTTTAAAAGGCGAGGTGGGCATCCTAATCAAAGACGATAATGACATAGTGGAACAATTAAATGAGTTTTTCTCATCTGTATTCACAAGAGTGGACCAGATGGAGGGATTAACGCATAAACTCAGCAAAGAGAATGTCCCACTGCTAAATGCTTATTTAAGTGAGGAAGTAGTCTATGACTGATTTAAAAAAAAAAAAAAAAAGATTAATAGGTCTCCTGGTCCTGACGGAATTCACCCAAGGGTTCTCATGGAGCTACACTCCAAACTAGCAAGACCCCTATATTTGATTTTCACTGACTCACCTGCATCAGGCATGGTCCCCAAAGACTGGCGTATAGCGGAAGTAGTGCCGATATTTAAAAAGGGAAGTTAATCTGAACCAGGTAATTATAGACCAGTAAGTCTTACATCTATAGTGGGGAAAGTACTGGAAGGTATTTTAAGGGATAGAATACAGGAGTTCCTTGAAGCTAATAAGGTTATTAATAGGAAACAACATGGATTTGTGAAGGATAGATCATGTAAAACTAACTTAATAGACTTTTATGTTAGTGCGAACCTAGATCAGGGTAATGAGGTGGATGTAATCTTTTTAGACTTTGCTAAAGCTTTCAATACAGTACCTCACATGAGACTTATCTATAAATTAAGAGAACTGGGGCTAGGAAGCACAATATGCACTTAGGTTAGAAATTGGTTGGATAACAGGGAGCAGCGAGTGGTGGTAAATGGAATTTTCTCTAAATGGACTGAAGTACTAAGTGAGGTGCCACAAGGGTCTGTACTTGGACCACTATTCAACATTTTTATAAATGATCTAGAAGTAGGTCTAGAGAGCATGGTATCAATTTTTGCAGACGATACCAAACTGTCTAAGGTTATAAATTCGGAGGGGGATGCTGGGTCTCTTCAGAACGCATTATTTAAACGGAAACATTGGTAGCAAAATGGAGAATGAGGTTCAATATAGACAAATGTAAGGTAATGCACTTTGGTAACAAAAACAATAATCCTACCTACATACTAAATGGTGAAAGACTAGGGGATTCTGTACTGGAAAAAGATTTAGGTGTTCTCATAGATAACAAACATAGCAGTAGCACCCAAAGAAGGAATGCAGCAAATAAGGCAAACAAGGTATTAGCATGCATAAAGCGGGGAACTGATGAAAGGGATGAGAGTGTTATACTCCCATTATATAAATCCCTAGTAAGGCCGCATCTTGAATACTGTGCACCATTATGGGCACCATACTACAAAAAGAATATCCTGGAACTAGAAAAAGTTCAGAGACGGGCAACCAAATTGATTAAGGGGATGGAGAAGCTCAAATACGAGGAATGGCTTGCTAGGCTAGGCATATTTACACTGGAAAAAAGGAGATTATGAGGGGACATGATTAACATTTACAAATATATAAGGGGACAATACACAGAGCTAGCGGTGGATTTGTTTTTGGTGAGATCAATACAAAGGACACGTGGACACCCGCTTAGGTTAGCGGAGAGGAGATTTCGCACACAGAGACGGAAAGGTTTCTTTGCAGTAAGGACAATATGTATTTGGAATTCCCTGCCTGAGAGAGTAGTAATGGCGGATTCGGTCATTGCTTTTAAGAAAGGGCTAGATAAATTCCTACTGGATAAGGATATACAGGGTTATAGTGGGTAAATCATGCACAATAGTATAAAATAAAATCATGCACAATAGTATAAAAAAGAATAATAAAAAAAGGAATAGACATAACGGCTAAACATTCACAACAGTTAAAATTGGTATTAAAAATATTACAGTGTAGGAGATCACTAACAGGTTGAACTCGATGGACAAATTGTCTTTTTTCAACCTCAGAAACTACGTTACTATACTACAGTATGTTACCACATTATAGATTGTGAATGTAATATGCCAATATCAGTGATTCAGTTGATTGTCTTTTGCATTTTTGAATGGTCCATTGTGATGTGAACTGTAGCCAATTGTCTTCTCATTTTATGCCCATTTCTTCTTGTAATCTCCTATATAATAGCCTTGTGATTCTGTGTCTGGCCCTCTAACGCTGGTCGGAGTCACAGATCTGGCCAATTATATAGGAGAGGGATAAAAACACTCAGGACAGGATTCACTGTCTCTGGTGTCCCAGCATGGCTGCAGCCACGGGACACTGAGGCACAGCGCTCTCCCTGTCTGGCGGCCTGCCTCGGGGCACAGCTCTCCAGGCGCAGCCCCTCTCTGCACCATGCTGCAAGGGGGACTGCTCAGCTGTGTGACCCGGGGATCAGGGCCGGTGGTGGCGGTGGGGCAGAGCACGCTGCCGCTGGCTGGGTAAGTGACGGGCTCGGGAGACGCCGGGGAGCGGAGGAGGCAGCAGCGGCGGCGCTGAACGTGCTGCTGCTGTGGGAGATATACTGCAGCTGTGTGACCCGGGGATCAGGGCCAGCGGTGGTGGTGGAGCAGAGCATGCTGCGACTGGGTGGGGAAGTGACAGGCATGGGGGATGCCGGGCCACTGTTTCTCCTGACGGAGATACCGGGGAGCGGAGGAGGCAGCGGCTGCATCGCTGAACGTGCTGCTTCTGCTGCTGTGGGAGATATACTGCTGCAGTGTGTGGATGTGACAGGCCATGGGAATGCCGGGGCCCAGCACAGACACAAGTGGTGAGTGTGGATAGGAGTGCAGTCGCTGCATCTGCATATGTCCATGCTGTACAGACCAGTATGTGTGTGCATATGTACAATGCATGCTGTGTGTATAGGATACTGGATGTGTACACAACCGCCCACACACCAACCTTGTGTGGACAGAAGTATACACTCTCCGGCGCCAGCACCCGCTGGATCAAGGAGATTTTAGACAATGGCGGAGACTGCTGCTCCTGATACAGGGATAATTGCAATCCCTATATTGAACAAAAAAACACAAAAACTACCCACACAGGTGTGACCCTCTGTAGGAAATCAGTAGCGCTGTCCCCACCATTTATCGGAGATAATCAATAAATGATTAAAAAATGGCTAATTACTATTAAATTTTAAAACATATAAATCATATTTTATTAACATATATTGCTGCAGCAAAATTGACATACATAAAAATGCATATTGTGTATAGTGGATGCCTTTAATGTAAATGCTCCACATACACAAATGTATATACTTAATTACGTTTATTCTCTGAGGCTTGGATTTTAATAAGCTGACTTCAAAATGTCCACATAGATTAATGATAGACCAATGAGCTCGGCATTTACGGACACTGCTTGCATGAGTATGTCCTTAATTAATTAATGTCCCGAAAAAGATGTGTGCACACATATATCACTTTGAATGGATAGTTACCATGGGCGATAAGTTTTTCATTCACCTCTTTAGAACAGTCTGTTTAGGACCGTCCCAATTGGAAAGACTCCCTCTGCTGGTGCTTGTCCATTTACTGCAGAATATCTGGAGACAAATATCCACGGGAATCCGTCCACAGTGCTCCGGCTCCCTCTGCTGGTGGCTAACCGCAATTGCAGGTGAACTGGCTGTTTTGTCGTAGCCAGAAGCCGGTGATCGTGTAAAACAAGCAGGAGGTGATAGTCACTGCCAGTAGGTCCTTCGAAAACGCGTTTCTCCGCCTTCCCAGTGCGTTCAGCGGCTTCCTCAGTTCGAATGACCATCATCCCAATGAACACTTTATATAGCCCCACTTATTTGAAATTCCCGCGGCCATTCACGCATGCGCACTCAAACGTGCGTTCCAAGCCTCAGTCTCATTACAAACTTTAAATAGACTCCAGCGGCCATTTTAGCTGGTTAAAACACACGATCCAAGCCTCATTATCACACCCGGAAGTTGCATCCATCGTTCTTATTAACAATATCAGAATCAAGCCTCGTTTTAAAACATAATTATCTACAACTTCATATTCAATTATACTGAACTCTAATGCAATTTGCTCAACAAGATTACATCACTTAGTTTAATCATAATTAATTTATCATGATTACAAGTAATCCATGTCTTATTTGACAACATCAGTACAAATATGACCGTATTTAAGAACAATATTAATACTAGTCAACACATCCTATTTTATTAGCACAGGTGATAAATATATTAAATATACTGCTCAACAGTATCATTACTCGGAAATAAAAGGGGACTAATTTTGATTATAATTTGTACTTTATAATTTATAATTTAGATCCCCACACGCCATCTTGTGGTTCAAATACATAATTACACCCCTTCGTATTGTTATACATAATCCTGTTATCTCCATCTCCTTAATCCAGCATCATAAGGAACCATATCCTATCCCACCCCCCCATATATTATATGTCAAGAATGATATTTATAAAAATCAAATATTTATATTATAAATATTAAACATTTGAACTTAGATTTTATTTAACTCAACCGTATCATTCAGACCCTGCGGGATCAAGGTTTTTAGGCTAAAGATCCAGAAAGCCTCTTTCTTACATAACCTTTTATACCTATCACCTCCTCTACTGGTTACCGCCACTTGTTCAATTGCCATGATTTGTAGATTATCACTTTTCCCTCCATTGCATTCCAAAATATGGCGGTATAGGTAGGTGTTTCCTACTTTTTTATCTATCTGTCTTTTATGCTCCATGAACCTAACGTGAAGTGCCCGAGTGGTGCGCCCCACGTACTGTGCTCCACAACCACACTGTAAGACGTAGATAACATACATGGATCTACAATTCAGAAAACTTTTTATATTGAATTTCTCTCCCGATACAGATGAGACAAATTGTGTGGTTTTCTTTTTTGTGTATTTGCATGTTGTACAGTTTAGTCTACCACACTTATGGAACCCTAATGGCGGTTTGGGTATCCATGTATCTATTTGTCCCCCTTGGGCATCTGGAGCCATGGATTTTTCCCCAGGTCTCCTAAAAAAACTTGGAGCTAGTGCGGACTTCAGACTATCTGACTTCCGAAATATTACCTGTTCACTAAGGACTACATTGGAGTTCAACATCTCATCCAACTTGAGAATAGAAAAGTTCTTCTTAATTATCCTCTTGATCTTGTATGCACTAGTATTATACTTAGTTACAAACATTGTTGTCCTATCCGTCATTTTGTTATTTTTCTTTCTAGTATTTTTGCTGGTGGTATCCAATAAAAGGTCTCTTTCCATATTTTCCACCTCCTTCCAAGCCTGGTCAAGAACAGATATTGGATACCCCTGCGTAAGAAACGCCCCATAGAGAGATTCCATTTGTTCTCTTGCTCCTTCTTTGGTGGAACAATTCCTTTTTATCCGAAGGAACTGGCCCTTCGGTATATTATCCTTCCATCGTTGTAAATGACTACTTTTGTAATGTAAATATCGGTTTTGATCTACCTCCTTAACAAAAGTATTTGTTATAATGATGTCATTTTCGATCTTAAGTGCTATATCCAAAAAAGTGACCTGTGTGGGGTGGCAGTACCCCGTAAACTTCAAACCATAATTATTGCAATTCAAACTGGCAACAAATTCTTCTGCTGATTCAGTGCTCCCCTCCCAAATGAAAAATAAATCATCAATGAAACGGCCATAAAGAACCAGGCTCGCCCCGAGATCACCGGTCCACACATGTTGTTCCTCGAACCGCCCCATAAACAGGTTGGCGAAACTCGGAGCGAACCTGGTTCCCATGGCCGTCCCCCTAGTCAGTAAATAATATCGTTTATCAAAAATAAAATAATTATGTTCGAGTATAAATCTAATACTCTCCAAAATCAACCACCGCAATTCTTCCCCTATATTAGGGTCTCTTAACAGATAAAATGCCACTGCCTCAATCCCCAACTGGTGCTCAATGTTAGAATATAATGATTCTACATCACATGTGATAAAACAATAAGTTGACTGCCATTTAATATTTTTAATTAAATTTAAAAAATGTGTAGTGTCCTTAATGTGTGATTTTAATTTGACAACATAACCCTGTAAAAAACTGTCTATAAAAAAAGATAAATTGCTGGTCAATGAATCTACCCCCGCAATAATGGGTCTTCCCGGGGGGTTAATTAAAGTTTTATGTACTTTTGGAAGACAATAATACGTGGGAATTACCGGATTATCAGAAAACAAAAAACATTGAGTTTCTCTGGATATAGCACCTAAATCCACTGCCCTATTTAGCAAGATTTTTAATTCCTTTTGAAACTGTGCGGTGGGATTGTGGGTCAGTCTTGAATACAGGTGGACGTTGTTTAATTGTCTATTGGCCTCCGCCAAGTACATCACTGTATCCATTACCACAATCCCACCGCCTTTATCAGCTTGTTTAATAGTCAAGGAGGGATCCCCCCTCAAGATTTTAAGTGCTGATCGTTCCTTAGTACTCAAATTATCCTTTAACGATTGTTTCTCTGATTTTTGGCACATCTCCCTAAATTGTTCTAATGTTGACTTATAGAAGCTCTCAATATAGGGCCCTCTATAAGTCAGCGGGTAAAACTCAGACTTATTTTTAAATCTGTTTGTCCCATTACCATCAAATATTTTAGTATAGTCCTCCTTATTCGACTCATTCGTTGATTCATCTGCCAAGGATTCTAATATATCAACCATTAATTGGTCATCCTGATCCAATATAATGGGATTACCTTCAATACCTTTTTTCTTCATATTTTTCATCGCGAAATATCGCTTTCTACTTAGCGTTCTGATATATCTATTAAGATCAACGAATAGATCGAATAAGTTGGGTTTTTGGGCGGGAGCAAAGTTTAAGCCCTTTTCAAGCAATCTCAGTTGATCTGGACCCAACTTTTTTGAGGACAAATTAAAAACCCCTTTTCCCTTCACTTTAATTTCATGTTTTTTACTTGACCTACTCTTTCTTCCTCTCTTTCCTCTGGCTCTTGTTCTCTTTGCCTTTTTCCGGACCACCCTGTTCCTTCGTACTTTCTTTGTGGACGGTTTTGGAATCTGTGGCTGTCCTCCAAAAAATTATTTGTGCCACCATGGGTGTTCGACTGTTGCCTATTCTTCCCTCCCATATCTACCCAATCATCCCTTCCAGAGTCTCTTCTACTCCACTTGGAATATGGGGCTGGGGATTTGACACTATTTTGTTGGAATAAATTATCATGCCTATTCCTATAGGTATTTGGTTCCCAATTCCCCTCATCCTGATTCCTAAAACTCCTGGAATCTCTCCGATCAATTGGGGTTCTTGGTCCCCTGTAATGACCTAATCTATGTTCAAGATTTTGTCTGGGTCCTAATTCCCTTTTAGAGGGTTTTTGGTCATAGATGTTGTCCCTCCTTCTATTGTAAGTGTGAACCTCTCCCTTTTGATAGTCTAATTTATCCCGATTTAGTTTGTTGTTTTTTCTGAAGACTAAGGTTTTTTCAAAATCCTCCACCTTACGATTTACTCTCAGATCTCTTTCATTGAATCCTTTGTCTTCAGAAAAAGATTTCAACAAATCCTGGGTCTTTTCAATTTCCTTCTGTATCACACTAACTTTGTCTTCCCTAAATCTGACAAGCAATTTCATAAGGTTTATGGAACAATTATCTAGTAATTTATTCCATTCCTCTGAAAACTGCTTGTCCTCTTTAAACGTAGAGGTCTTTAAAATCCTCAATCCCCTGGGTATCAAACCTTGATCTAAATATTTCTGTAAGGACACCTGGTCCCACCAGTGCCTTGTTTCCTCTATACATAGATTTTCTAGTCTATTGAATAAACCATGCATATCCTCCAAATTCTCATCCCTCTCCATAATTTGTATATCTTCCCCCCCTCTTAAATACACATTGCGTCTTTCCAATCGTTCAGCTATGCACTTAAGCGCTGCCATATCAATGGTTCCCCAAGTTACCTGCTGCCCGAGATGCAATTACCTAAGACAATCAAATCAAAGAATAAATGATACTGGATGTGTACACAACCGCCCACACACCAACCTTGTGTGGACAGAAGTATACACTCTCCGGCGCCAGCACCCGCTGGATCAAGGAGATTTTAGACAATGGCGGAGACTGCTGCTCCTGATACAGGGATAATTGCAATCCCTATATTGAACAAAAAAACACAAAAACTACCCACACAGGTGTGACCCTCTGTAGGAAATCAGTAGCGCTGTCCCCACCATTTATCGGAGATAATCAATAAATGATTAAAAAATGGCTAATTACTATTAAATTTTAAAACATATAAATCATATTTTATTAACATATATTGCTGCAGCAAAATTGACATACATAAAAATGCATATTGTGTATAGTGGATGCCTTTAATGTAAATGCTCCACATACACAAATGTATATACTTAATTACGTTTATTCTCTGAGGCTTGGATTTTAATAAGCTGACTTCAAAATGTCCACATAGATTAATGATAGACCAATGAGCTCGGCATTTACGGACACTGCTTGCATGAGTATGTCCTTAATTAATTAATGTCCCGAAAAAGATGTGTGCACACATATATCACTTTGAATGGATAGTTACCATGGGCGATAAGTTTTTCATTCACCTCTTTAGAACAGTCTGTTTAGGACCGTCCCAATTGGAAAGACTCCCTCTGCTGGTGCTTGTCCATTTACTGCAGAATATCTGGAGACAAATATCCACGGGAATCCGTCCACAGTGCTCCGGCTCCCTCTGCTGGTGGCTAACCGCAATTGCAGGTGAACTGGCTGTTTTGTCGTAGCCAGAAGCCGGTGATCGTGTAAAACAAGCAGGAGGTGATAGTCACTGCCAGTAGGTCCTTCGAAAACGCGTTTCTCCGCCTTCCCAGTGCGTTCAGCGGCTTCCTCAGTTCGAATGACCATCATCCCAATGAACACTTTATATAGCCCCACTTATTTGAAATTCCCGCGGCCATTCACGCATGCGCACTCAAACGTGCGTTCCAAGCCTCAGTCTCATTACAAACTTTAAATAGACTCCAGCGGCCATTTTAGCTGGTTAAAACACACGATCCAAGCCTCATTATCACACCCGGAAGTTGCATCCATCGTTCTTATTAACAATATCAGAATCAAGCCTCGTTTTAAAACATAATTATCTACAACTTCATATTCAATTATACTGAACTCTAATGCAATTTGCTCAACAAGATTACATCACTTAGTTTAATCATAATTAATTTATCATGATTACAAGTAATCCATGTCTTATTTGACAACATCAGTACAAATATGACCGTATTTAAGAACAATATTAATACTAGTCAACACATCCTATTTTATTAGCACAGGTGATAAATATATTAAATATACTGCTCAACAGTATCATTACTCGGAAATAAAAGGGGACTAATTTTGATTATAATTTGTACTTTATAATTTATAATTTAGATCCCCACACGCCATCTTGTGGTTCAAATACATAATTACACCCCTTCGTATTGTTATACATAATCCTGTTATCTCCATCTCCTTAATCCAGCATCATAAGGAACCATATCCTATCCCACCCCCCCATATATTATATGTCAAGAATGATATTTATAAAAATCAAATATTTATATTATAAATATTAAACATTTGAACTTAGATTTTATTTAACTCAACCGTATCATTCAGACCCTGCGGGATCAAGGTTTTTAGGCTAAAGATCCAGAAAGCCTCTTTCTTACATAACCTTTTATACCTATCACCTCCTCTACTGGTTACCGCCACTTGTTCAATTGCCATGATTTGTAGATTATCACTTTTCCCTCCATTGCATTCCAAAATATGGCGGTATAGGTAGGTGTTTCCTACTTTTTTATCTATCTGTCTTTTATGCTCCATGAACCTAACGTGAAGTGCCCGAGTGGTGCGCCCCACGTACTGTGCTCCACAACCACACTGTAAGACGTAGATAACATACATGGATCTACAATTCAGAAAACTTTTTATATTGAATTTCTCTCCCGATACAGATGAGACAAATTGTGTGGTTTTCTTTTTTGTGTATTTGCATGTTGTACAGTTTAGTCTACCACACTTATGGAACCCTAATGGCGGTTTGGGTATCCATGTATCTATTTGTCCCCCTTGGGCATCTGGAGCCATGGATTTTTCCCCAGGTCTCCTAAAAAAACTTGGAGCTAGTGCGGACTTCAGACTATCTGACTTCCGAAATATTACCTGTTCACTAAGGACTACATTGGAGTTCAACATCTCATCCAACTTGAGAATAGAAAAGTTCTTCTTAATTATCCTCTTGATCTTGTATGCACTAGTATTATACTTAGTTACAAACATTGTTGTCCTATCCGTCATTTTGTTATTTTTCTTTCTAGTATTTTTGCTGGTGGTATCCAATAAAAGGTCTCTTTCCATATTTTCCACCTCCTTCCAAGCCTGGTCAAGAACAGATATTGGATACCCCTGCGTAAGAAACGCCCCATAGAGAGATTCCATTTGTTCTCTTGCTCCTTCTTTGGTGGAACAATTCCTTTTTATCCGAAGGAACTGGCCCTTCGGTATATTATCCTTCCATCGTTGTAAATGACTACTTTTGTAATGTAAATATCGGTTTTGATCTACCTCCTTAACAAAAGTATTTGTTATAATGATGTCATTTTCGATCTTAAGTGCTATATCCAAAAAAGTGACCTGTGTGGGGTGGCAGTACCCCGTAAACTTCAAACCATAATTATTGCAATTCAAACTGGCAACAAATTCTTCTGCTGATTCAGTGCTCCCCTCCCAAATGAAAAATAAATCATCAATGAAACGGCCATAAAGAACCAGGCTCGCCCCGAGATCACCGGTCCACACATGTTGTTCCTCGAACCGCCCCATAAACAGGTTGGCGAAACTCGGAGCGAACCTGGTTCCCATGGCCGTCCCCCTAGTCTGTAAATAATATCGTTTATCAAAAATAAAATAATTATGTTCGAGTATAAATCTAATACTCTCCAAAATCAACCACCGCAATTCTTCCCCTATATTAGGGTCTCTTAACAGATAAAATGCCACTGCCTCAATCCCCAACTGGTGCTCAATGTTAGAATATAATGATTCTACATCACATGTGATAAAACAATAAGTTGACTGCCATTTAATATTTTTAATTAAATTTAAAAAATGTGTAGTGTCCTTAATGTGTGATTTTAATTTGACAACATAACCCTGTAAAAAACTGTCTATAAAAAAAGATAAATTGCTGGTCAATGAATCTACCCCCGCAATAATGGGTCTTCCCGGGGGGTTAATTAAAGTTTTATGTACTTTTGGAAGACAATAATACGTGGGAATTACCGGATTATCAGAAAACAAAAAACATTGAGTTTCTCTGGATATAGCACCTAAATCCACTGCCCTATTTAGCAAGATTTTTAATTCCTTTTGAAACTGTGCGGTGGGATTGTGGGTCAGTCTTGAATACAGGTGGACGTTGTTTAATTGTCTATTGGCCTCCGCCAAGTACATCACTGTATCCATTACCACAATCCCACCGCCTTTATCAGCTTGTTTAATAGTCAAGGAGGGATCCCCCCTCAAGATTTTAAGTGCTGATCGTTCCTTAGTACTCAAATTATCCTTTAACGATTGTTTCTCTGATTTTTGGCACATCTCCCTAAATTGTTCTAATGTTGACTTATAGAAGCTCTCAATATAGGGCCCTCTATAAGTCAGCGGGTAAAACTCAGACTTATTTTTAAATCTGTTTGTCCCATTACCATCAAATATTTTAGTATAGTCCTCCTTATTCGACTCATTCGTTGATTCATCTGCCAAGGATTCTAATATATCAACCATTAATTGGTCATCCTGATCCAATATAATGGGATTACCTTCAATACCTTTTTTCTTCATATTTTTCATCGCGAAATATCGCTTTCTACTTAGCGTTCTGATATATCTATTAAGATCAACGAATAGATCGAATAAGTTGGGTTTTTGGGCGGGAGCAAAGTTTAAGCCCTTTTCAAGCAATCTCAGTTGATCTGGACCCAACTTTTTTGAGGACAAATTAAAAACCCCTTTTCCCTTCACTTTAATTTCATGTTTTTTACTTGACCTACTCTTTCTTCCTCTCTTTCCTCTGGCTCTTGTTCTCTTTGCCTTTTTCCGGACCACCCTGTTCCTTCGTACTTTCTTTGTGGACGGTTTTGGAATCTGTGGCTGTCCTCCAAAAAATTATTTGTGCCACCATGGGTGTTCGACTGTTGCCTATTCTTCCCTCCCATATCTACCCAATCATCCCTTCCAGAGTCTCTTCTACTCCACTTGGAATATGGGGCTGGGGATTTGACACTATTTTGTTGGAATAAATTATCATGCCTATTCCTATAGGTATTTGGTTCCCAATTCCCCTCATCCTGATTCCTAAAACTCCTGGAATCTCTCCGATCAATTGGGGTTCTTGGTCCCCTGTAATGACCTAATCTATGTTCAAGATTTTGTCTGGGTCCTAATTCCCTTTTAGAGGGTTTTTGGTCATAGATGTTGTCCCTCCTTCTATTGTAAGTGTGAACCTCTCCCTTTTGATAGTCTAATTTATCCCGATTTAGTTTGTTGTTTTTTCTGAAGACTAAGGTTTTTTCAAAATCCTCCACCTTACGATTTACTCTCAGATCTCTTTCATTGAATCCTTTGTCTTCAGAAAAAGATTTCAACAAATCCTGGGTCTTTTCAATTTCCTTCTGTATCACACTAACTTTGTCTTCCCTAAATCTGACAAGCAATTTCATAAGGTTTATGGAACAATTATCTAGTAATTTATTCCATTCCTCTGAAAACTGCTTGTCCTCTTTAAACGTAGAGGTCTTTAAAATCCTCAATCCCCTGGGTATCAAACCTTGATCTAAATATTTCTGTAAGGACACCTGGTCCCACCAGTGCCTTGTTTCCTCTATACATAGATTTTCTAGTCTATTGAATAAACCATGCATATCCTCCAAATTCTCATCCCTCTCCATAATTTGTATATCTTCCCCCCCTCTTAAATACACATTGCGTCTTTCCAATCGTTCAGCTATGCACTTAAGCGCTGCCATATCAATGGTTCCCCAAGTTACCTGCTGCCCGAGATGCAATTACCTAAGACAATCAAATCAAAGAATAAATGATACTGGATGTGTACACAACCGCCCACACACCAACCTTGTGTGGACAGAAGTATACACTCTCCGGCGCCAGCACCCGCTGGATCAAGGAGATTTTAGACAATGGCGGAGACTGCTGCTCCTGATACAGGGATAATTGCAATCCCTATATTGAACAAAAAAACACAAAAACTACCCACACAGGTGTGACCCTCTGTAGGAAATCAGTAGCGCTGTCCCCACCATTTATCGGAGATAATCAATAAATGATTAAAAAATGGCTAATTACTATTAAATTTTAAAACATATAAATCATATTTTATTAACATATATTGCTGCAGCAAAATTGACATACATAAAAATGCATATTGTGTATAGTGGATGCCTTTAATGTAAATGCTCCACATACACAAATGTATATACTTAATTACGTTTATTCTCTGAGGCTTGGATTTTAATAAGCTGACTTCAAAATGTCCACATAGATTAATGATAGACCAATGAGCTCGGCATTTACGGACACTGCTTGCATGAGTATGTCCTTAATTAATTAATGTCCCGAAAAAGATGTGTGCACACATATATCACTTTGAATGGATAGTTACCATGGGCGATAAGTTTTTCATTCACCTCTTTAGAACAGTCTGTTTAGGACCGTCCCAATTGGAAAGACTCCCTCTGCTGGTGCTTGTCCATTTACTGCAGAATATCTGGAGACAAATATCCACGGGAATCCGTCCACAGTGCTCCGGCTCCCTCTGCTGGTGGCTAACCGCAATTGCAGGTGAACTGGCTGTTTTGTCGTAGCCAGAAGCCGGTGATCGTGTAAAACAAGCAGGAGGTGATAGTCACTGCCAGTAGGTCCTTCGAAAACGCGTTTCTCCGCCTTCCCAGTGCGTTCAGCGGCTTCCTCAGTTCGAATGACCATCATCCCAATGAACACTTTATATAGCCCCACTTATTTGAAATTCCCGCGGCCATTCACGCATGCGCACTCAAACGTGCGTTCCAAGCCTCAGTCTCATTACAAACTTTAAATAGACTCCAGCGGCCATTTTAGCTGGTTAAAACACACGATCCAAGCCTCATTATCACACCCGGAAGTTGCATCCATCGTTCTTATTAACAATATCAGAATCAAGCCTCGTTTTAAAACATAATTATCTACAACTTCATATTCAATTATACTGAACTCTAATGCAATTTGCTCAACAAGATTACATCACTTAGTTTAATCATAATTAATTTATCATGATTACAAGTAATCCATGTCTTATTTGACAACATCAGTACAAATATGACCGTATTTAAGAACAATATTAATACTAGTCAACACATCCTATTTTATTAGCACAGGTGATAAATATATTAAATATACTGCTCAACAGTATCATTACTCGGAAATAAAAGGGGACTAATTTTGATTATAATTTGTACTTTATAATTTATAATTTAGATCCCCACACGCCATCTTGTGGTTCAAATACATAATTACACCCCTTCGTATTGTTATACATAATCCTGTTATCTCCATCTCCTTAATCCAGCATCATAAGGAACCATATCCTATCCCACCCCCCCATATATTATATGTCAAGAATGATATTTATAAAAATCAAATATTTATATTATAAATATTAAACATTTGAACTTAGATTTTATTTAACTCAACCGTATCATTCAGACCCTGCGGGATCAAGGTTTTTAGGCTAAAGATCCAGAAAGCCTCTTTCTTACATAACCTTTTATACCTATCACCTCCTCTACTGGTTACCGCCACTTGTTCAATTGCCATGATTTGTAGATTATCACTTTTCCCTCCATTGCATTCCAAAATATGGCGGTATAGGTAGGTGTTTCCTACTTTTTTATCTATCTGTCTTTTATGCTCCATGAACCTAACGTGAAGTGCCCGAGTGGTGCGCCCCACGTACTGTGCTCCACAACCACACTGTAAGACGTAGATAACATACATGGATCTACAATTCAGAAAACTTTTTATATTGAATTTCTCTCCCGATACAGATGAGACAAATTGTGTGGTTTTCTTTTTTGTGTATTTGCATGTTGTACAGTTTAGTCTACCACACTTATGGAACCCTAATGGCGGTTTGGGTATCCATGTATCTATTTGTCCCCCTTGGGCATCTGGAGCCATGGATTTTTCCCCAGGTCTCCTAAAAAAACTTGGAGCTAGTGCGGACTTCAGACTATCTGACTTCCGAAATATTACCTGTTCACTAAGGACTACATTGGAGTTCAACATCTCATCCAACTTGAGAATAGAAAAGTTCTTCTTAATTATCCTCTTGATCTTGTATGCACTAGTATTATACTTAGTTACAAACATTGTTGTCCTATCCGTCATTTTGTTATTTTTCTTTCTAGTATTTTTGCTGGTGGTATCCAATAAAAGGTCTCTTTCCATATTTTCCACCTCCTTCCAAGCCTGGTCAAGAACAGATATTGGATACCCCTGCGTAAGAAACGCCCCATAGAGAGATTCCATTTGTTCTCTTGCTCCTTCTTTGGTGGAACAATTCCTTTTTATCCGAAGGAACTGGCCCTTCGGTATATTATCCTTCCATCGTTGTAAATGACTACTTTTGTAATGTAAATATCGGTTTTGATCTACCTCCTTAACAAAAGTATTTGTTATAATGATGTCATTTTCGATCTTAAGTGCTATATCCAAAAAAGTGACCTGTGTGGGGTGGCAGTACCCCGTAAACTTCAAACCATAATTATTGCAATTCAAACTGGCAACAAATTCTTCTGCTGATTCAGTGCTCCCCTCCCAAATGAAAAATAAATCATCAATGAAACGGCCATAAAGAACCAGGCTCGCCCCGAGATCACCGGTCCACACATGTTGTTCCTCGAACCGCCCCATAAACAGGTTGGCGAAACTCGGAGCGAACCTGGTTCCCATGGCCGTCCCCCTAGTCTGTAAATAATATCATTTATCAAAAATAAAATAATTATGTTCGAGTATAAATCTAATACTCTCCAAAATCAACCACCGCAATTCTTCCCCTATATTAGGGTCTCTTAACAGATAAAATGCCACTGCCTCAATCCCCAACTGGTGCTCAATGTTAGAATATAATGATTCTACATCACATGTGATAATACAAAAAGTAACCAGGCGCTAATATATCATCACCAGATTTAAATGATTGTGTTGCTGGTAATGAAAATTTTATACAAATAATATTGCAATTAGTGTATATTCAAGCTGCAAGAGAAAGCTTGACTTGGGGTAAATCAAGTCAAAAAGAACCGGCACTTTACAGTCTCCGGTAACACTGGAACAACAAACGAATCTCCTCCTGCGCTATGTATATTATGATATGATATGGCTCAGAGTTCAATAAAAACAAATAAATAAATTCATATATTCCATATATCTTTTTTATTATCACATATGAATATATATATAAAGAATAAACTATTTAGACCGGTCAAATATAACACTAACAAAAATATTACCTAACTAAAGGAGGTGGATCTTAGATAAACTTCTGTGCACAGAATGTAATGAAAAATTAATAAAATCACTAAAAAGTCAGTCCATGTATTGGATCATAAAATTAATTAACCAGCTGTAATTCGCACCTATGTGGTAGACAGCATATCATTATGTCTTTATATGTTGGATATCCTCAGTATGTTGCCACTCGGCCAAGAAGACAATGATATGCAAATCAACCGCTCCACACTGGACCTTTATACCAGCTGAATTGCACCCCTACAGTATATTGACATCCAGCAGCAGCATCTGGAGAGCTAACGGAGAACGGGTGATTACAACTGTGACTGAGGTGTCTGCACACGGCACCTGGAGACGTGGACTCACAGAGCTTGGAAGTCGGGTTAATCATCAGCACAGCAGGCGCCAGTGAAGCGCCGTTCCCGCAGCCCGAGACCGTCTCACATGTCATTCACCTTTTCCGCATGACAGCTACAGGTGCAAGCTACACGTAAGGCTCCAGTGTGGAGCGGTTGATTTGCATATCATTGTCTTCTTGGCCGAGTGGCAACATACTGAGGATATCCAACATATAAAGACATAATGATATGCTGTCTACCACATAGGTGCGAATTACAGCTGGTTAATTAATTTTATGATCCAATACATGGACTGACTTTTTAGTGATTTTATTAATTTTTCATTACATTCTGTGCACAGAAGTTTATCTAAGATCCACCTCCTTTAGTTAGGTAAGATTTTTGTTAGTGTTATATTTGACCGGTCTAAATAGTTTATTCTTTATATATATATTCATATGTGATAATAAAAAAGATATATGGAATATATGAATTTATTTATTTGTTTTTATTGAACTCTGAGCCATATCATATCATAATATACATAGCGCAGGAGGAGATTCGTTTGTTATCACATGTGATAAAACAATAAGTTGACTGCCATTTAATATTTTTAATTAAATTTAAAAAATGTGTAGTGTCCTTAATGTGTGATTTTAATTTGACAACATAACCCTGTAAAAAACTGTCTATAAAAAAAGATAAATTGCTGGTCAATGAATCTACCCCCGCAATAATGGGTCTTCCCGGGGGGTTAATTAAAGTTTTATGTACTTTTGGAAGACAATAATACGTGGGAATTACCGGATTATCAGAAAACAAAAAACATTGAGTTTCTCTGGATATAGCACCTAAATCCACTGCCCTATTTAGCAAGATTTTTAATTCCTTTTGAAACTGTGCGGTGGGATTGTGGGTCAGTCTTGAATACAGGTGTACGTTGTTTAATTGTCTATTGGCCTCCGCCAAGTACATCACTGTATCCATTACCACAATCCCACCGCCTTTATCAGCTTGTTTAATAGTCAAGGAGGGATCCCCCCTCAAGATTTTAAGTGCTGATCGTTCCTTAGTACTCAAATTATCCTTTAACGATTGTTTCTCTGATTTTTGGCACATCTCCCTAAATTGTTCTAATGTTGACTTATAGAAGCTCTCAATATAGGGCCCTCTATAAGTCAGCGGGTAAAACTCAGACTTATTTTTAAATCTGTTTGTCCCATTACCATCAAATATTTTAGTATAGTCCTCCTTATTCGACTCATTCGTTGATTCATCTGCCAAGGATTCTAATATATCAACCATTAATTGGTCATCCTGATCCAATATAATGGGATTACCTTCAATACCTTTTTTCTTCATATTTTTCATCGCGAAATATCGCTTTCTACTTAGCGTTCTGATATATCTATTAAGATCAACGAATAGATCGAATAAGTTGGGTTTTTGGGCGGGAGCAAAGTTTAAGCCCTTTTCAAGCAATCTCAGTTGATCTGGACCCAACTTTTTTGAGGACAAATTAAAAACCCCTTTTCCCTTCACTTTAATTTCATGTTTTTTACTTGACCTACTCTTTCTTCCTCTCTTTCCTCTGGCTCTTGTTCTCTTTGCCTTTTTCCGGACCACCCTGTTCCTTCGTACTTTCTTTGTGGACGGTTTTGGAATCTGTGGCTGTCCTCCAAAAAATTATTTGTGCCACCATGGGTGTTCGACTGTTGCCTATTCTTCCCTCCCATATCTACCCAATCATCCCTTCCAGAGTCTCTTCTACTCCACTTGGAATATGGGGCTGGGGATTTGACACTATTTTGTTGGAATAAATTATCATGCCTATTCCTATAGGTATTTGGTTCCCAATTCCCCTCATCCTGATTCCTAAAACTCCTGGAATCTCTCCGATCAATTGGGGTTCTTGGTCCCCTGTAATGACCTAATCTATGTTCAAGATTTTGTCTGGGTCCTAATTCCCTTTTAGAGGGTTTTTGGTCATAGATGTTGTCCCTCCTTCTATTGTAAGTGTGAACCTCTCCCTTTTGATAGTCTAATTTATCCCGATTTAGTTTGTTGTTTTTTCTGAAGACTAAGGTTTTTTCAAAATCCTCCACCTTACGATTTACTCTCAGATCTCTTTCATTGAATCCTTTGTCTTCAGAAAAAGATTTCAACAAATCCTGGGTCTTTTCAATTTCCTTCTGTATCACACTAACTTTGTCTTCCCTAAATCTGACAAGCAATTTCATAAGGTTTATGGAACAATTATCTAGTAATTTATTCCATTCCTCTGAAAACTGCTTGTCCTCTTTAAACGTAGAGGTCTTTAAAATCCTCAATCCCCTGGGTATCAAACCTTGATCTAAATATTTCTGTAAGGACACCTGGTCCCACCAGTGCCTTGTTTCCTCTATACATAGATTTTCTAGTCTATTGAATAAACCATGCATATCCTCCAAATTCTCATCCCTCTCCATAATTTGTATATCTTCCCCCCCTCTTAAATACACATTGCGTCTTTCCAATCGTTCAGCTATGCACTTAAGCGCTGCCATATCAATGGTTCCCCAAGTTACCTGCTGCCCGAGATGCAATTACCTAAGACAATCAAATCAAAGAATAAATGATACTGGATGTGTACACAACCGCCCACACACCAACCTTGTGTGGACAGAAGTATACACTCTCCGGCGCCAGCACCCGCTGGATCAAGGAGATTTTAGACAATGGCGGAGACTGCTGCTCCTGATACAGGGATAATTGCAATCCCTATATTGAACAAAAAAACACAAAAACTACCCACACAGGTGTGACCCTCTGTAGGAAATCAGTAGCGCTGTCCCCACCATTTATCGGAGATAATCAATAAATGATTAAAAAATGGCTAATTACTATTAAATTTTAAAACATATAAATCATATTTTATTAACATATATTGCTGCAGCAAAATTGACATACATAAAAATGCATATTGTGTATAGTGGATGCCTTTAATGTAAATGCTCCACATACACAAATGTATATACTTAATTACGTTTATTCTCTGAGGCTTGGATTTTAATAAGCTGACTTCAAAATGTCCACATAGATTAATGATAGACCAATGAGCTCGGCATTTACGGACACTGCTTGCATGAGTATGTCCTTAATTAATTAATGTCCCGAAAAAGATGTGTGCACACATATATCACTTTGAATGGATAGTTACCATGGGCGATAAGTTTTTCATTCACCTCTTTAGAACAGTCTGTTTAGGACCGTCCCAATTGGAAAGACTCCCTCTGCTGGTGCTTGTCCATTTACTGCAGAATATCTGGAGACAAATATCCACGGGAATCCGTCCACAGTGCTCCGGCTCCCTCTGCTGGTGGCTAACCGCAATTGCAGGTGAACTGGCTGTTTTGTCGTAGCCAGAAGCCGGTGATCGTGTAAAACAAGCAGGAGGTGATAGTCACTGCCAGTAGGTCCTTCGAAAACGCGTTTCTCCGCCTTCCCAGTGCGTTCAGCGGCTTCCTCAGTTCGAATGACCATCATCCCAATGAACACTTTATATAGCCCCACTTATTTGAAATTCCCGCGGCCATTCACGCATGCGCACTCAAACGTGCGTTCCAAGCCTCAGTCTCATTACAAACTTTAAATAGACTCCAGCGGCCATTTTAGCTGGTTAAAACACACGATCCAAGCCTCATTATCACACCCGGAAGTTGCATCCATCGTTCTTATTAACAATATCAGAATCAAGCCTCGTTTTAAAACATAATTATCTACAACTTCATATTCAATTATACTGAACTCTAATGCAATTTGCTCAACAAGATTACATCACTTAGTTTAATCATAATTAATTTATCATGATTACAAGTAATCCATGTCTTATTTGACAACATCAGTACAAATATGACCGTATTTAAGAACAATATTAATACTAGTCAACACATCCTATTTTATTAGCACAGGTGATAAATATATTAAATATACTGCTCAACAGTATCATTACTCGGAAATAAAAGGGGACTAATTTTGATTATAATTTGTACTTTATAATTTATAATTTAGATCCCCACACGCCATCTTGTGGTTCAAATACATAATTACACCCCTTCGTATTGTTATACATAATCCTGTTATCTCCATCTCCTTAATCCAGCATCATAAGGAACCATATCCTATCCCACCCCCCCATATATTATATGTCAAGAATGATATTTATAAAAATCAAATATTTATATTATAAATATTAAACATTTGAACTTAGATTTTATTTAACTCAACCGTATCATTCAGACCCTGCGGGATCAAGGTTTTTAGGCTAAAGATCCAGAAAGCCTCTTTCTTACATAACCTTTTATACCTATCACCTCCTCTACTGGTTACCGCCACTTGTTCAATTGCCATGATTTGTAGATTATCACTTTTCCCTCCATTGCATTCCAAAATATGGCGGTATAGGTAGGTGTTTCCTACTTTTTTATCTATCTGTCTTTTATGCTCCATGAACCTAACGTGAAGTGCCCGAGTGGTGCGCCCCACGTACTGTGCTCCACAACCACACTGTAAGACGTAGATAACATACATGGATCTACAATTCAGAAAACTTTTTATATTGAATTTCTCTCCCGATACAGATGAGACAAATTGTGTGGTTTTCTTTTTTGTGTATTTGCATGTTGTACAGTTTAGTCTACCACACTTATGGAACCCTAATGGCGGTTTGGGTATCCATGTATCTATTTGTCCCCCTTGGGCATCTGGAGCCATGGATTTTTCCCCAGGTCTCCTAAAAAAACTTGGAGCTAGTGCGGACTTCAGACTATCTGACTTCCGAAATATTACCTGTTCACTAAGGACTACATTGGAGTTCAACATCTCATCCAACTTGAGAATAGAAAAGTTCTTCTTAATTATCCTCTTGATCTTGTATGCACTAGTATTATACTTAGTTACAAACATTGTTGTCCTATCCGTCATTTTGTTATTTTTCTTTCTAGTATTTTTGCTGGTGGTATCCAATAAAAGGTCTCTTTCCATATTTTCCACCTCCTTCCAAGCCTGGTCAAGAACAGATATTGGATACCCCTGCGTAAGAAACGCCCCATAGAGAGATTCCATTTGTTCTCTTGCTCCTTCTTTGGTGGAACAATTCCTTTTTATCCGAAGGAACTGGCCCTTCGGTATATTATCCTTCCATCGTTGTAAATGACTACTTTTGTAATGTAAATATCGGTTTTGATCTACCTCCTTAACAAAAGTATTTGTTATAATGATGTCATTTTCGATCTTAAGTGCTATATCCAAAAAAGTGACCTGTGTGGGGTGGCAGTACCCCGTAAACTTCAAACCATAATTATTGCAATTCAAACTGGCAACAAATTCTTCTGCTGATTCAGTGCTCCCCTCCCAAATGAAAAATAAATCATCAATGAAACGGCCATAAAGAACCAGGCTCGCCCCGAGATCACCGGTCCACACATGTTGTTCCTCGAACCGCCCCATAAACAGGTTGGCGAAACTCGGAGCGAACCTGGTTCCCATGGCCGTCCCCCTAGTCTGTAAATAATATCGTTTATCAAAAATAAAATAATTATGTTCGAGTATAAATCTAATACTCTCCAAAATCAACCACCGCAATTCTTCCCCTATATTAGGGTCTCTTAACAGATAAAATGCCACTGCCTCAATCCCCAACTGGTGCTCAATGTTAGAATATAATGATTCTACATCACATGTGATAAAACAATAAGTTGACTGCCATTTAATATTTTTAATTAAATTTAAAAAATGTGTAGTGTCCTTAATGTGTGATTTTAATTTGACAACATAACCCTGTAAAAAACTGTCTATAAAAAAAGATAAATTGCTGGTCAATGAATCTACCCCCGCAATAATGGGTCTTCCCGGGGGGTTAATTAAAGTTTTATGTACTTTTGGAAGACAATAATACGTGGGAATTACCGGATTATCAGAAAACAAAAAACATTGAGTTTCTCTGGATATAGCACCTAAATCCACTGCCCTATTTAGCAAGATTTTTAATTCCTTTTGAAACTGTGCGGTGGGATTGTGGGTCAGTCTTGAATACAGGTGGACGTTGTTTAATTGTCTATTGGCCTCCGCCAAGTACATCACTGTATCCATTACCACAATCCCACCGCCTTTATCAGCTTGTTTAATAGTCAAGGAGGGATCCCCCCTCAAGATTTTAAGTGCTGATCGTTCCTTAGTACTCAAATTATCCTTTAACGATTGTTTCTCTGATTTTTGGCACATCTCCCTAAATTGTTCTAATGTTGACTTATAGAAGCTCTCAATATAGGGCCCTCTATAAGTCAGCGGGTAAAACTCAGACTTATTTTTAAATCTGTTTGTCCCATTACCATCAAATATTTTAGTATAGTCCTCCTTATTCGACTCATTCGTTGATTCATCTGCCAAGGATTCTAATATATCAACCATTAATTGGTCATCCTGATCCAATATAATGGGATTACCTTCAATACCTTTTTTCTTCATATTTTTCATCGCGAAATATCGCTTTCTACTTAGCGTTCTGATATATCTATTAAGATCAACGAATAGATCGAATAAGTTGGGTTTTTGGGCGGGAGCAAAGTTTAAGCCCTTTTCAAGCAATCTCAGTTGATCTGGACCCAACTTTTTTGAGGACAAATTAAAAACCCCTTTTCCCTTCACTTTAATTTCATGTTTTTTACTTGACCTACTCTTTCTTCCTCTCTTTCCTCTGGCTCTTGTTCTCTTTGCCTTTTTCCGGACCACCCTGTTCCTTCGTACTTTCTTTGTGGACGGTTTTGGAATCTGTGGCTGTCCTCCAAAAAATTATTTGTGCCACCATGGGTGTTCGACTGTTGCCTATTCTTCCCTCCCATATCTACCCAATCATCCCTTCCAGAGTCTCTTCTACTCCACTTGGAATATGGGGCTGGGGATTTGACACTATTTTGTTGGAATAAATTATCATGCCTATTCCTATAGGTATTTGGTTCCCAATTCCCCTCATCCTGATTCCTAAAACTCCTGGAATCTCTCCGATCAATTGGGGTTCTTGGTCCCCTGTAATGACCTAATCTATGTTCAAGATTTTGTCTGGGTCCTAATTCCCTTTTAGAGGGTTTTTGGTCATAGATGTTGTCCCTCCTTCTATTGTAAGTGTGAACCTCTCCCTTTTGATAGTCTAATTTATCCCGATTTAGTTTGTTGTTTTTTCTGAAGACTAAGGTTTTTTCAAAATCCTCCACCTTACGATTTACTCTCAGATCTCTTTCATTGAATCCTTTGTCTTCAGAAAAAGATTTCAACAAATCCTGGGTCTTTTCAATTTCCTTCTGTATCACACTAACTTTGTCTTCCCTAAATCTGACAAGCAATTTCATAAGGTTTATGGAACAATTATCTAGTAATTTATTCCATTCCTCTGAAAACTGCTTGTCCTCTTTAAACGTAGAGGTCTTTAAAATCCTCAATCCCCTGGGTATCAAACCTTGATCTAAATATTTCTGTAAGGACACCTGGTCCCACCAGTGCCTTGTTTCCTCTATACATAGATTTTCTAGTCTATTGAATAAACCATGCATATCCTCCAAATTCTCATCCCTCTCCATAATTTGTATATCTTCCCCCCCTCTTAAATACACATTGCGTCTTTCCAATCGTTCAGCTATGCACTTAAGCGCTGCCATATCAATGGTTCCCCAAGTTACCTGCTGCCCGAGATGCAATTACCTAAGACAATCAAATCAAAGAATAAATGATACTGGATGTGTACACAACCGCCCACACACCAACCTTGTGTGGACAGAAGTATACACTCTCCGGCGCCAGCACCCGCTGGATCAAGGAGATTTTAGACAATGGCGGAGACTGCTGCTCCTGATACAGGGATAATTGCAATCCCTATATTGAACAAAAAAACACAAAAACTACCCACACAGGTGTGACCCTCTGTAGGAAATCAGTAGCGCTGTCCCCACCATTTATCGGAGATAATCAATAAATGATTAAAAAATGGCTAATTACTATTAAATTTTAAAACATATAAATCATATTTTATTAACATATATTGCTGCAGCAAAATTGACATACATAAAAATGCATATTGTGTATAGTGGATGCCTTTAATGTAAATGCTCCACATACACAAATGTATATACTTAATTACGTTTATTCTCTGAGGCTTGGATTTTAATAAGCTGACTTCAAAATGTCCACATAGATTAATGATAGACCAATGAGCTCGGCATTTACGGACACTGCTTGCATGAGTATGTCCTTAATTAATTAATGTCCCGAAAAAGATGTGTGCACACATATATCACTTTGAATGGATAGTTACCATGGGCGATAAGTTTTTCATTCACCTCTTTAGAACAGTCTGTTTAGGACCGTCCCAATTGGAAAGACTCCCTCTGCTGGTGCTTGTCCATTTACTGCAGAATATCTGGAGACAAATATCCACGGGAATCCGTCCACAGTGCTCCGGCTCCCTCTGCTGGTGGCTAACCGCAATTGCAGGTGAACTGGCTGTTTTGTCGTAGCCAGAAGCCGGTGATCGTGTAAAACAAGCAGGAGGTGATAGTCACTGCCAGTAGGTCCTTCGAAAACGCGTTTCTCCGCCTTCCCAGTGCGTTCAGCGGCTTCCTCAGTTCGAATGACCATCATCCCAATGAACACTTTATATAGCCCCACTTATTTGAAATTCCCGCGGCCATTCACGCATGCGCACTCAAACGTGCGTTCCAAGCCTCAGTCTCATTACAAACTTTAAATAGACTCCAGCGGCCATTTTAGCTGGTTAAAACACACGATCCAAGCCTCATTATCACACCCGGAAGTTGCATCCATCGTTCTTATTAACAATATCAGAATCAAGCCTCGTTTTAAAACATAATTATCTACAACTTCATATTCAATTATACTGAACTCTAATGCAATTTGCTCAACAAGATTACATCACTTAGTTTAATCATAATTAATTTATCATGATTACAAGTAATCCATGTCTTATTTGACAACATCAGTACAAATATGACCGTATTTAAGAACAATATTAATACTAGTCAACACATCCTATTTTATTAGCACAGGTGATAAATATATTAAATATACTGCTCAACAGTATCATTACTCGGAAATAAAAGGGGACTAATTTTGATTATAATTTGTACTTTATAATTTATAATTTAGATCCCCACACGCCATCTTGTGGTTCAAATACATAATTACACCCCTTCGTATTGTTATACATAATCCTGTTATCTCCATCTCCTTAATCCAGCATCATAAGGAACCATATCCTATCCCACCCCCCCATATATTATATGTCAAGAATGATATTTATAAAAATCAAATATTTATATTATAAATATTAAACATTTGAACTTAGATTTTATTTAACTCAACCGTATCATTCAGACCCTGCGGGATCAAGGTTTTTAGGCTAAAGATCCAGAAAGCCTCTTTCTTACATAACCTTTTATACCTATCACCTCCTCTACTGGTTACCGCCACTTGTTCAATTGCCATGATTTGTAGATTATCACTTTTCCCTCCATTGCATTCCAAAATATGGCGGTATAGGTAGGTGTTTCCTACTTTTTTATCTATCTGTCTTTTATGCTCCATGAACCTAACGTGAAGTGCCCGAGTGGTGCGCCCCACGTACTGTGCTCCACAACCACACTGTAAGACGTAGATAACATACATGGATCTACAATTCAGAAAACTTTTTATATTGAATTTCTCTCCCGATACAGATGAGACAAATTGTGTGGTTTTCTTTTTTGTGTATTTGCATGTTGTACAGTTTAGTCTACCACACTTATGGAACCCTAATGGCGGTTTGGGTATCCATGTATCTATTTGTCCCCCTTGGGCATCTGGAGCCATGGATTTTTCCCCAGGTCTCCTAAAAAAACTTGGAGCTAGTGCGGACTTCAGACTATCTGACTTCCGAAATATTACCTGTTCACTAAGGACTACATTGGAGTTCAACATCTCATCCAACTTGAGAATAGAAAAGTTCTTCTTAATTATCCTCTTGATCTTGTATGCACTAGTATTATACTTAGTTACAAACATTGTTGTCCTATCCATCATTTTGTTATTTTTCTTTCTAGTATTTTTGCTGGTGGTATCCAATAAAAGGTCTCTTTCCATATTTTCCACCTCCTTCCAAGCCTGGTCAAGAACAGATATTGGATACCCCTGCGTAAGAAACGCCCCATAGAGAGATTCCATTTGTTCTCTTGCTCCTTCTTTGGTGGAACAATTCCTTTTTATCCGAAGGAACTGGCCCTTCGGTATATTATCCTTCCATCGTTGTAAATGACTACTTTTGTAATGTAAATATCGGTTTTGATCTACCTCCTTAACAAAAGTATTTGTTATAATGATGTCATTTTCGATCTTAAGTGCTATATCCAAAAAAGTGACCTGTGTGGGGTGGCAGTACCCCGTTAACTTCAAACCATAATTATTGCAATTCAAACTGGCAACAAATTCTTCTGCTGATTCAGTGCTCCCCTCCCAAATGAAAAATAAATCATCAATGAAACGGCCATAAAGAACCAGGCTCGCCCCGAGATCACCGGTCCACACATGTTGTTCCTCGAACCGCCCCATAAACAGGTTGGCGAAACTCGGAGCGAACCTGGTTCCCATGGCCGTCCCCCTAGTCTGTAAATAATATCGTTTATCAAAAATAAAATAATTATGTTCGAGTATAAATCTAATACTCTCCAAAATCAACCACCGCAATTCTTCCCCTATATTAGGGTCTCTTAACAGATAAAATGCCACTGCCTCAATCCCCAACTGGTGCTCAATGTTAGAATATAATGATTCTACATCACATGTGATAAAACAATAAGTTGACTGCCATTTAATATTTTTAATTAAATTTAAAAAATGTGTAGTGTCCTTAATGTGTGATTTTAATTTGACAACATAACCCTGTAAAAAACTGTCTATAAAAAAAGATAAATTGCTGGTCAATGAATCTACCCCCGCAATAATGGGTCTTCCCGGGGGGTTAATTAAAGTTTTATGTACTTTTGGAAGACAATAATACGTGGGAATTACCGGATTATCAGAAAACAAAAAACATTGAGTTTCTCTGGATATAGCACCTAAATCCACTGCCCTATTTAGCAAGATTTTTAATTCCTTTTGAAACTGTGCGGTGGGATTGTGGGTCAGTCTTGAATACAGGTGGACGTTGTTTAATTGTCTATTGGCCTCCGCCAAGTACATCACTGTATCCATTACCACAATCCCACCGCCTTTATCAGCTTGTTTAATAGTCAAGGAGGGATCCCCCCTCAAGATTTTAAGTGCTGATCGTTCCTTAGTACTCAAATTATCCTTTAACGATTGTTTCTCTGATTTTTGGCACATCTCCCTAAATTGTTCTAATGTTGACTTATAGAAGCTCTCAATATAGGGCCCTCTATAAGTCAGCGGGTAAAACTCAGACTTATTTTTAAATCTGTTTGTCCCATTACCATCAAATATTTTAGTATAGTCCTCCTTATTCGACTCATTCGTTGATTCATCTGCCAAGGATTCTAATATATCAACCATTAATTGGTCATCCTGATCCAATATAATGGGATTACCTTCAATACCTTTTTTCTTCATATTTTTCATCGCGAAATATCGCTTTCTACTTAGCGTTCTGATATATCTATTAAGATCAACGAATAGATCGAATAAGTTGGGTTTTTGGGCGGGAGCAAAGTTTAAGCCCTTTTCAAGCAATCTCAGTTGATCTGGACCCAACTTTTTTGAGGACAAATTAAAAACCCCTTTTCCCTTCACTTTAATTTCATGTTTTTTACTTGACCTACTCTTTCTTCCTCTCTTTCCTCTGGCTCTTGTTCTCTTTGCCTTTTTCCGGACCACCCTGTTCCTTCGTACTTTCTTTGTGGACGGTTTTGGAATCTGTGGCTGTCCTCCAAAAAATTATTTGTGCCACCATGGGTGTTCGACTGTTGCCTATTCTTCCCTCCCATATCTACCCAATCATCCCTTCCAGAGTCTCTTCTACTCCACTTGGAATATGGGGCTGGGGATTTGACACTATTTTGTTGGAATAAATTATCATGCCTATTCCTATAGGTATTTGGTTCCCAATTCCCCTCATCCTGATTCCTAAAACTCCTGGAATCTCTCCGATCAATTGGGGTTCTTGGTCCCCTGTAATGACCTAATCTATGTTCAAGATTTTGTCTGGGTCCTAATTCCCTTTTAGAGGGTTTTTGGTCATAGATGTTGTCCCTCCTTCTATTGTAAGTGTGAACCTCTCCCTTTTGATAGTCTAATTTATCCCGATTTAGTTTGTTGTTTTTTCTGAAGACTAAGGTTTTTTCAAAATCCTCCACCTTACGATTTACTCTCAGATCTCTTTCATTGAATCCTTTGTCTTCAGAAAAAGATTTCAACAAATCCTGGGTCTTTTCAATTTCCTTCTGTATCACACTAACTTTGTCTTCCCTAAATCTGACAAGCAATTTCATAAGGTTTATGGAACAATTATCTAGTAATTTATTCCATTCCTCTGAAAACTGCTTGTCCTCTTTAAACGTAGAGGTCTTTAAAATCCTCAATCCCCTGGGTATCAAACCTTGATCTAAATATTTCTGTAAGGACACCTGGTCCCACCAGTGCCTTGTTTCCTCTATACATAGATTTTCTAGTCTATTGAATAAACCATGCATATCCTCCAAATTCTCATCCCTCTCCATAATTTGTATATCTTCCCCCCCTCTTAAATACACATTGCGTCTTTCCAATCGTTCAGCTATGCACTTAAGCGCTGCCATATCAATGGTTCCCCAAGTTACCTGCTGCCCGAGATGCAATTACCTAAGACAATCAAATCAAAGAATAAATGATACTGGATGTGTACACAACCGCCCACACACCAACCTTGTGTGGACAGAAGTATACACTCTCCGGCGCCAGCACCCGCTGGATCAAGGAGATTTTAGACAATGGCGGAGACTGCTGCTCCTGATACAGGGATAATTGCAATCCCTATATTGAACAAAAAAACACAAAAACTACCCACACAGGTGTGACCCTCTGTAGGAAATCAGTAGCGCTGTCCCCACCATTTATCGGAGATAATCAATAAATGATTAAAAAATGGCTAATTACTATTAAATTTTAAAACATATAAATCATATTTTATTAACATATATTGCTGCAGCAAAATTGACATACATAAAAATGCATATTGTGTATAGTGGATGCCTTTAATGTAAATGCTCCACATACACAAATGTATATACTTAATTACGTTTATTCTCTGAGGCTTGGATTTTAATAAGCTGACTTCAAAATGTCCACATAGATTAATGATAGACCAATGAGCTCGGCATTTACGGACACTGCTTGCATGAGTATGTCCTTAATTAATTAATGTCCCGAAAAAGATGTGTGCACACATATATCACTTTGAATGGATAGTTACCATGGGCGATAAGTTTTTCATTCACCTCTTTAGAACAGTCTGTTTAGGACCGTCCCAATTGGAAAGACTCCCTCTGCTGGTGCTTGTCCATTTACTGCAGAATATCTGGAGACAAATATCCACGGGAATCCGTCCACAGTGCTCCGGCTCCCTCTGCTGGTGGCTAACCGCAATTGCAGGTGAACTGGCTGTTTTGTCGTAGCCAGAAGCCGGTGATCGTGTAAAACAAGCAGGAGGTGATAGTCACTGCCAGTAGGTCCTTCGAAAACGCGTTTCTCCGCCTTCCCAGTGCGTTCAGCGGCTTCCTCAGTTCGAATGACCATCATCCCAATGAACACTTTATATAGCCCCACTTATTTGAAATTCCCGCGGCCATTCACGCATGCGCACTCAAACGTGCGTTCCAAGCCTCAGTCTCATTACAAACTTTAAATAGACTCCAGCGGCCATTTTAGCTGGTTAAAACACACGATCCAAGCCTCATTATCACACCCGGAAGTTGCATCCATCGTTCTTATTAACAATATCAGAATCAAGCCTCGTTTTAAAACATAATTATCTACAACTTCATATTCAATTATACTGAACTCTAATGCAATTTGCTCAACAAGATTACATCACTTAGTTTAATCATAATTAATTTATCATGATTACAAGTAATCCATGTCTTATTTGACAACATCAGTACAAATATGACCGTATTTAAGAACAATATTAATACTAGTCAACACATCCTATTTTATTAGCACAGGTGATAAATATATTAAATATACTGCTCAACAGTATCATTACTCGGAAATAAAAGGGGACTAATTTTGATTATAATTTGTACTTTATAATTTATAATTTAGATCCCCACACGCCATCTTGTGGTTCAAATACATAATTACACCCCTTCGTATTGTTATACATAATCCTGTTATCTCCATCTCCTTAATCCAGCATCATAAGGAACCATATCCTATCCCACCCCCCCATATATTATATGTCAAGAATGATATTTATAAAAATCAAATATTTATATTATAAATATTAAACATTTGAACTTAGATTTTATTTAACTCAACCGTATCATTCAGACCCTGCGGGATCAAGGTTTTTAGGCTAAAGATCCAGAAAGCCTCTTTCTTACATAACCTTTTATACCTATCACCTCCTCTACTGGTTACCGCCACTTGTTCAATTGCCATGATTTGTAGATTATCACTTTTCCCTCCATTGCATTCCAAAATATGGCGGTATAGGTAGGTGTTTCCTACTTTTTTATCTATCTGTCTTTTATGCTCCATGAACCTAACGTGAAGTGCCCGAGTGGTGCGCCCCACGTACTGTGCTCCACAACCACACTGTAAGACGTAGATAACATACATGGATCTACAATTCAGAAAACTTTTTATATTGAATTTCTCTCCCGATACAGATGAGACAAATTGTGTGGTTTTCTTTTTTGTGTATTTGCATGTTGTACAGTTTAGTCTACCACACTTATGGAACCCTAATGGCGGTTTGGGTATCCATGTATCTATTTGTCCCCCTTGGGCATCTGGAGCCATGGATTTTTCCCCAGGTCTCCTAAAAAAACTTGGAGCTAGTGCGGACTTCAGACTATCTGACTTCCGAAATATTACCTGTTCACTAAGGACTACATTGGAGTTCAACATCTCATCCAACTTGAGAATAGTTGGATGAGATGTTGGATGAGATGTTGGATGAGATGTTGAACTCCAATGTAGTCCTTAGTGAACAGGTAATATTTCGGAAGTCAGATAGTCTGAAGTCCGCACTAGCTCCAAGTTTTTTTAGGAGACCTGGGGAAAAATCCATGGCTCCAGATGCCCAAGGGGGACAAATAGATACATGGATACCCAAACCGCCATTAGGGTTCCATAAGTGTGGTAGACTAAACTGTACAACATGCAAATACACAAAAAAGAAAACCACACAATTTGTCTCATCTGTATCGGGAGAGAAATTCAATATAAAAAGTTTTCTGAATTGTAGATCCATGTATGTTATCTACGTCTTACAGTGTGGTTGTGGAGCACAGTACGTGGGGCGCACCACTCGGGCACTTCACGTTAGGTTCATGGAGCATAAAAGACAGATAGATAAAAAAGTAGGAAACACCTACCTATACCGCCATATTTTGGAATGCAATGGAGGGAAAAGTGATAATCTACAAATCATGGCAATTGAACAAGTGGCGGTAACCAGTAGAGGAGGTGATAGGTATAAAAGGTTATGTAAGAAAGAGGCTTTCTGGATCTTTAGCCTAAAAACCTTGATCCCGCAGGGTCTGAATGATACGGTTGAGTTAAATAAAATCTAAGTTCAAATGTTTAATATTTATAATATAAATATTTGATTTTTATAAATATCATTCTTGACATATAATATATGGGGGGGTGGGATAGGATATGGTTCCTTATGATGCTGGATTAAGGAGATGGAGATAACAGGATTATGTATAACAATACGAAGGGGTGTAATTATGTATTTGAACCACAAGATGGCGTGTGGGGATCTAAATTATAAATTATAAAGTACAAATTATAATCAAAATTAGTCCCCTTTTATTTCCGAGTAATGATACTGTTGAGCAGTATATTTAATATATTTATCACCTGTGCTAATAAAATAGGATGTGTTGACTAGTATTAATATTGTTCTTAAATACGGTCATATTTGTACTGATGTTGTCAAATAAGACATGGATTACTTGTAATCATGATAAATTAATTATGATTAAACTAAGTGATGTAATCTTGTTGAGCAAATTGCATTAGAGTTCAGTATAATTGAATATGAAGTTGTAGATAATTATGTTTTAAAACGAGGCTTGATTCTGATATTGTTAATAAGAACGATGGATGCAACTTCCGGGTGTGATAATGAGGCTTGGATCGTGTGTTTTAACCAGCTAAAATGGCCGCTGGAGTCTATTTAAAGTTTGTAATGAGACTGAGGCTTGGAACGCACGTTTGAGTGCGCATGCGTGAATGGCCGCGGGAATTTCAAATAAGTGGGGCTATATAAAGTGTTCATTGGGATGATGGTCATTCGAACTGAGGAAGCCGCTGAACGCACTGGGAAGGCGGAGAAACGCGTTTTCGAAGGACCTACTGGCAGTGACTATCACCTCCTGCTTGTTTTACACGATCACCGGCTTCTGGCTACGACAAAACAGCCAGTTCACCTGCAATTGCGGTTAGCCACCAGCAGAGGGAGCCAGAGCACTGTGGACGGATTCCCGTGGATATTTGTCTCCAGATATTCTGCAGTAAATGGACAAGCACCAGCAGAGGGAGTCTTTCCAATTGGGACGGTCCTAAACAGACTGTTCTAAAGAGGTGAATGAAAAACTTATCGCCCATGGTAACTATCCATTCAAAGTGATATATGTGTGCACACATCTTTTTCGGGACATTAATTAATTAAGGACATACTCATGCAAGCAGTGTCCGTAAATGCCGAGCTCATTGGTCTATCATTAATCTATGTGGACATTTTGAAGTCAGCTTATTAAAATCCAAGCCTCAGAGAATAAACGTAATTAAGTATATACATTTGTGTATGTGGAGCATTTACATTAAAGGCATCCACTATACACAATATGCATTTTTATGTATGTCAATTTTGCTGCAGCAATATATGTTAATAAAATATGATTTATATGTTTTAAAATTTAATAGTAATTAGCCATTTTTTAATCATTTATTGATTATCTCCGATAAATGGTGGGGACAGCGCTACTGATTTCCTACAGAGGGTCACACCTGTGTGGGTAGTTTTTGTGTTTTTTTGTTCAATATAGGGATTGCAATTATCCCTGTATCAGGAGCAGCAGTCTCCGCCATTGTCTAAAATCTCCTTGATCCAGCGGGTGCTGGCGCCGGAGAGTGTATACTTCTGTCCACACAAGGTTGGTGTGTGGGCGGTTGTGTACACATCCAGTATCATTTATTCTTTGATTTGATTGTCTTAGGTAATTGCATCTCGGGCAGCAGGTAACTTGGGGAACCATTGATATGGCAGCACTTAAGTGCATAGCTGAACGATTGGAAAGACGCAATGTGTATTTAAGAGGGGGGGAAGATATACAAATTATGGAGAGGGATGAGAATTTGGAGGATATGCATGGTTTATTCAATAGACTAGAAAATCTATGTATAGAGGAAACAAGGCACTGGTGGGACCAGGTGTCCTTACAGAAATATTTAGATCAAGGTTTGATACCCAGGGGATTGAGGATTTTAAAGACCTCTACGTTTAAAGAGGACAAGCAGTTTTCAGAGGAATGGAATAAATTACTAGATAATTGTTCCATAAACCTTATGAAATTGCTTGTCAGATTTAGGGAAGACAAAGTTAGTGTGATACAGAAGGAAATTGAAAAGACCCAGGATTTGTTGAAATCTTTTTCTGAAGACAAAGGATTCAATGAAAGAGATCTGAGAGTAAATCGTAAGGTGGAGGATTTTGAAAAAACCTTAGTCTTCAGAAAAAACAACAAACTAAATCGGGATAAATTAGACTATCAAAAGGGAGAGGTTCACACTTACAATAGAAGGAGGGACAACATCTATGACCAAAAACCCTCTAAAAGGGAATTAGGACCCAGACAAAATCTTGAACATAGATTAGGTCATTACAGGGGACCAAGAACCCCAATTGATCGGAGAGATTCCAGGAGTTTTAGGAATCAGGATGAGGGGAATTGGGAACCAAATACCTATAGGAATAGGCATGATAATTTATTCCAACAAAATAGTGTCAAATCCCCAGCCCCATATTCCAAGTGGAGTAGAAGAGACTCTGGAAGGGATGATTGGGTAGATATGGGAGGGAAGAATAGGCAACAGTCGAACACCCATGGTGGCACAAATAATTTTTTGGAGGACAGCCACAGATTCCAAAACCGTCCACAAAGAAAGTACGAAGGAACAGGGTGGTCCGGAAAAAGGCAAAGAGAACAAGAGCCAGAGGAAAGAGAGGAAGAAAGAGTAGGTCAAGTAAAAAACATGAAATTAAAGTGAAGGGAAAAGGGGTTTTTAATTTGTCCTCAAAAAAGTTGGGTCCAGATCAACTGAGATTGCTTGAAAAGGGCTTAAACTTTGCTCCCGCCCAAAAACCCAACTTATTCGATCTATTCGTTGATCTTAATAGATATATCAGAACGCTAAGTAGAAAGCGATATTTCGCGATGAAAAATATGAAGAAAAAAGGTATTGAAGGTAATCCCATTATATTGGATCAGGATGACCAATTAATGGTTGATATATTAGAATCCTTGGCAGATGAATCAACGAATGAGTCGAATAAGGAGGACTATACTAAAATATTTGATGGTAATGGGACAAACAGATTTAAAAATAAGTCTGAGTTTTACCCGCTGACTTATAGAGGGCCCTATATTGAGAGCTTCTATAAGTCAACATTAGAACAATTTAGGGAGATGTGCCAAAAATCAGAGAAACAATCGTTAAAGGATAATTTGAGTACTAAGGAACGATCAGCACTTAAAATCTTGAGGGGGGATCCCTCCTTGACTATTAAACAAGCTGATAAAGGCGGTGGGATTGTGGTAATGGATACAGTGATGTACTTGGCGGAGGCCAATAGACAATTAAACAACGTCCACCTGTATTCAAGACTGACCCACAATCCCACCGCACAGTTTCAAAAGGAATTAAAAATCTTGCTAAATAGGGCAGTGGATTTAGGTGCTATATCCAGAGAAACTCAATGTTTTTTGTTTTCTGATAATCCGGTAATTCCCACGTATTATTGTCTTCCAAAAGTACATAAAACTTTAATTAACCCCCCGGGAAGACCCATTATTGCGGGGGTAGATTCATTGACCAGCAATTTATCTTTTTTTATAGACAGTTTTTTACAGGGTTATGTTGTCAAATTAAAATCACACATTAAGGACACTACACATTTTTTAAATTTAATTAAAAATATTAAATGGCAGTCAACTTATTGTTTTATCACATGTGATGTAGAATCATTATATTCTAACATTGAGCACCAGTTGGGGATTGAGGCAGTGGCATTTTATCTGTTAAGAGACCCTAATATAGGGGAAGAATTGCGGTGGTTGATTTTGGAGAGTATTAGATTTATACTCGAACATAATTATTTTATTTTTGATAAACGATATTATTTACAGACTAGGGGGACGGCCATGGGAACCAGGTTCGCTCCGAGTTTCGCCAACCTGTTTATGGGGCGGTTCGAGGAACAACATGTGTGGACCGGTGATCTCGGGGCGAGCCTGGTTCTTTATGGCCGTTTCATTGATGATTTATTTTTCATTTGGGAGGGGAGCACTGAATCAGCAGAAGAATTTGTTGCCAGTTTGAATTGCAATAATTATGGTTTGAAGTTTACGGGGTACTGCCACCCCACACAGGTCACTTTTTTGGATATAGCACTTAAGATCGAAAATGACATCATTATAACAAATACTTTTGTTAAGGAGGTAGATCAAAACCGATATTTACATTACAAAAGTAGTCATTTACAACGATGGAAGGATAATATACCGAAGGGCCAGTTCCTTCGGATAAAAAGGAATTGTTCCACCAAAGAAGGAGCAAGAGAACAAATGGAATCTCTCTATGGGGCGTTTCTTACGCAGGGGTATCCAATATCTGTTCTTGACCAGGCTTGGAAGGAGGTGGAAAATATGGAAAGAGACCTTTTATTGGATACCACCAGCAAAAATACTAGAAAGAAAAATAACAAAATGACGGATAGGACAACAATGTTTGTAACTAAGTATAATACTAGTGCATACAAGATCAAGAGGATAATTAAGAAGAACTTTTCTATTCTCAAGTTGGATGAGATGTTGAACTCCAATGTAGTCCTTAGTGAACAGGTAATATTTCGGAAGTCAGATAGTCTGAAGTCCGCACTAGCTCCAAGTTTTTTTAGGAGACCTGGGGAAAAATCCATGGCTCCAGATGCCCAAGGGGGACAAATAGATACATGGATACCCAAACCGCCATTAGGGTTCCATAAGTGTGGTAGACTAAACTGTACAACATGCAAATACACAAAAAAGAAAACCACACAATTTGTCTCATCTGTATCGGGAGAGAAATTCAATATAAAAAGTTTTCTGAATTGTAGATCCATGTATGTTATCTACGTCTTACAGTGTGGTTGTGGAGCACAGTACGTGGGGCGCACCACTCGGGCACTTCACGTTAGGTTCATGGAGCATAAAAGACAGATAGATAAAAAAGTAGGAAACACCTACCTATACCGCCATATTTTGGAATGCAATGGAGGGAAAAGTGATAATCTACAAATCATGGCAATTGAACAAGTGGCGGTAACCAGTAGAGGAGGTGATAGGTATAAAAGGTTATGTAAGAAAGAGGCTTTCTGGATCTTTAGCCTAAAAACCTTGATCCCGCAGGGTCTGAATGATACGGTTGAGTTAAATAAAATCTAAGTTCAAATGTTTAATATTTATAATATAAATATTTGATTTTTATAAATATCATTCTTGACATATAATATATGGGGGGGTGGGATAGGATATGGTTCCTTATGATGCTGGATTAAGGAGATGGAGATAACAGGATTATGTATAACAATACGAAGGGGTGTAATTATGTATTTGAACCACAAGATGGCGTGTGGGGATCTAAATTATAAATTATAAAGTACAAATTATAATCAAAATTAGTCCCCTTTTATTTCCGAGTAATGATACTGTTGAGCAGTATATTTAATATATTTATCACCTGTGCTAATAAAATAGGATGTGTTGACTAGTATTAATATTGTTCTTAAATACGGTCATATTTGTACTGATGTTGTCAAATAAGACATGGATTACTTGTAATCATGATAAATTAATTATGATTAAACTAAGTGATGTAATCTTGTTGAGCAAATTGCATTAGAGTTCAGTATAATTGAATATGAAGTTGTAGATAATTATGTTTTAAAACGAGGCTTGATTCTGATATTGTTAATAAGAACGATGGATGCAACTTCCGGGTGTGATAATGAGGCTTGGATCGTGTGTTTTAACCAGCTAAAATGGCCGCTGGAGTCTATTTAAAGTTTGTAATGAGACTGAGGCTTGGAACGCACGTTTGAGTGCGCATGCGTGAATGGCCGCGGGAATTTCAAATAAGTGGGGCTATATAAAGTGTTCATTGGGATGATGGTCATTCGAACTGAGGAAGCCGCTGAACGCACTGGGAAGGCGGAGAAACGCGTTTTCGAAGGACCTACTGGCAGTGACTATCACCTCCTGCTTGTTTTACACGATCACCGGCTTCTGGCTACGACAAAACAGCCAGTTCACCTGCAATTGCGGTTAGCCACCAGCAGAGGGAGCCGGAGCACTGTGGACGGATTCCCGTGGATATTTGTCTCCAGATATTCTGCAGTAAATGGACAAGCACCAGCAGAGGGAGTCTTTCCAATTGGGACGGTCCTAAACAGACTGTTCTAAAGAGGTGAATGAAAAACTTATCGCCCATGGTAACTATCCATTCAAAGTGATATATGTGTGCACACATCTTTTTCGGGACATTAATTAATTAAGGACATACTCATGCAAGCAGTGTCCGTAAATGCCGAGCTCATTGGTCTATCATTAATCTATGTGGACATTTTGAAGTCAGCTTATTAAAATCCAAGCCTCAGAGAATAAACGTAATTAAGTATATACATTTGTGTATGTGGAGCATTTACATTAAAGGCATCCACTATACACAATATGCATTTTTATGTATGTCAATTTTGCTGCAGCAATATATGTTAATAAAATATGATTTATATGTTTTAAAATTTAATAGTAATTAGCCATTTTTTAATCATTTATTGATTATCTCCGATAAATGGTGGGGACAGCGCTACTGATTTCCTACAGAGGGTCACACCTGTGTGGGTAGTTTTTGTGTGTATAGGACCCCGTCCCCCACCCACGGCAACCCCCACAACTGCCCCTCCACCACCTGCGCCACCTCCTGACCCCCTCCCCCATCTGCCACACCACCGCACCTGACCCTCTCCCACTCGCACCACCCATGCTTCTCCCAACCCCACATGGCACCTCCCAACCCCCTACCCCAGCTGCAGCACCCCCCCTCCCCCACCCGTGGAATCCACACACCCCCACACCAGCCCCTCGACCACCCGCAGCACCTCCGGACCCCCTCCCCCATCCACTGCCCCCATGCCCTCTCTCCTGACCCCCCTCACCCATCCGCGCCCCCCCATCCACCCCCTCCACCCGTAGCATCTCCAGACACCCTCCCCCATCCGCAGTAACCCCCGCAACTCCCCCATCCACCCCCCCTCCACCTGCAGCATCTACACACACCCTCACCCATCCGAGGGCACCCCTGCACCCGCCCCTCCCCCACCCGTGGCACACCACCTCAGGAAACCACACCTGCCCTTCCCCCACCCATAGCACCTCTGGACCCCACTCCCCCGCCCATCCACACCCACAGCACCACCCAACCCCCTCCCCCATCCGCCCCCCCACCTGCAGCATCTACAGACACCCTCCCCCATCCATGGTCCCCCCCACACTCGCTACATTCTCTACATCTGTTCACGCCGTCACAATAGGCGACGCCCCCTTCACCATCGGCTGCCCTTACATTACGCAATATTTTACCATTAACAACAGTAGGGATGCAGGTAATACTCCATATAATACATATATTCAACCACACAAAGGCGTGCAGGGGTTAAGGGGGCGTAGCATCCTACGACGGTATGTGAAGAGCGCCCGTAGGGCGTGATGAAGCACCTAGTTATTTAATATTTTGTGTCAATTAACCAATCATCATCCTCAATCCAGAGTTCATTGCGGCTCAATAAAAAGACATTCCGTTGGAATTGCTGACTCACTTGCTGACTTACTTCTGTTAGCCACCCAACACCCGTGACACCTCTCTCAACCACTTAGACATACCTTCCAACCCTGGGGTGTTGCACACCCCTCCACTCTTTCACTACTTGATATATCAACCCCTGATAACTTATTGTATTGAGTATATTAGGTCTTCTTGTCACTATATGTTTTACTGTAAATAAGTGTCTATTTTTAGCCACGCCTTATTACAGCTGATTACATAACACCTGACTACATATCCAGCAACACATAGCCGATTACACTCCAAGGGACTAGGTTGAGCCCCATTACCCACTAATTCTCAATTTCATTTTATAACCCAGCACCCACCATTTCATAATACCTCTTTCGCTCCAGACCCGGGGGTGGGAGTAGGTAACAATACACAATAAAATAACTCTGAAGGGCTTACCACTTTAACTGGTAGCTTCAGTGCCCCATTTTAGCTTTTTCTATGTCCACCCAACTTCATTTGTCATCCAGTCCATCCTGGTACTTCTCAATAAATAGTGCACGTTACACTATGGGGTGTGAATGTCACAGCCTCCCAACATGCACAGCACAGTACCCAGTAGACTGACCCCAGCTGTGTGCAGGGGAATTGTGCCTCCCTGCACCCAGTGTGGGCCCCATCGCAAAGACACCCAGTTGCCTACACCCACAGTAGTAAGACCCTTATCCTTACACATACGTGGGAGACTTCTAATGTGAGGCACATCCCTTCACACAGGGATCCTGTCCCAATCTGGGCTTTATTTGGACTCTTGCCAGGAATCGCTGGGCTTGTCTGGCTGGTGCTGGAGTGTATGAAGCAGGGTGGTCGGATTATGTTTTGTCAAATTCAGCAAAACAGTAAGGAACTAAGGCCCTCATTCCGAGTTGTTCGCTCGCTAGCTGCTTTTAGCAGCAATGCACACGCTAGGCCGCCGCCCTCTGGGAGTGTATCTTAGCTTAGCAGAATTGCTAACGAAAGGTTAGCAGTTCTGCTATTAAATATTTCCCTGCAGTTTCTGAGTAGCTCCAGACCTACTCCTAGATTGCGATCACTGCAGACTGTTTGGTTCCTGGTTTGACGTCACATACACGCCCTGCGTTCGGCCAGCCACTCCCCCGTATCCCCAGGCATGCCTGCGTTTTTACCTGACAGGCCTGCGTTTTTTAGCACACTCCCGGAAAACGCTCAGTTTCCGCCCAGAAACACCCACTTCCTGTCAATCACTCACCGATCAGCAGAGCGACTGAAAAGCGTCGCTCGGCCCTGTGTAAAATTGCATAGTTTTGTGTGAAAGTACTTAGCGCGTGCGCCCTGCGGTCCATACGCATCCGCAGAACTGCCGGTTTTTAGCCTGATCGCAATTCTGCTAAAAATGGCAGCGAACGAACAACTCGGAATGACCCCCTAAATGTGTATAAATACATACTGTAGGCACTGGAACTATAAGTAGACTTGCCATAATATCCCTATAATTCGGGACACACATGATTTACACAGTTTCTGTGACTGGCTAAATGCAAGCCTGCATTTCACATAGTTTTAATCAGCCGCTGAACCTGTGTAAATCATGGGAGTCCCGGATTAAAGCGATATTATGGCAAACCTAGCTAAAGGAGTAGCTGTGAGGATGAACTGCAGAATGGAAGCTGACAATTGCTGAAACGACTGGGAAATGCACTGTTGGTGGTGAGCTGGTACACACACTGGTGAGTAGATGATACAGTATATGAGAATGTACAGCAGGTGGATGACTAGTGTTAGCTAGATACTGCACAATAGCACAGGTATTCCTAGGAGAGAGTCTACCACTGGAATGCTGGAACTTGATAATACTGCACAGAAGCTTTTAGTGTTATTTGGAGAGAGCACACTAAGGATACACTTTCTGATGCTTGCTGATTGCGAAGAAGAGATGGGTGATGATGCATTCAAAACCCTGAATGTTTGTGTTCCTGTTTTGCACAGGGACACACACATCCAGGAGTTTGAGCGCATTATCACCCATCTCTTCTTTGCAGTCAACATAAGGAGGGATTTAGATTTTCCAGCGCACCCTGTGCAATAGTAAATTAGCCTCAGTGATGAGTTTTCTCCATATCTATTGCTGATTGCAAAGCAGGTGCTCCCAGGAGAGAGTGCTCAGCAGGTAAAATGCTGAGGCTTGCAAAGATTGCACAATAGCACTGGAAAGCACAGTGAGTTCAGATAGCTAGAAGCTGCTGGAACTGGAGCCAGGAAACAGGCCACAAGTGAAGTAGGTTCTGGCACTGTACTTCTGTACCATAAGGGTTTAAATGAGATGCCCAGTATTCCTATTGGCTGCACTAGTCAGCTGGAAGGAAAGCAGTCCCTGATTGGAGGACCTGAGGTCAGATGAATGGAACCAACATGGCAATGCCCATGGAGCGCAGAGTCCAGGAAAAGGATAAACAAATACAAATGTCATGGACCAACAGAGACCCCACAGGAGACAAAGCAGCTGTGCCGGGACAGGTAGCAGAGTTTCAGAGCCCAATATGTGACAGATCCTGTCTCCTTCCATCACACTACTTACGCTTTCTTCAGGCTGACATATTAGCATTCCAATATCTAGGGACTCTGCCACTATAACAAGTTACATTCTAGTATACAGGGACCTTTGGTCTGACATGCTGGCAACATTAACCATTATCATTGTGGGCCTTTCCACTTAAATGTATGGTTACTAAGGATTCTTCAACAGGTCTCCCCTCTACCCATGCAACAAACGGGATCCGGTTTCTAGGTCGACAGTAACTAGGTCGACACTATCTAGGTCGACCACTATTGTTCGACAGTAACTAGGTCGACAGGGTTTCTAGGTCGACAGGGTCTCTAGGTCGACATGTTCTAGGTCGACAGGTCAAAAGGTTGACATGAGTTTTTCACAATTTTTTTTCTTTTTTTAACCTTTTCATACTTAACGTTCCACGTGGACTACGATTGGAATGATAACCTGTGCCGAGCGAAGCGGTAGCAGAGCGAGGCACCTTACCCGAAGCATGGCGAGCGCAGCGAGCCATGCGAGGGTACACGGTGCACTAATTGGGGTTCCCGGTCACTCTACAACGAAAGCGACACAAAAACCCCATACAAAACTCATGTCGACCTTTTGACCCGTCGACCTAGACCCTGTCGACCTAAAGACCCTGTCGATCTAGAGACCCTGTCAACCTAGTTACTGTCGACCAATAGTGGTCGACCTAGTTACTATCTACCTTCCATACCACACCCGCAACAAATCCCTCCCCTAAACACACTGTGGAAGCAATTTTCAGGAAACCATACAAACAGGGATATTTCTGCATTACACACTCACGTTCACGTCATGGGTGTCTCTTCCCAGGATGGCATCTTAATAGCTTCCAGGGGGTAAATTTACTAAAGTTCGATTTGGGACAGGGATTAAATATTATGAATTGATCGAACTGCAAAATCCCTTAAAAAAAATCCCTGATTTATTAATAATCGATTTTGCATTCGATTTTCAAATCGAAATCGATTTTGGTTGATTTTAACAAGGGATTTTGTGTTCAGTTTTGGAATTCCTTTCCAAAAATGAACATGAAATCACCTGCCAAATCAAATGCAAAATGTAATGCAAATTCGAACTCAACTTCCTCATTCCTTCCTATTGTGCCAAATACACATGCACGCTAATTAACAGGGGAAAAAAATTGGAAACACTTGTGCACACTCTAGAAAACTGAAAGTGAATGTGAAAGGGAGTTATTTTGTTTTCCTAACCAAGTAACCATACAAAACTAATGTTTGTTGTTTAATCTTAGATAAGCATTTTATTATTATAAGCATATAGTTATTATTTTTGATCCATACAAAATTAGGACATTACCAAAAAATTCTGTCTGTACACTGTTTTAAACATGACATACATAACTACTTTTCTGCCCCCTCCCATGGTAGGCACAAAGGGAATGTGAGAACTTAGGCTGTCTGGGGCAGGGCCGTCTTAACAGAGGTGTAGGCCCCTGGGCACAGCAATGCACTGGGCCCTCTACCCATCCTCCAGCGGCAGCTTTGATGCCCCGCGGGCTGTAGGGGGTGCTCTATCTACCGCTCAGCATGTAGGACCTGGAGCAGTATTTTCTGCTAATTACTCCTTTACTGCACAGATGGGGCAGGAGGGAGAGCATTAAACTGTAGAAAGGGACATTGGGCTGAATGAAGGGGCCACAGTACATGACTTCCAGGGTGGCAGGAGGTGTTTAATATGCAGGGGAGGAGTGGATAGTGGTGTGGGCTTAATATTTATCATTTTCCGGTGGGAGGGAAGCTTGCTTGACTGCAGATATCTCAAGTTCCTGAAAATATATTTCTTCGATTTGAATGGGATAAAAAACTAGAGAGTCCCACCTTTCAGGAGGTACTGGGGACTTGGGGATCAGAGTTCAGGAGCCAGAGCAATCCACCAACGAAAATCTAAAACTGCATATAAGGCGTGTGGAGCTGGAGCAGGGAGCAGATGCTGGAAGGCTGGTATCTCTGGTTCTAAGCATAGTAGAGACAAGCTGCCAGTGTCCACCAAAAGGGGAGACTTACAGCTTTAGGATTATACCCTCAGAAATACTCTAAGTCAGACAGAACCAGAGATATCTGTCTGGGAAGAGCAATTAGCAGGCTCAGATGGGGACCACTACTTTCAAGTCAAATATCTCCAGTTCCCCAGGGCCGATTTTCAAAATCTGGTACCCCTGGAAAGAGGGGACCCTCAGTTACCAGCCTAGGGCCCTTATACTCCTGGGGCCCTTGGGCAAGAGCCCATTGAGCCCATACGAAAAGACGGCCCTGGTCTGGGGGCGTGGCATCATGATTGCATCATTGTGACCCCTCCCCCGCTATAAAGTGCCGAGAAAACAGGCACTGAATAGTGAGGGTCAGAGCTACGATGATGCAAATCAGCGCGAATCACGCAATCGGGTTCCCCTCGGACTGCCCAGTTGTGCTCTGCTGTAGGTGGCAAAAGCGGGTTGCAGGGGGCTGGAGGGGAAAGCGTGAGACTTGTCTATCTTTCCGGGGGATCAGGAGTGCCACACGATTTTCGGGAGCCTCCCGGCCGTTCTGGGAGGATAGGCGAGTATGATACATGAACTCCTTACTGTAGAATAGAATTTTGTGTATTTAAATGTAAAAAATAAAAATACTTATAGCTGAAATAGTTGGCAAAAAGTGTAGCCCTAATCTGCCTTCCATTTTTCGTGCTCACACAGTTAGTTGGGTTCAGTATGATTTACTGGCGGCCGGGATACCGGCCGTCAGTATACCGACAATGTCATCCTGGCCACAGTATGCCGGCAGCGGGGTGAGTTCAAAGAGTCCCCTTGCGGGCTCGCTGCGCTTGCCATAGGTTGTATTCCCACTCTATTGGTGTCGTGGGCACCCACGAGTGGGAATAGTCCTGTTGCGCTGGCATTGCCAGCCGTCGAGATTCCAGCATTGGTGTCCTGAATACCGGGATCCCAACAGCCAGCAAATTAAACGTATACCAGTCAGTTGTTGAAAACAAAACCTCTGCCTCATGTCTCTTATTCTATTAGTTTCAAGTTTGATTTTGGTTTTGAGTTGCAAATTGAATGTTAGTAAATAAGGGGATCCTATGGGAAAACATTGATGTTTTGCAGAAAATAGGATTTTAATACCTACCGGTAAATCCTGTTCTCTTAGTCCGTAGAGGATGCTAGGGATGCTTCAAGAACCATGGGGTATAGACGGGATCCGCAGGAGACATGGGCACACTTTAAGACTTTGAATGGGTGTGAATTGGCTCCTCCCTCTATGCCCCTCCTCCAGACTCCAGTTTAAGTAACTGTGCCCAGGGGGATGGTATTCATGTGACCGGCGGTCGGGAGACTGACAGTCACATGACCTCCTCCACCATCCCGACCCCTCACTATCCCGATGGTCGGCATGCCGACCAACAGGGACTATTTCCACTCGTGGGTGTCCACGACACCCAAAGAGTGGGAATAGAACCCGTGGCGACCGCAGGTCGCCACCGAGCCCGCAAGGGGCTTACTGCACTCGCCCCTCCCCGCTGGGATCCCGGCGTTGGTATGCTGCCGGTATCCCGGCGTCGGTATGCTGCCGGGATCCCGGCGTCCGTATGCTGACCGGCGGTCTCCTGACCCCGGTCAGCCATACTACACCCGCCCAGGGAGATGGACATTTCGAGGAAAGAATTTATTGATAAACCACGGTGAGCATTTTACCAGCTCACACCTCCAATATGCTGCAGAACGTGGCCTTCAATAGAAAACCAGCCGACGGCATGAAGAATATGCAGCACTACGCTGACATAAAGCGTAACACAACCTGTGTGTGTAAACACAACCAATAACAGCATAACGCATGACATGGCATGAATATCGTCAGCAACAGGCTGACTTAAACGAAACACACCATGTGTGTAAACAAACCCAATAACTGCAGATACAATACGCACTGGGACGGGCGCCCAGCATCCTCTACGGAATAAGAGAAAAGGATTTACCGGTAGGTATTAAAATCCTATTTTCTCATGCGTCCTAGAGGATGCTGGGGATGCTTCAAGAACCATGGGGTTTATACCAAAGCTCTAGAACGGGCGGGAGAGTGCGGATGACTCTGCAGCACCGATTGACCAAACAAGAGGTCCTCATCAGACAGGGAATCAAACTTGTAAAACTTTGCAAAGGTGATTGATCCTGACCAAGTAGCAGCTCGGCAAAGCTGTAATGTTGAGACCCCTCGGCAGCTGCCCGAGATGAGCCCACCTTTCTGGTAGCATGGGCTTTCACCGATTTCGGTAACGGCAATCCTGCCATAGAATGAGCCTGCTGAATCGTATTACAAATCCAGCGTGCAATAGTCTGCTTGGAAGCAGGAGCCAACTCACCGGACAAACAGAGCATCTGTTTTCCTAATCTGAGACGTTCTGGCGACATAGATTTTGAAAGCTCTGCCCACATCAAGAGACTTCGATTCCGCCAAGGCATCAGAAGCCACTGGCACCACAATAGGCTGGTTTACGTGAAACAATGAAACCACTTTCGGCAGAAATTGCTGACAAGTTCTCAACAGCGCTCTATCTTCATGGAAGATTAAATAGGGGCTTTTGTGAGACAAAGCCGCCAATTCAGACATCCGCCTTGCGGATGCCAAGGCCAACATCATGACCACTTTCCAAGTAAGGAATTTCAACTCAACCTTACGCAAAGGTTCAAACCAATGAGATTGCAGGAACTGCAACACCACATTAAGACCCATGGTGCCACTGGGGGCACAAAGGGAGGTTGGATGTGCAGCATGCAGCCGCGGTAAGACTTGATACACGCACGGTCCTTGCTGTAACAGGTCCCTTGAAGATCTGGATACCAAGCCCTCCTTGGCCAGTCCGGAACAATGAGGATCGCCTGAACCTTTGTTCTTTTTATGATCTTTATCACCTTCGGAATGAGTGGAAGTGGAGGGAACACATAGACCGACTGAAACACCCCCGGTGTCACCAGGGCGTCCACCACTATTGCTTGAGGGTCCCTCGACCTGGAACAATATCTCTGAAGTTTCTTGTTGAGGCGAGACGCCAGCATGTCTATTTGAGGAATTCCCCAATGACTTGTCACTTCTGCAAAGACCTCGTGTCTGCTGAGGAAGTCTGGTTCCCAGTTGTCTACACCCAGAATGAAGACCGCTGACAGAGCGCTTACATGTCTTTCCACCCAGCTGAAAACTTTTGTGGCTCCTGCCATTGCCGCTCCGCTCTTCGTTCCGCCTTGGCGGTTTACGGACGCCACTGCTGTTAAGTTGTCCTGCTGAATTAAGACGGCAGATCGCGAAGAAGGTGTTACACTTGCAGAAGGCCGTTGTAAATAGCCCTCAATTCCAGAATGTTAATTGCAGACAAGCTTCCTGGCTTGACCATCTTCCCCGGAAACTCTTCCCCCTGAAAGACTGCTCTCCAGCCTCGGAGACTTGCATCCATGGACACCAGGATCCAATCCTGGATCCCGAACCTTCGTCCCTCTAGGAGGTGAGAACTGTGCAGCCACCACAGGAGAGAGATTCTGGTCCTGGAATATAGGATTATTTTCCGGTGCATGTGCAGGTGAGACCCGGACCACATGTCCAACTGGTCCAGCTAAAACCACTCTGGCATTTTACCTGCTCACTGAATGGCCTCGTAGGCCGCAACCATCTTCTTCATCAATGGAACGTATTGATGGAATTGACACTGTTGCAGATCCGATCCACTGGAAGAAACAAACTCTCAACAGTTCTGTATCTAACATTATTCCCAACTCCGACAACCGCTTCGTTGGGATCAACAGTGATTCTGGCAAGTTCAGGAGCCAACCACTTTGTTGAAGAACTGTCAGGGAGAAAACAACGTTTTGCACCACTTGTTTCTTTACCTCGACGTACTTAGGAGAGCGTCCCAGTATAGAATTAATAATTCCTCGTATACCTTTGATCTATATTCTGCCGAAAGTCCATAAATGTATGCAGAAACCCCCAGGGAGACCTATTATCTCCTCGAGGGGGTCCTTGTGTCAAACATTGTCACAGTTTGTAGATTTCCACTTGCAGCCTGTTGTACAATCCACACCCTATTTCATTAGGGATACTACAGATTTTTTGAATAAGTTGAATTCCATCGGTCCACTGCCTGATGATTGCATCCTGGTGACTCTTGATGTCACCAGTTTGTACACTAATATCAATCATGTTGAGGGCCTAGAGGCCACGAGAGATGCTGTTATCTCCAGTCCACAGTATGAGGGTCCACCGTGCAAATTTTTGATTTTGTTGTTGGATTTTATTTTACACAAAAATTATTTTTTGTTTGAAAATTCATTTTACTTACAATTACAGGGGACTGCGATGGGGTCCAATGTGGCCCCATCGTATGCCAATTTATTTATGTTCCAGTATGAGAAAGCTCATATCATGGCAGATCCATCATTTTCAACATTTATTAAATTTGACGTTCGCTTTATTGATGACCTTTTCATGCTGTGGACTGGAGGTGAATTGAAGCTTCTTGAGTTTGTTAAAAAATTAAATCTTTTACCAGGGTCAATCAGGTTCACGTGTGCCTATGACTTGACCAGTATCAATTTTTTGGATGTTACTGTTAAGATACAAGATGGGTTTTTTTATACTGAGATCTTTTCAAAACCAACTGACAAAAATACTTTACTGTTAGCATCAAGTTTCCACCCACAACCCCTGAAAAGGGGCCTGCCATTCTCACAGCTAGTACGAGTAGTCAGAATAACCTCTGACAGAAGGGTATTGCCGAAGGCCCTGATGGAGATGGGCAAAAAATTTGTGGAAAGGGGGTATGACCCGAAAGAAGTACAGGAATCTATTTACAGATGTTTGAAACTTGATCGTAAGCAGCTATTGGAGCACAAAATACGTCCTGATGAACTAGGACAAATGATTTTCTCCAGCACCTACTCTGTGTCTTCTAATGTCATGAGACAAGCGATCTTGAAGTATTGGCACATTCTACAGTCTGACCCGATTATTGGGAAACATTGTGAAAATCTGCCCTTGTTTTGTTACAAACGGAGGTCTAATCTGAAAGATCAGATAACTTATTCTGATATTGTGCCTATAGCCCAAGAAAGAAAAGTGTGGTTACAGCTTAAAAAAGGAGCTTTCAAATGTGGGTCGTGTGTCAATTGCAAACATATGCGCACAGGGAGCAGCTTTTCTCATCCTACTACCAATGGCAAAATATATCATTTACGTCATCGTATGACATGTGAAACACGATATGTCACTTATGTGATTGTTTGTCCATGCAATAAGTTGTATGTAGGCAAGACGATGAGAATGCTGAAAGAACGTATTGCTTTACATCGCTCGTCCATCAAAAAAGCATCTATAAAAATGGATGGCTCCACACCACCGGTCGCTAAACATTTTGTTTTGTGTGGACACAATATCAAAGATCTACCGTTCATGCCCATTGATCATGTGCCACCACTCAAATTAGGTGGAAATAGACATAAGCTGTTATTACAACAGGAATGTCGGTGGATTAGTCGGCTTGAAACATTGACTCCAACAGGACTCAATGAAGAGTTCTCTTTTACCCCATTCTTGTAAATAATCTGTAAAATCCTTTTTTTCCTTTTTTTCGTTTAAAAAAAAAAATATGTCTTTTTGTTTTTTTGGTCTGGATTGGGCACACGTGGACCTGGACTTCTGGATTGCGTCTGGATCCATCACCTGATAGGGAATTATTAATGGTTTAAAAATAATTTTCTTTGGTTATGAATATATGTTTTGTTATACATCCCACTCGGTGAACTGATAGTAATTGGGGTCATTAACTTTAATATATATTTGGCTCTAATATGGGCACGATTAAGGGTTAATTGAGCATTATATATATGGCCTCATTTGGAACCGGTAGTCACTGATTGGGATGCTGTTTTTGATGTATATGTATTTTTTGGTTTATTTATTAGTTATATATTTGTTGGATCTGTGTACCATTGTTCCCTCCGGCCACAGTGTGACAGGCTCATTGTCACGGATTGTCCGTGACAGCTAGCCTGTCTTGGATTGGCACCGCCTCTTGTGCGTCATTTGATGCACTGGTGGGGCGGTTTCTTCCAGGGGAGGACCTGGTGGGCTTAGACTCTCCAGGGGGAGTGGCGGTTTCTTACGCAGCCCGGCATCTTGTATGCAGGGAGGTGAGGGCACGCCAGTCCTCTGACGTCGTGACCGGATCGCGGCTTACAGCGGCGCTTCCAGGTGACGTCGGACTGTTCACCACGTGTGGCCGGCGGCGACAGCTGATCATCAGGTAATTATACACCGGGTTTAAATAGGCTGTGTGTGCAATGTATCTTTTGGGCACTTGGCACTTTATTCTGTTGCACTGCAGGACGAGCAGTGCTTTGGCAAATATGCTGAATTTACTATTCCCCTGATGAAAGCATACGAAACGGCTGTTGGGATGTTGAGTATATTATTGCATTTGATATTTTGCGGCTGAATTACCTGTGCTGCATGTTTGCATTGGAACTTTTGCACTTTATTGATACATTAAAACACAGAAAGATGTTTCATGACTGAATAGTGTGCTGGTCTATCCTGAGCTTGGTTCCTGTGGGATTCCTTAGTTTATGGACAGTACTATATATATATATATATATATATATATACATAAATATACCTTCAAATGCACCCATACATCTATATATATCTATATATATATATATATATACAGTATCTAATACGTATACATATATCCTTTTGTCAGGAACAGCAGGGTCCCTAGTGACGTTAATACGTTCCAATGTGTATGAACAGGTACTGAATGCTGATTTTGTGGATCTGATCAGGAAACATTATTCGAGTCGATCTCAGGGATTAGTAACTGGGCAAAATAAAAATTTTGCGATCCCGAGGGGTCTGAGAGAAATCAATTCTATGAATAGAACTCCCTTCATAAATATTATCGCGTCTGTGATCGCGCTACAGACCTATGTAACTTTACCATACATACATATACATATAGGTATAGCTCTTTCTGACGGGTGGTATTCATGTGACCGCCGGTCAGCTGACCGACAGTCACATGACCTCCTCCACGAGCCCGACGGCTCACTTTCCCGATGGTCGGCATGCCGACCAACAGGGACTATTTCCACTCGTGGGTGTCCACGACACTCATAGAGTGGGAATAGAACTCGTGGCGACCGCAGATCGCCACCGAGCCCGCAAGGGGCTTGCTGCACTCGCCCCTCCCCGCCGGGATCCCGGCATCGGTATGCTGCCGGGATCCCGGCGTCGGTAAGTTGACCGGCGGTCAGGAGACCGCCGGTCAGCCATACTACACCCCTTTCTGACATGCATCACATTATCATGTCAATATCCATCCAGTCAGATATTGTTGGTTCCGACAGGGCCACCCCCCACGTCTGTGTCTCCCATATAGTTTTCTCTTGGGAAAAATATACCTCAACTGACATGTTGACATTAATTTACATGTACCAGGTACTATTAGGAGTCGACAGCGCCGACATAGTCATTCCCTTTGTGACAGAGCACTCAGCCTCAGATATGCCGACACACGTGTACCAAACACCCACCGACATTAAACTGGCTATAAGGGATAGACCCGAGTACATTCTGTCATGGAATCACAGAAGGAGTTTACCAGCTCATTTCCACAGCGCTCATGATATAGTGTGCTTTTATGTTTAACTTATATTGCACCAACAACTGTGCCCCCCCCCCCTCGTTTATCACTCTGATCTGTACAGCAGTGTTTTAGAAGGACCAGCGTCTCTGTGAGGAGAAAATGGCACTGGTTAGAGCTGTGAGGGCTAAGCCACGCCCCCTTAATGGCGCGCTTCAGTCCCACTTATTTTTATATATTTATACTGGTGGGGGTCTGTATTTATTGCCCAGGCACTGTATACTCTTATGCCCGTTGCTTTTGAGGTTTTATGCTGCCCAGGGTGCCCCCGCTGCGCCCTGCACCCTGCAGTGCTGCTTTGTATGTGGGAGCATGGCGCGCAGCGCGGCCGCTGCGTGGTACCTCAAAGCCGTCACTGAAATCTTCTGCTGTCACTGAAGTCTTCTGATCTTCTTCTACTCACCCGGCTTCTGACTTCTGGCTCTGCAATGGGGGAGACGGCGCGGCTCTGGGAACGTGCATCTAGGCGTACCTAGCGATCAGACCCTCTGGAGCTAATGGTGTCCAGTAGCCTAAGAAGCAGAGCCTTGAAACTCACAGAAGTAGGTCTGCTTCTCTCCCCTCAGTCCCACGATGCAGGGAGCCTGTTGCCAGCAGGTCTTCCTGAAAATAATAAACCTAACATAAAGTCTATTCAGAGAAACTCAGTAGAGCTCCCCTGTGTGTGACCAGTCTCACTGGGCACAGAATCTAAACTGGAGTCTGGAGGAGGGGCATAGAGGGAGGAGCCAGTTCACACCCATTCAAAGTCTTAAAGTGTGCCCATGTCTCCTGCGGATCCCGTCTATACCCCATGGTTCTTGAAGCATCCCCAGCATCCTCGAGGATGTATGAGAAATTAAACTTTGAGTGGAATTTGGTTTTATGTTCTATTTAATAATCGATTTTGCCTTTAGTAAATCTCCAAAGTCAAAATCGAATGGAAATCAAATGGATATCGAAGGCCAGACCCCTGAAAACTGAAACTCGTACATTAGTAATATACCCCCAGAACTCTCTCTCTCTCTGCTGGGGTTTCATACTTGTAGCAGCACAGGGCTCAGTGCAGTAACCAGGTGTGTGCAAAGTGTGCATTGCACACAGCGCACTTGTGATGGGAGCGCATTCGGCGCTGTGTCCCCAATTGGCTGCCCTAGTTGCTGTCCATCAGGACAGCGCTAGCGAGTCCCCCGCTGCACTGATTGCAGGGGAAGTGTTCCACTGCGGATGGGAGCACAACTTGTCTGCGTGGTCAGCTGAGACATTTGTGGGAGAGGCACCCGGCAGCAGCTCCGGAGGGTGGCAGGTGAGTATTGGGGCTGGACTGCGTCTGCTGTGTGTAACCCAGCCCGCGCTCGTCAGCGTCTAACACTGGCTGCCAATTGCACAATCAGGATGGGGAGAGACACAGGCCAGTGATCCCCCTGTCGTCACTGCGCTATTCTTTTTCCGGAAAGGACAGCCAGTCTGATTCATTAGAGCTGGCGGGCACTAGGGCCCGCGCGGCTATAACAGCAGGTCTGTCCGGAATCCTGTGCACTGCAGTAGCACGGAGCAGCAGCCGGGAAGTTTGAACACGCCGGTGCCGCCTGCTGTGGATCCTATGCTGTGACTTGAGAGGTACTTATTGAGGGACGTGGTAGCCGTGCTGTGTAGTTTGAAGTAGAGATGAGCGCCTGAAATTTTTCGGGTTTTGTGTTTTGGTTTTGGGTTCGGTTCCGCGGCCGTGTTTTGGGTTCGAACGCGTTTTGGCAAAACCTCACCGAATTTTTTTTGTCGGATTCGGGTGTGTTTTGGATTCGGGTGTTTTTTTCCAAAAACACTAAAAAACAGCTTAAATCATAGAATTTGGGGGTCATTTTGATCCCAAAGTATTATTAACCTCAAAAACCATAATTTACACTCATTTTCAGTCTATTCTGAATACCTCACACCTCACAATATTATTTTTAGTCCTAAAATTTGCACCGAGGTCGCTGTGTGAGTAAGATAAGCGACCCTAGTGGCCGACACAAACACCGGGCCCATCTAGGAGTGGCACTGCAGTGTCACGCAGGATGTCCCTTCCAAAAAACCCTCCCCAAACAGCACATGACGCAAAGAAAAAAAGAGGCGCAATGAGGTAGCTGTGTGAGTAAGATTAGCGACCCTAGTGGCCGACACAAACACCGGGCCCATCTAGGAGTGGCACTGCAGTGTCACGCAGGATGGCCCTTCCAAAAAACCCTCCCCAAACAGCACATGACGCAAAGAAAAAAAGAGGCGCAATGAGGTAGCTGTGTGAGTAAGATTAGCGACCCTAGTGGCCGACACAAACACCGGGCCCATCTAGGAGTGGCACTGCAGTGTCACGCAGGATGTCCCTTCCAAAAAACCCTCCCCAAACAGCACATGACGCAAAGAAAAAAAGAGGCGCAATGAGGTAGCTGTGTGAGTAAGATTAGCGACCCTAGTGGCCGACACAAACACCGGGCCCATCTAGGAGTGGCACTGCAGTGTCACGCAGGATGGCCCTTCCAAAAAACCCTCCCCAAACAGCACATGACGCAAAGAAAAAAAGAGGCGCAATGAGGTAGCTGTGTGAGTAAGATTAGCGACCCTAGTGGCCGACACAAACACCGGGCCCATCTAGGAGTGGCACTGCAGTGTCACGCAGGATGTCCCTTCCAAAAAACCCTCCCCAAACAGCACATGACGCAAAGAAAAAAAGAGGCTTTTTACTGATATTTGGTGTTTTGGATTTGACATGCTCTGTACTATGACATTGGGCATCGGCCTTGGCAGACGACGTTGCTGGCATTTCATCGTCTCGGCCATGACTAGTGGCAGCAGCTTCAGCACGAGGTGGAAGTGGATCTTGATCTTTCCCTAATTTTGGAACCTCAACATTTTTGTTCTCCATATTTTAATAGGCACAACTAAAAGGCACCTCAGGTAAACAATGGAGATGGATGGATTGGATACTAGTATACAATTATGGACGGGCTGCCGAGTGCCGACACAGAGGTAGCCACAGCCGTGAACTACCGCACTGTACTGTGTCTGCTGCTAATATATAGACTGGTTGATAAAGAGATAGTATACTCGTAACTAGTATGTATGTATAAAGAAAGAAAAAAAAACCACGGTTAGGTGGTATATACAATTATGGACGGGCTGCCGAGTGCCGACACAGAGGTAGCCACAGCCGTGAACTACCGCACTGTACACTGGTTGATAAAGAGATAGTAGTATACTCGTAACAACTAGTATGACACTATGACGACGGTATAAAGAATGAAAAAAAAAACACGGTTAGGTGGTATATATTATAATAATAATACAATTATGGATGGACGGACTGCCTGCCGACTGCCGACACAGAGGTAGCCACAGCCGTGAACTACCGCACTGTACACTGGTTGATAAAGAGATAGTAGTATACTCGTAACAACTAGTATGACACTATGACGACGGTATAAAGAATGAAAAAAAAACCACGGTTAGGTGGTATATATTATAATAATAATACAATTATGGATGGACGGACTGCCTGCCGACTGCCGACACAGAGGTAGCCACAGCCGTGAACTACCGCACTGTACACTGGTTGATAAAGAGATAGTAGTATACTCGTAACAACTAGTATGACACTATGACGACGGTATAAAGAATGAAAAAAAAACCACGGTTAGGTGGTATATATTATAATAATAATACAATTATGGATGGACGGACTGCCTGCCGACTGCCGACACAGAGGTAGCCACAGCCGTGAACTACCGCACTGTACACTGGTTGATAAAGAGATAGTAGTATACTCGTAACAACTAGTATGACACTATGACGACGGTATAAAGAATGAAAAAAAAACCACGGTTAGGTGGTATATATTATAATAATAATACAATTATGGATGGACGGACTGCCTGCCGACTGCCGACACAGAGGTAGCCACAGCCGTGAACTACCGCACTGTACACTGGTTGATAAAGAGATAGTAGTATACTCGTAACAACTAGTATGACACTATGACGACGGTATAAAGAATGAAAAAAAAACCACAGTTAGGTGGTATATATTATAATAATAATACAATTATGGATGGACGGACTGCCTGCCGACTGCCGACACAGAGGTAGCCACAGCCGTGAACTACCGCACTGTACACTGGTTGATAAAGAGATAGTAGTATACTCGTAACAATTAGGATGACACTATGACGGTATAAAGAATGAAAAAAAAACCACGGTTAGGTGGTAGGTATATAATAATAAATAATACAATTCTGGTCGGACGGACTGCCTGCCGTGTGCCGACACAGAGGTAGCCACAGCCGTGAACTACCGCACTGTACACTGGTTGATAAAGAGATAGTAGTATACTCGTAACAATTAGGATGACACTATGACGGTATAAAGAATGAAAAAAAAACCACGGTTAGGTGGTAGGTATATAATAATAAATAATACAATTCTGGTCGGACGGACTGCCTGCCGTGTGCCGACACAGAGGTAGCCACAGCCGTGAACTACCGCACTGTACACTGGTTGATAAAGAGATAGTAGTATACTCGTAACAATTAGGATGACACTATGACGGTATAAAGAATGAAAAAAAAACCACGGTTAGGTGGTAGGTATATAATAATAAATAATACAATTCTGGTCGGACGGACTGCCTGCCGTGTGCCGACACAGAGGTAGCCACAGCCGTGAACTACCGCACTGTACACTGGTTGATAAAGAGATAGTAGTATACTCGTAACAATTAGGATGACACTATGACGGTATAAAGAATGAAAAAAAAACCACGGTTAGGTGGTAGGTATATAATAATAAATAATACAATTCTGGTCGGACGGACTGCCTGCCGTGTGCCGACACAGAGGTAGCCACAGCCGTGAACTACCGCACTGTACACTGGTTGATAAAGAGATAGTAGTATACTCGTAACAATTAGGATGACACTATGACGGTATAAAGAATGAAAAAAAAACCACGGTTAGGTGGTAGGTATATAATAATAAATAATACAATTCTGGTCGGACGGACTGCCTGCCGTGTGCCAACACAGAGGTAGCCACAGCCGTGAACTACCGCACTGTACACTGGTTGATAAAGAGATAGTAGTATACTCGTAACAATTAGGATGACACTATGACGGTATAAAGAATGAAAAAAAAACCACGGTTAGGTGGTAGGTATATAATAATAAATAATACAATTCTGGTCGGACGGACTGCCTGCCGTGTGCCGACACAGAGGTAGCCACAGCCGTGAACTACCGCACTGTACACTGGTTGATAAAGAGATAGTAGTATACTCGTAACAATTAGGATGACACTATGACGGTATAAAGAATGAAAAAAAAACCACGGTTAGGTGGTAGGTATATAATAATAAATAATACAATTCTGGTCGGACGGACTGCCTGCCGTGTGCCGACACAGAGGTAGCCACAGCCGTGAACTACCGCACTGTACTGTGTCTGCTGCTAATATAGACTGGTTGATATTTAAAGAGATATTAGTAGTATACAACAATACTATACTGGTGGTCAGGCACTGGTCACCACTCCTGCAGCAAAAGTGTGCACTGTTAATTAATATAATTGTACTCCTGGCTCCTGCTAACAACCTGCAGTGCTCCCCAGTCTCCCCCACAATTAATTATAAGCTTTTAATTTATACATTGATGACTGTGCAGCACACTGGGCTGAGCTGAGTGCACACAGACTGAGTCACACTGTGTGACTGACTGTGCTGTGTATCGTTTTTTTTTTCAGGCAGAGAACGGATATAGCAGAGAGAAGTGAACGGATATATTATATTAAATAAAAGTTAACTAGCAACTGCACTGGTCACTGACTGTGGTAAACTAACTCTGTCTGCGACTCTGCACAATCTCTCTCTATCTAATCTATCTATCTCTATTCTAATGGAGAGGACGCCAGACACGTCCTCTCCCTATCAATCTCAATGCACGAGTGAAAATGGCGGCGACGCGCGGCTCCTTATATAGAATCCGAGTCTCGCGATAGAATCCGAGCCTCGCGAGAATCCGACAGCGTCATGATGACGTTCGGGCGCGCTCGGGTTAACCGAGCAAGGCGGGAAGATCCGAGTCGCTCGGACCCGTGGAAAAAAAAGTGAAGTTCGTGCGGGTTCGGATTCAAAGAAACCGAACCCGCTCATCTCTAGTTTGAAGGGGAGAGTGTCCTGTGTGAACAATGAAGGGGCTGGGGAGGGGAGCATGCTATGGACATTAAATATGAGGGGGGCTGTGTTGTGAAGTGAAGTGAACTGGATATTGAAGGGGAGGGGGGGGGGAGTGTGCTCTGGATATTGAAGGGGCTGGGGAGGGAGGAAAGTGTGCAGTGCACATTGAAGAGGCCATGGTGGGGCAGTACAATACTGTGGACAGTGAAGAGGCTGAGGGTTATGAGAGCGCTGCGGTGAGGACATTCAAGGTGCTTGTGGAAGAGTACTGTGAGCAGGACATTGGCGGGGGTGGAGTGCTGTGAGGGGGAGGTAGTTGGCATCCCGATGGATGGGATGCCGGTGGTCAGAAGACCGGTGCCAGAATCACGACACCTGTCAGCGTGATGAAAATGAGGGGTGCAGCTTTCGGGGACAGCATACCTTGTGAGGCTACGCCCCTTGCAGCGAGGCCATGCCTCTTTTCTGTGAGCACCAAATAGGACTAGTGCAACTCACTTCCCGCCCTTGCCTATCATGATGCTCCCTTTCATTTTTTTTCTGGATCTGCCCCTGCTTGCCGTACTGTGTAAAAGGGGACTCACTCTACCTGTCGTTCTGTGTAAAAGGGGACTCTACGTGGCATAATATGTGACAGGGGCTCCGCCTGGTGTAATGTGTGACAGGGGCTCTACCTGGTGTAGTGTGCGTAAGCGCGCAACTGTGCGGCGTAATTTGAATAATGGAGACTACTGTGCAGTGTAGTATTATTTTGTGGCCACAACCCTTCCCCATGATGCCACGCCCCTTTATTTTTGAAGTGCACCTGCGGCGCGCACGGGGAAGGGGGGGCGCTGATGCAGTTTCTTGCACACAGCGCTAAAAAGTCTAGTTACGGCACTGACAGGGCTGGATCATCCAGAAGGAGGTACAAGTGCATATATTTTAAGCTACTTTTTTTGTGTGTGTTCCAATTCTATATTTCATCAGACACAGCTCCATGTGAAGGGGATTGGACAATGTGATCGAGCGCGCCGCACACATGTGGACATTACTGACAGAAGAGGTCCCTGTACTCAGGGTCGGACTGGCCCACAGGGGTACCAGGGAAACCACCGGTAGGCCCCACTGCCTGAGGGCCCACTCCTTCCTCTAGGGATCAGGTTCCAGACTGTGCACTTGTATTATACATGGTAGATATGTTGCATTACACTGCACTAAAATATTGTGTATTTTAAGCCTCTGTGGATGCTGGCCACACCCCCTTTGTATGCTGGTCACACCCCTAAGTATGGGCCCCTATAATTGCATTACCCCGGTGGGCCCTTCATGCCCCAGTCCGACACTGCCTGTACTTCAGCTCTGACACTTTTCTGGGTGTGGTGGGGTTTGAGATTGGGGCACACTGACTGCACTTGCTGAAGTTTCACAGGAAATACATAAATGTGTTACTACATGCATCCTTATATTCTATACAGCTGTAGCCATCATTATCTCCAGAATAATTATTCTTACTAATAAATGATAATTCCTGTTTTGAGCCATCTTATTCTGATAACACCTACTGATGCCTGCTGCCCAAATAACAACTGGCATCATATGCCATCACAAACCACTGGACACACAGTGACTTTTGCAATCCAAGAAGTAACTGGAATTTAATGAGAAAGGCATGTACAGTTAAGTGTTAAGATATACTGAACATGACTCTCTCACCACTGATAAGGGGAGCAGCAGTAACCATGGAAACCATAACTTATTACTCGCTGGGTGACCTTTTCTAGTACTGGAAACAATAACAGCAGCAGTAATGTCATTGAAAGACGTAGCCACATTGCATATACTGTACAGTTCATTCAAAGGAAAAAAATAAAATAAAATAACATCCAACAAATTCCCTTGCATGGTCGGATGCTAAATAATAGGATTTTGGTACTCACCGTTAAATCCTTTTCTCCTAGTCCGTAGAGGATGCTGGGGACTCCAAAAGGAAAATGGGGTATAGACGGGATCCGCAGGAGCTTGGGCACACTAAAAAGACTTAAGACTGGGTGTGAACTGGCTCCTCCCTCTATGCCCCTCCTCCAGACCTCAGTTATAGGAACTGTGCCCAGGAGAGACGGACATTACAAGGAAAGATTTTTGTCTTAACTAAGGGCTACCAAATTACCAGCCCACACCATAAACATACCGTACAACCGGAATAACGCCAAACCAGATAACAGTATGCATAAAACTCCAGCAACCAGCTGCAACAAACCAATACACAAGTCGTGTATAAACTAACTTAACCAGTAAGAAAATATATAATGCAAGTAATAGTCCGCACTGGGACGGGCGCCCAGCATCCTCTACGGACTAGGAGAAAAGGATTTAACGGTGAGTACTAAAATCCTATTTTCTCTGACGTCTTAGTGGATGCTGGGAACTCTGTAAGGACCATGGGGAATAGACGGGCTCCGCAGGAGACTGGGCACTCTAAAAGAAAGATTAGGTACTATCTGGTGTGCACTGGCTCCTCCCTCTATGCCCCTCCTCCTCCAGTTAGAATCTGTGCCCGGCCAGAGCTGGATGCACTTAGTGGGCTCTCCTGAGCTTGCTAGAAAGAAAGTATTTGTTAGGTTTTTTATTTTCAGTGAGATCTGCTGGCAACAGACTCACTGCTACGTGGGACTGAGGGGAGAGAAAACCTGCGTGCAGCTAGCTTGTGCTTCTTAGGCTACTGGACACCATTAGCTCCAGAGGGTTCGAACACAGGGCCTGACCTCGATCGTCCGTTCCCGGAGCCGCGCCGCCGTCCCCCTTGCAGAGCCAGAAGACAGAAGAAGGAGATAAAATTGGCGGCAGAAGACTCTGGTCTTCATTAAGGTAGCGCACAGCACTGCAGCTGTGCGCCATTGCTCCCACTGCACACCACACACTCCGGTCACTGTAGGGTGCAGGGCGCTGGGGGAGGGGGGGCGCCCTGGGCAGCAATAAGAATACCTTTTGGCAATATATACACATAATACAGTCTGGAAAACTGTATATGTGTAAAACCCCCCGCCATTTTTAGTCAGAAACAGGACAGAAGCCCGCCGCTGAGGGGGCCGGGCCTTCTTCCTCAGCACACCAGCGCCATTTTCTCTTCACAGCTCCGCTGGAAGGAAGCTCCCCAGGCTCTCCCCGGCAGTATCCTGGTACACAAAGGGTGAAAAGAGAGGGGGGGGGGGCACATAAATTTAGGCGCAAAATTTGTATATACAGCAGCTACTGGGTTAACACTGAGTTGTAGTGTAATCCCTGGGTTATATAGCGCTAGGGTGTGTGCTGGCATACTCTCTCTCTGTCTCTCCAAAGGGCCTTGTGGGGGAACTGTCCTCAAATAGAGCATCCCCTGTGTGTGTGATGTGTCGGTACGCGTGTGTCGACATGTCTGAGGTAAAAGGCTCCACTAAGGAGGTGATAGAGCGAATGTGTGTGAGAGGGTGTCTCCGTCGACAACGCCGACACCTGTTTGGATATGTGTAAGTGCTAAGGTGAATTTATTGCACAAAAGGTTAGGGAACAGACAGGAAATCTACCTAGTTCTGTCCCTATGTCACAGAGACTTTCAGAGTCTCTCAATGCTCACTATCCATAATAACAAACACAGGTATCGACATGGAGTTTAACTCCACTGTCGACTACGATAGTGCAAAGTTACAGCCAAGATGGCTAGAAGGTATTCAATATATGATTATTGAAATAAAAGATGATTTGCATATCACTGATGACTCATCTGTCCCTGACACGAGAGTACACATGTTTAAGGGGAAGAATGCTGAGGTAAATTTCCCTCCTCTCAGGAGGAAAAAGAGCGGGAATCTCCAGACAAGAGACGGCAGCTTCCCACAAGAGAATTCTCAGGCTGTATCCTTTCCCCACTAGGGCCAGGATATGTTGAGAATCTTCCCCTGGGGTGTCCTGTTTGCACAGACGGTAGCACTTGCTATTCTCAGGGATCCTGCAGATAGCGTGCACATTCTAGTATACTACCCTGACCGGCGATTGTGTCGGCATGGGTTTATAGCGCTGTGGCAGCGTGGCAGGTACCTTATCAGCAGAGATGAGACCCTAGTATGCAATATAAATATATTAAAAATGCTGTCTAGATATATAGTTATAAAGCATGCCCAAAGAGACATGAGTATACTGGGTCCTAGAGTCAAAGCTATGTCGATCTCTGCTTGACGTGTCCTGTAGAATATGCATTGGACAGATGATGCCGACTTAAGAGGCATATGGAAGGCTGAGGATTGTGTGAAGAAGGGTTTTCGGGCCTGGTCTCCACAGCTATAGCTGGTAATTCTGCTAGTTGCCTTATATTCCTGCACAGCCTAAGAAAGCACGACATTATTAAATGCAGCCTTTCGTATAAAGAAACAAGAAAGTCTGAGGGGCGTCCTTTCTTGTCAGAGCCGGGCAGCTAGTTCCCAGGAACAGAAGTCCTCCCCGGCCCCTACAAAAATCCACCAATGTCGCTGGGGCTCCACAGGCGGAGCTAGGCCCGGTGGGGACACGCCTTCGTAAATTCAGCCACAAGTGGATTCACTCCCTGTTCGATCCCTGGGCAATAGATATTGTGTCTCAGGGATACAAGCTGGACTGTGAGAAGATGCCCCCTCACCGACGGCCCTGCGGGCTTCCCCCCAAGAGAGGGAGCCAGTGTTAACTGCAATTCACAAATTGTATCTTTAATAGGTGGTGGTCAAGGGTCCCCTCCTTCAAAAGAGGGTGTTATTATTAGACCATGTTGTAATCCCGAAACCAGACGGTTCGGTCAGACCCATATTGAATTAAAAATCCCTGAACATATACCTGAGAAGGTTCACGTTCAAGATGGAATCGCTAAGAGCGGTCAGTGCAAGCCTAAAAAGGGGGAGACTTTATTGTGAATCGGGACATAAGGGATGCATACCTTCAGGTCCCCATTTATCCACCTCATTAGGCGTACCTCAGAATTGCGGTACGGGATTGTCATTACCAATTTCAGATGTTGCCGTTTGGTCTCTCCACGGCCCCGAGAATATTCCCATGGTAATGGCGGATATGATTGTGCTCCTGCAGAAGCAAGGTGTCACTATTATCACGTACTTGGACGATCTCCTCATAAAAGCGAGATCAAGAGAGCAGTTGCGGAACAGCGTATCACTTTCTCTGGAAGTGTAACGGCAACACGGCTGGATTCTATATATTCCAAAGTCGCAGTTGGTTCCTACAGCTTATCTGCCTCTCCTAGGCACGATCCTAGACACAGACCAGAAAAGGGTTATCTCCCGATAGAGAGAGCTCAGGAGCTCATGACACTGGTCAGGTATCTATTAAAACCAAAACAGGTGTCAGTGCATCACTGCACTCGAGTCCTGGGAAGGATGGTGGCATCATACGAGGCCATCCCCTTAGGCAGGGTCCATGCGAGGACCTTCCAATGGGACTTACTGGACAAGTGGTCTGGATCACCTCTTCAGATGCATCGGTTAATCACCCTATCCCCCAGGGCCAGGGTGTCTCTCCTGTGGTGGCTGCAGAGTGCTCACCTTCTCGAGGGCCGCAGATTCGGCATTCAGGACTGGATCCTGATGACCACGGATGCAAGCCTCCGAGGGTGGGGAGCAGTTACACAGGGAAGAAATTTCCAAGGTCTGTGGTCAAGTCAACAGACTTGCCTTCACATCAATATCCTGGAACTAAGGGCCATATACAACGCCCTAAGTCAAGCGGAGATCCTGCTTCGCGACCAACCGGTTCTGATCCAGTCAGACCGCAGGGGTTCATGTAAACCGCCAAGGCGGCACAAGGAGCAAGGTGGCGAGGGTAGAAGCCACCAGAATTCTTCGCTGGGCGGAGAATCAAGTAAGCGCACTGTCAGCAGTGTTCGTTCCGGGAGTGGACATCTGGGAAGCAGACTTCCTCAGCAGGCACGACCTCCACCCGGGAAAGTGGGGACTTCATCAGGAAGTCTTCACGCAGTTTGCAAATTGATGGGAACTGCCTAAGGTGGACTAGATGGCGTCCCACCTCAATAAAAAGCTAAAAAAGGTTTTACGCCAGGTCAAGGGACCCTCAGGTGATAGCTGTGGTCGCACTAGTAACACCGTGGGTGTTCCAGTCGGTCTCTGTATTCCCTCCTCTTCCTCTCATACCCAAGGGCTGAGAATTGTAATAAAAGGAGGAGTGAAAACAATATTCTTTGCTCCGAATTGGCCAAGAAGGACTCGGTACCCGGAGCTGCAGGAAATGCTCTCAGAGGACTCAGGGCTTCTGCCTCTCAGACAGGACATGTTGCAACAGGGGCCCTGTCTGTTCCAAAATTTACCGCGGCTGCATTTGGCGGCATGGCGGTTGAACGCCGGATCCTAGCGGAAAAGGGCATTCCGGATGCAGTTATTCCTACGCTGATAAAGGCTAGGAAAGACGTGACAGCAAGACTTTTTCACTGTATATGGCGAAAATAGGTTGCTTGGTGTGAGGCCGGGAAGGCCCTACAGAGGAATTCCAGCGTGGTCGATTCCTGCACTTCCTACAGTCAGGAGTGACTATGGGCCTAAAATTAGGATCCATAAAGGTCAAGATTTCGGCCCTATACATTTTCTCTATAGATGAACTGGCTTCACTGCCTGAAGTTCAGACGTTGTTTCGGGGGTGCTGCATATTCAGCCTCCTTTTGTGCCACCGGTGGCACCTTGGGATCTTAACGTTGTGTTGGATTTCCTGAATCCCACTGGTTTGAGCCACTTAAGACCATGGAGCTAAAATATCTCACGTGGAAAGTGGTCATGCTATTGGCCTTAGCTTCGGCTAGGCGTGTGTCAGTATTGGCGGTTTTGTCATGTAAAAACCCTTATCTGATCCTCCATATGGACAGGGCAGAATTGAGGACTCGTACCCAATTTCTTCCTAGGGTGGTATCATCGTTTCATTTGAACCAGCCTATTGTGGTGCCTGCGGCTACTAGGGACTTGGAGGATTCCAATTTGCTGGACGTAGTGCGGGCTTTGAAAATTTATGTTTCCAGAAAGGCGGGAGTCAGAAAGTCTGACTCGCTGTTTATTCTGTATGCAGCCAACAAGGTTGGCGCTCCTGCTTCGAAGCAGACTATTGTTCGCTGGATCTATAGCACGATTCAGCTGGTTCACTCTGCGGCTGGATTGCCGCATCCAAAATGGTGAAAGCCAATTCCACAAGGAAGGGGGCTCTTCTTGGGCGGCTGCCCGAGGGGTCTCGGCTTTACAGCTTTGCCGAGCTGCTACTTGGTCGGGGTAAAACAAGTTTGCTAAGTTCTACAAGTTTGATACCCTGGCTGAGGAGGACCTTGAGTTTGCTCATGCGGTGCTGCAGAGTCATCTGCACTCTCCCGCCCGTTTGGGAGCTTTGGTATAATCCCCATGGTCCTTACGGAGTACCCAGCATCCACTAGGACGTCAGAGAAAATAAGAATTTACTCACCGGTAATTCTATTTCTCGTAGTCCGTAGTGGATGCTGGGCGCCCGTCCCAAGTGCGGACTCTCTGCAATACATGTATATAGTTATTGCTTAACTAAAGGGTTATTGTTCTGAGCCATCTGTTACTGAGGCTCAGTTGTTGTTCATACTGTTAACTGGGTATGGTTATCACAAGTTGTACGGTGTGATTGGTGTGGCTGGTATGAGTCTTACCCTGGATTCCAAATCCTTTCCTTGTTGTGTCAGCTCTTCCGGGCACAGTTTCCTTAACTGAGGTCTGGAGGAGTGGCATAGAGGGAGGAGCCAGTGCACACCAGATAGTACCTAATCGTTCTTTTAGAGTGCCCAGTCTCCTGCGGAGCCCGTCTATTCCCCATGGCCCTTACGGAGTTCCCAGCATCCACTGCGGACTACGAGAAATAGAATTACCGGTGAGTAAATTCTTATTTTCTCTTACGTCCTAGAGGATGCTGCGGACTCCAAAAGGACCATGGGGATTATACCAAAGCTCCAGAACGGGCGGGAGAGTGCGGACGACTCTGCAGCACCGACTGAGCAAACGCCAGGTCCTCATCGGCCAGGGTATCGAACTTATAGAATTTAGCAAAAGTGTTCGAACCCAACCAGGTAGCCGATCGGCAAAGCTGTAGTGCCGAAACACCTCGGGCAGCCGCCCAAGATAAGCCCACCTTTCTGGTAGAATGGGCTTTAACCGACTTCGGCACCGGCAACCCCACCGAAGAATGAGTTTGCTGGATCGTACTACAAATCCAGCGTGCAATAGTCTGTTTTGACGCGGGATGACCAACCTTGTTGGCCGCATACAAAACAAACAACGCTTCAGTTTTCCTAGTAACAGCTGTCCTAGAAACGTAAACTTTTAACGCTCTTACAACATCCAGAGATTTTGGAATCGCCACTTCTTCCATAGCTACCGGAACCACAATAGGTTGGTTAATGTGAAATGACGAAACCACCTTCGGTAGAAATTGTTGACGAGTCCTCAATTCCGCCCTATCCGCATGAAAAATCAAGTACGGACTCTTATGAGATAAAGCTGCCAATTCCGATACTCGCCTGGCAGATGCCAGCGCCAAAAGCATAACTACCTTCCAAGTGAGAAATTTTAATTCAACCGTCCGCAAAGGTTCAAACCAGGAAGACATGAGGAACCGTAAGACGACATCAAGGTACCATGGCCCTCATTCCGAGTCGTTCGCTCTGTATTTTTCATCGCATCGCAATGAAAATCCGCTTAGTACGCATGCGCAATATTCGCACTGCGACTGCGCCAAGTAATTTAACAATGAAGATAGTATTTTTACTCACGGCTTTTTCATCGCTCCGGCGATCGTAATGTGATTGACAGGAAATGGGTGTTACTGGGCGGAAACACAGCGTTTTATGGGCGTGTGGATGAAAACGCTACCGTTTCCGGAAAAAACGCAGGAGTGGCCGGAGAAACGGGGGAGTGTCTGAGCGAACGCTGGGTGTGTTTGTGACGTCAAACCAGGAACGACAAGCACTGAACTGATCGCACAGGCAGAGTAAGGTTGAAGTTACTCAGAAACTGCAAAGTAGTTTGTAATCGCAATATTGCGATTACATCGGTCGCAATTTTAAGAAGCTAAGATACACTCCCAGTAGGCGTAGGCTTAGCGTGTGTAACTCTGCTAAATTCGCCTTGCGACCGATCAACTCGGAATGAGGGCCCATGTCGCTACAGGCGGTACAAATGGATTGATATGCATTACACCCTTTACAAAAGTCTGAACCTCTGGGAGGGCAGCTAACTCTTTTTGAAAGAAAATAGACAAAGCCGAAATTTGCACTTTGATGGAACCCAATTTCAGGCCTGCATCTACACCCGCCTGTAAAAAGTGGAGGAAACGACCAAAGTGAAAATCCCCCGCAGGAGCCTTTTTAACCTCACACCAGGAAACATATTTCCTCCAGATACGGTGATAGTGTTTCGCCGTAACCTCTTTCCTAGCCTTAATGAGAGTTGGAATGACCTCCCTGGGAATACCCTTACGAGCTAAGATCTGGCGCTCAACCTCCATGCCGTCAAACGCAGCCGCGGTAAGTCCGGAAACACGCATGGACCCTGTAACATCCTCTCTTAGAGGAAGTGGCCAAGGATCTTCCACCAGTAAGTCCTGAAGATCCGGGTACCAGGCCCTTCTTGGCCAGTCTGGGACGACGAGAATCGCCTGAACCCTTGCTCGACGAATGATCCCCAGCACCTTCGGCATGAGAGGAAGAGGAGGGAACACATACACCGACTGGAAGACCCACGGAGACACCAGGGCGTCCACCGCCGTGGCTTGTGGGTCCCTTGACCTGGAACAATACCTCGGGAGCTTCTTGTTGAGCCGAGACGCCATCATGTCTATCAACGGAATTCCCCAGCGTCTTGTCACTTCTGCAAATACCTCTTGGTGCAGAGCCCACTCTCCCGGATGGAGGTCGTGTCTGCTGAGGATATCCGCTTCCCAGTTGTCCACCCCCGGTAGGAAAACTGCTGACAGTGCGCTGACGTGTTGTTCCGCCCAGCGAAGTATCTTTGTGGCCTCCGCCATTGCTGCTCTGCTCCTCGTTCCACCTTGCCGGTTTATATGGGCCACCGCTGTGATGTTGTCTGACTGTACCTGGACCGGTCGACCCTGAAGAAGACTTCTTGCTTGGAGCAGGCCGTTGTAAATGGCTCTTAACTCTAGAACATTTATGTGGAGACAGGCTTCCTGGAGCGACCATTTTCCCTGGAAATTTCTTCCTTGGGTGACTGCTCCCCAGCCCCGGAGACTTGCATCTGTTGTCAGAAGTACCCAATTCTGGATACCGAATCGGCGTCCCCCCCCAGGAGGTGATGAGCTTGTAGCCACCACAGGAGAGAAATTCTGGCTCTGGGAGATAGACTTATCTTCCGGTGAATGTGTAGGTGAGACCCGGACCATTTGCTCAGCAAGTCCCACTGAAACACGCGGGCGTATGGAATGGCTTCGTACGCCGCAACCATCTTCCCCAGAACCAGAGTACAATGATGGATCGACACACTCATCGGCTTCAGAAGTTCTCTGACCATCGTCTGCAATTCCAGAGCCTTTTCTTCTGGAAGGAATACCTTCTGTAACTCCGTGTCCAGAATCATGCCCAGAAAAGGAAGCTGAGTGGTCGGAATCAACTGGGATTTCGGCAAATTGAGGACCCATCCGTGTTGTCGCAGAACCGATAGAGACAACTCTACACTTGTCAGCAATCGTTCCTTGGACCTCGCCTTTATCAGGAGATCGTCCAAGTACGGGATAATTGAAACCCCTTGTTTGCGAAGAAGAACCATCATTTCCGCCATGACCTTGGTGAAAATCCTCGGAGCTGTCGAAAGCCCAAACGTCAACGTCTGAAATTGGTAATGAGAATCCTGTATCGCAAACCTGAGGAAAGCCTGATGCGGAGGATATATTGGCACATGTAAGTAGGCATCCTTTATGTCGACTGACGCCATAAAATCCCCCCCCTCCAGGCAGGCAATCACCGCTCGAAGGGATTCCATCTTGAACCTGAAGACTTTCAAGTATGGATTGAGGGATTTAAGATTTAGAATTGGTCTGACCGAACCGTCCGGTTTCGGTACCACAAAGAGGCTCGAGTAGAACCCCTCCCCCCGCTGGGACGGAGGGACGGGAACAATGACCCTCTGTAGACACAATTTTTGAATGGCCGCCCGGACCACCTCCCTGTCCGGAAAAACCACTGGTAATGCCGAAATGAAGAACCGGTGAGGGGGCATCTCCTGAAACTCCAGTTTGTATCCTTGAGACACTATTTCTAACACCCAAGGATCCAGGTCTGATTGAATCCAGACCTGGCTGAATACCTGAAGATGGCCCCCCACCGGTCCGGACTCCCCCAGGGAAGCCCCAGCATCATGCGGTGGACTTGGTAGCAGCCGGGGAGGACTTCTGGTCCTGTGCACCTGAGGTTGCAGGAATTTTTCTTCCCTGTCCTCTACCCTTTGAGGCGAGGAAAGACGAACCCTTTCCACGCCTGTATTTATTGTGACGAAAGGACTGCATTTGCTGATGTGGTGCCTTCTTCTGTTGTGTGGGAACATAAGGAAGAAAAGGGGACTTACCCGCAGTCGCGGTCGAGACTAGGTCCGCCAGGCCGTCCCCAAACAAGACCGTACCTTTAAAGGATAGATCTCCCATAGACCTCTTGGAGTCGGCATCAGCATTCCATTGATGGATCCACAAGGCCCTCCTGGCAGATATCGACATGGCATTGGTCCTTGATCCCAAGAGACAGACATCCCTTGCCGCGTCCTTCAGGTAATCTGCAGCGGCCTTAATATAACCAAGAGTTAGAAGGACATTATCTTTATCAAGAGCATCCATGTCACTAGCTAAATTCTCCGCCCATTTAGCAATAGCACTACTCACCCATACCGACGCCACAGCAGGTCTGAGCAATGCACCCGTATTAGCGAAAATGGACTTCAGACACGTCTCCAACTTGCGATCCACCGGATCCTTGAGAGCTGCCGTGTCAGGAGACGGAAGCGCCACCTTCTTAGACAAACGGGATAGAGCTTTATCAACGGTTGGCGATGTCTCCCATTTTTCCCTGTCATCGGAGGGAAAAGGATACGCCATAAAAATCCTCTTGGGAATCTACCATTTCTTATCCGGCGATTCCCAAGCCTTTTCACAAAGAGTATTCATTTCATGAGAGGGGGGAAACTTTACCTCAGGTTTCTTCCCCTTGAATAAGCAAATCCTTGTTTACTGCACCGCAGGTTCATCAGAAATCTGCAACACATCCTTTATAGCCACAATCATGTACTGAATACTCTTAACCAAACGTGGATGTAACGTCGCCTCAGTGAAATCGACCTCGGAATCAGAGTCCGTGCCGGTATCCGTATCCCCCACCTGAGTAAAAGGCCTCTTATGGGACCCGGATGGGGTATGTACCTGAGATAAAGCCTCCTCCATAGATTTCTTCCACACCTCGGTCTGTGACTCAGACTTATCTAACCTCTTACATAAAGAAGCTACATTGGAATTTATTGTAGTAAGGAGTGCTAGTAAATCAGGAGTCGGCTGCGTCGACAGTGCTAGCTCTAGCCCCGCATCCCCACCTCCTATAACCTCCTCTGGTGATTAACATTCAGGTTCCGACATGTCGACACGCAGTACCGACACCCACAAAACCCAGAACCGTCCCAGCAAGGTGACAGGCACACAATTCAGCCCAGAAGAGGAGACAGAGGGAGTATGCCAGCTCACACCCCAGCGCCTGTATTGGGACACAGAAGATTAAGTGTACCCAGCGCTGCCTTATAGTTCACAACTGGTACCCCACAGCGGCTCCCCACTGGAGATGCCCCTTATACTTGCAGAAAACGTGGAGGTCCCGGCAGCATCTCTCCCTCGGTGCTGTGTAGGGAGAAAATGGCGCGCGAGTGAGCCGCGGACCGAAGCTCCGCCCCCTTCCCGGCGGCTTCGGCCCGCCAAATTTTAACATACAAAAAATGCCCGGCGGGGTCTGTAATAAAGTGCCTCGGCACCTACGATCTTTTGCCGGCTCAGTAACCTCAGTAACATGCCCCCCAGGGCGCCCCCCCCCAGCGCCCTGCACCCAGTGACGAGCGTTGGTGATGTGTGTGTGTGGGAGCATGGAGCACAGCGTTACCGCTGTGCTTTACCTTCCGTCACTGAAGTCTTCTGCCGTCCTGAAGTCTTCTGTTCTTCTCATACTCACCCGACTTCTGCCTTCTGGCTTCTGTGAGGGGGTGACGGCGTGGCTCCGGGAACAAGCAGCTAGGCACACCAAGTGATCGAACCCTCTGGAGCTAATGGTGTCCAGTAGCCGAGAAGCAGAGCCTTGAACCTCACAGAAGTAGGTCTGCTTCTCTCTCCTCACTCCCACGCTGCAGGGAGCCTGTAGCCAGCAGGGCTCCCTGAAAATAAAAAACCTAACAAAAAGTATTTTCCTAGAGAAACTCAGGAGAGCTCCCCTAGTGTGCATCCAGTCACTCCTGGGCACAAAGTGTAACTGAGGTCTGGAGGAGGGGCATAGAGGGAGGAGCCGGTTCACACCCAGTCTTAAGTCTTTTTAGTGTGCCCAAGCTCCTGCGGATCCCGTCTATACCCCATGGTCCTTTTGGAGTCCCAAGCATCCTCTAGGACGTAAGAGAAAACATTAAACACTAGAGCAAAGCACATAATTTTAAGTTTTACTTTTCTCAAAAAATATATCCTCGGCTCTGTATACAGTACATTTTACAAAATTTACAGGACTCGGTTTGTTTTGTTAACATCACGTTGTGTTGGCACTAACTAATGACATGTCAGCGTGATTAGAACCAATTCAACCGGTTTTGATGGAGCAGTGGCTTCAGCTACTCCAGTGGCTCTGGCAGTCAGCTGACGCACAGTGTCGGTGGAGTTATCTGCAGTGAATATGACACTCCTATCAGTAACCCACCCATACTGCCTAACCCTTACCATCCCGCAGTGTAATCCTCCCCTCACCAAGCCTAGCGCTCCCCCAGCATCCTAACCCTCCTCTCCCGCAGCCTAACCCTAATGCCGGCATTGTACAAACCCTAATGCCGGCATTGTACAGAATGTTGACTCCTCCACATGCCACTTTTATACCATAACATCCCTTCAGATGCCCCTTATATGCCATGAGATCCCTCCAGATTCAGCTTACTGTATATGACATCAGATCACCTCAGATTCCACTTATATGCAATGTGATCCCACATGCCCCTTTTATTCCATATAAATGTAGCCATCTGACTGGAGCTCATGTAGAGAGGATGGACAGCACACTTTCCTCCCTTGATCCACACTGGAGTTCACTAACTCTAATCTCCCCTCACTGACATACCACAGGTCCTCCCACTCAGCCACCAACTCAACAGCATGACTGTCCTGCTACTGTTTCAAGCTGGGAGCCAGCCAGGAGCCATCCCACAAAGTGTTTCGTGGTTGCCAAAGCCTGGTGCAGAATCTGAAGTTGCAATCTGTACCCAGCTAAGGCATTTATACTGCCATGCAGCTGGTGCCATGTACTGTATAATATGGGATAAACTGAGCGCTGACTTATTTCATATATGTACAGTATGAAGAAGTCCAGCCATTGGGCACAGGGATTAAACACGTTGGTGCAAAATTGGGTGATGACCTCGGATATTAACCCGGATTAGTTTAATGTGGATAAACTACATTTCTCATTTGTAATGTACAACTATGTATATTGTGTGTATATGTGTACTAGCTGAATACCCATGCTTCGCTACGGGATGAGGATGGTAAATTAGAATTATAGTTTAATTGATGTTGGTTGGAGATCTAGTATACAGGCATATCTTGCTTCTCTGACCCACTTTGTGTAGTGTCTGGACCCCTTTTTGGTACCTCAAAGCACCCTGCTCTTCCCACTATACAACTCTCAGTCTTTGGCTTCTTGCTGCCTAAATCCCCTCCTCACATCATGTCAGTGTCCCTGTGAAATGATCGATTTATTTACAGTTTCTTATATATCATGCATCTCCTAATATACTCTGTGCTGCTGGGGACACTGGGGAAGCACTTTAAGAGTAGCTCCCAACCAGCACAGCTTTAGTGTGCTGACCGGGAGCTACTCGTTGCTCCCTGGCCCGCAGTGGCTACGTATGACATCACGCAGCCGCTGCAGGCAACTCCCCGCACGGTCCGGCCACACCATGCAGGTGTGGCCGGACCGCGCCCCCATAACGACGGACAAATGCCGCCTTGCCACCCCCTCCCGCCCAGCGACTGCCTCTGCCTGTCAATCAGGCAGAGGAGATCGCTAGAGACTGATGGCCTTCGGCCGCCCAGCATGCGCTGGCGCACTGCGGTACCGGCGCATGCACAGTTCCGACCCAATCGCTCCGCTGCGATAGACTGCAGCAAGCGATCGGGTCTGAATGACCCCCATTGTCTTCCTTGAGCTCTTCATCTCACTGATTCCCACAGACCAGCCAATATACACAAAGTCCTCCAGTTACCCGCACAGACTTCACATACACGCCGGTTTCACAAAACTACAGTCATAACAGTATCAAGACAATCTCAACATGTTCTGTTTTTGTTAGTGCCATTGTCATGAATGTCACTAGCTGCAAAAGAAAACTCAGATAAATCTTGAGAATGAATAAAAATACGTTAAAACGAAGACCACCTTAAAGTTGCATTCAAGATGGCCGCCATACTAGTGACATACCCTAAAAAGTTTTTCCCCACTCCCATGTGTAGACACTAGATTAATATTCCCTCACTCATTTCCTTTTTATAAAGGTGTTTTCACATTTATGGACCACTATCTATCTATCTATCTATCTATCTATCTATCTATCTATCTATCTATCTATCTATCTATCTATCTATCTATCTATCTATCTATGTTAATCTTTATCTATCTATCTATCTATCTATCTATCTATCTATCTATCTATCTATCTATCTATCTATCTATCTATCTATCTATCTATCTATCTATCTATCTATCTATGTTAATCTTTATCTATCTATCTATCTATCTATCTATCTATCTATCTATCTATCTATCTATCTATCTATGTTAATCTTTATCTATATATCTATATATTATACTCTGTATGCAGAGTCGGTGCTAGAGTGTTCGGCTCACCCCTGCAAACTATAAATTTGCACCCTCACACACTTTACAAAAGGAATTGCGCATGCCTAAGGCGACAGCCAGAAAAAGGGGTGTAGTCTCACAAAGAAGTGGCGTGGTCACACAATAGTACCTCCACTTCAAATGATGCCACACAAAGCATGGACTCTGATCGTGCCTAAAAAAGGGTGTATATATATATATATATATATATATATATATATATATTTATTATACACAGATGGGTCCATATTTATCTTGACTTATTTGCTGCGCCTAGACACACCATGGTTTATTAATATATACCATTCATCCATTATTTTCAGCTGCAATACAATGCAGAGAACATAACATCAGGGGATCAAGTCATTACAGCAGGGGATTAAGGGGTACAGTTACTAAGCAGTGATAAGAGCAGAGAAGTGAGCCAGTGGAGAAGTTGCCCATGGCAACCAATCAGCACTGAAGTAACATCTATAATTTGCATACTATAAAATGATACAGAGCTGCGGATTGGTTGATGGGGAAATATCTCCACTGGTTCACTTCTCCGCTCTTATCACTGCTTAGTAAATGTACCCCTAAGTCTGACTGACCTGGCTCAGTTAACCCTATTAAAGGCCAAGATAAACGTGGGCCCATCTGTATACACACACAAACAAACAAACACACAAACACACACACAAACACACACACAAACACACACACACACACACACACACACACACACACACACACACGCATGGTATAAAGACAGAGAACTCATTAACATGATTGGACACATCAGGGTAAAGCACACCTTCTATATACAGGGAGTGAGAGGGAGGGAGAAGGGGAGAGAGAGAGAGAGAGAGAGAGAGAGAGAGAGAGAGAGAGGAAAAGGGAGGAGGGAGAGAGGAAAAGGGAGAGAGAGGGAGAGAGACGGAGGGGGACTGAGGGAAGGGGAAAGAAAGATGGAGAGCAGGGGCGTAACTAGAACTTTTTTAGTCCCACAGCATAATCTTGAAAGGGCCCCTGCTGACATTGTCACTACCAGTGCCCCTTAGGGGAACAGGAGAGAGAGTGAGACACAAAAAGGGTGTCAAAAGGAGAGAGAGAGGGGGAGCAGAGAGAGAGAGAGAGAGAGAGAGAGAGAGAGAGAGAGAGAGAGAGAGAGAGAGAGAGAGAGAGAGAGAGAGAAAGGGTTTCAGGGAAAATAGGAATGAGAAAGACAGAGAGGAGGGAGAGAGAGAAGGCATCAGGGAGAGAAAATATGTCAGAGGGAGAAAAGGGGAGGAGCAAAAGAGAGAGGGAGGGGAGAAAGAGAGAATGTCAGGAAGAGAAAGAGGGAAAGACAGAGAGCAAGAGAGAGTGTCACGGAGAGAGACATTGAGACAGTGTTAGAGAAAGGGAGAGAGAGACAGTGGCAGGGAGAGAGAAGGAGAGATACAGTGCCATGGAGAGAGGGAGAGACAGGGTCAGAGAGAACTAGAGGGAGGCAGTGTCAGGGAGAGAGAGATACAGTGTCAAGGAGATAGAGGAGAGAGAGAAAGTGTCTGGAAGAGAGAGTCGGGGAGGGGGAGATAGAGAGACTGTGTCAGGGAAATAGAGAGACAGTATCAGGGAGAGAGAGGCAGTGTGAAGGATAGAGTGAGGGAGAGAGACAGCGTTGTCGGGGAGAGAGAGAGAGTAGCAAGAGAGTGTCAGGGAGAGAGATGGGGAGCGAGCACTACCTGACTCCAGCAGAGGTCTCTGATGGGGGCGGGCACTTTCCTGCATTAGGCCTGAGTTTATACTATCAGCTGCGGTCGTTCTTAGCTGCAGTGGCGTGCGGTGAGGTCTGTGGCTGGTGAGACACTGCAGTCATAATGTTCACTGAGTCCCACTGATGACCCATACCACAACTGTGGTTGTAGACATGCCCCCTCACAGAGAGCCTTTCTCACGCTGACGGCGAGGCCAAGCAGGAGAGGTTTGCAGTTGCTGCGATCCCTCCCTGCGAGTGAGCCCTCTCGCCTCCTAGGGCTCCAGCGCCTGTAGTGATCCCCACTGCCAGAGAATCCTCTCATGGATCCGTTTTCCTCCCCTCCATGGCACTCCCTGCTCACCTGGGACCCCGACCAGCGCTCACTTGGACACCTGCTGGTGATGCAGTGTACAGGGAGGATCCAGGTAGGGTGCAGGGACACAGGTGATTCATAGACAAGTAGCAAACAACTCTCTAACCCACTGCTGACAGTGCCGGCAGACACCATGTGACCTGATCCAGCCGGCTGCAGGGACAGCGGGAGACACACGGGGAAATGTGGACGGGGGAACACAGGGGTCTCTGAGCCTATCAGAGACCATTTCTGAGGCAGGTGCTAGGCAGAATGACTTACTGCCATAAGCGTGCGCAGCACATTTTATTAGGGGGTGCACAGTCGTATAGGCGCGTCTAGGACCTGGGCATGTCTAGCACCGCCTATCGGGTGTGTCTAGTGTGAGAGGTGCGGCTGCTGTGTGGTGGTGCCTGCTGCCGTGCAGGTGTAGGCTCGGTACTCACCAGGCGCCGCTCTCTCTCACCTTCAGGTACCGGAACCTTCAACGGACCTGGAAATCTTCAGTCGGATCCGGACACGGCGATTCCCTCTCGGAGCTGACCGACGACCAAGCTGAGGAGAGAATGGTTTACCTTAAGGGGGGGTATCGACCCTTCTTCCACTGGAACAGGCGATACCCCAGGGGTGACCGCGACCTTCACCGGTTGGGTGAAAGGTCATCACTGGCACAAAGCCTCAGCCACCCAGCTTTCACACACTCGCGCTCTCGCACGTAGTGTGATGAAAGGGATTCTCACGTCCGTGAGCAATCCTGACTCCGGCGCTCGGGGACAGACAAGGGACAAACGTACACGGATGCTACTCACCGTCACAAGTCTTGCACTCCGATCTTCTCCACTTACAGGTCCCTGTAAGGAGGCAAAGAGAAACAGCCGTGCAGGGCCTAACTCTACCCTAGTGTCACACCCTATACTAACTACAACGGCAGAGCCCTCAAACTAGCTCTGTGGGTGTGGTGCAACAAAACTATGCAAACACAGACAATTTGCCCTGCACGGTAACAACATATATCAAAATATCAGAATGCAAGATCACACGGTGTTGTCCCTTTAAATCCCTACCTGCCGCTGGAAGGGGGTGGGTGCCACACGGCCTGCCCACCTAAACACCTCCGGGTGGCCCGAGCCTAGTGCCCAGTGCCACCTTTATTCACCTTGGGGGGTACTTACTCGCTGGGCCAAGCGCCCCCTGACTGCGCACAGGCCGGAGGCCTGACTTCGCCCACGGGCCTAGCGCCCGCCTAACTTGCTGCCCGTTGGGTGACCTGGGCCTTGTGCCCAGGGTCACCTTCTATGTACCTACTTGGCCAAAATACACTAGGGCCTAGCGCCCTCTAATGCCCCACAGGCCTATTGCCTGATATGCCCCCGGGCCTAGTGCCCGCCTAACTGGTGCCACCGGGAGAGGGTGGCTTGGGCCTAATGCCCAAACCACCTAATCAGAAAATGGCCCCCACTCTCCTACCTGTGCCACAGGCCTAGTGCCTGACTTGTGCCCTCGGGCCTAATGCCCGTCCCTGGTGGTCGAGGGAGGAAAAGGGAGGGGGTGAAGTTGCCTCACTGAGGCCTCACCTGCTCCATGGATCTTCGGTGCCCTCTTCGGCCGCTGGCCTGTCCTGGCCAGCGGCGCCGCCGTCGCATCGCCGCGTCCAGCCGCCGCTGGACATCTTCTTTCCCAGGGCTGGAGTCTTCAGGCCTCTTCCGCGGCCACCCGAGCTCCGTCTTGTTCCTCGCGCCGCCGGGATCTTCTGCGCTCCGGCGCGCCGACGACCGTCCTCGCTGTTCCCGCCCGTCCTCTTCTTTCTTCTCCGCGCTCTTCCGCGCGCGCGGTCTCTTCGGCTCCCGCCCGGCGTCTGACGCCGGGGGCGGGGCCTATGACGCGGCGAGCGCCGATTGGCTCGCCGCGTCAGTCTCCGATTGGCTGCCGCTCCGGGAGCCGCGATTGGCTCCCGGAGGGCGCCAACATTTAAACTACCCCGCAGCCTCCGGTCCGGTGCAGGGAAGAGGGTAATCCCTGCACCGGACATCCGCCGCTCCTGCCCACGGACAAACGCTGGGGGCAGACCAACTGCCCCAGCGCTGCCCCGCACACACTTCCGCAGGGGACACAGATCCCCTGCGTGCTGCTGAAGGGATGTGTCTCGGGGGACCGGACACATCTCCACATTTCCCCCCCCTTTTTCCTTTGTAGTCCCTACAAAGATCTCCACGCCGTCCATTGTCCGCGGGTCAGGGAATTCCGAGGTCCCTCCAGCGAGGTTGTGTTCAAGGGTCCAGCCCGGACAGGCTGTGACCCCACATCCTTCCACCTCCAGCTCCGGGTTCCTCTTCTTCGTTCCTCCTGACCTCCATCGGTGGATCCTCTGGGGAAGTGGCATCTCCCCACGGTCGCTCAACGTGGGCCACCAAGGGGAATCTTCCTCCACGGGGACAGTAGTCCCCCACTCTTGGCCTTCCAGATCGTCTGGGACATCGTCCCTGTCTTCAGGGCGTGGTACCGACCACCACCCAACTGCGGAATCCTCCGGGGCATCAATTTCCTCCCGGGCAACAGCCATCATATGTCGAATTTCCTCGTGGAAAGGTCCTGTGTCTTCCTCTGGAACGGGTCCTCCCACGGCATCGCGATCCTGTCCCCGTACGTCCGTCCATTTCGGCACTTCCGGCAGGTCTTCTTGCCCCAGGACTATCTCCTCCTCTTCACGGAGGGCATTCCACTGGGAGCACGACTCCACCCGATCCTGCCAGTCACTCTCGTCGGCGCTTCCGATGCCAGAGTCGTCCTCCATCTGTTCTTGGAGGGATTCGTCGGCGGACAGCTCACCGTAGTCCGAGTCTTCTTCCGATATCTGGACTGGGGTATTATTTTCCTCCTCAGCGTACTTAGTCTTTTCCGCTGGCACCTCTGTTTCCTCAGCGTACTCCTTCGCTTCCGCTGGATTCTTTACTTCCTCAGCGTACTCCTTAGTTTCCGCTGGCATCTCTTGGTACCCAGGACACTCCTGTTCCACACGTCCTGGTCGTGGACGGTTCCATCGCGGGGAGATTCCGGACATCTCCGTCACTGGGTCTTCACGCTTTTCTTCGCAGCGTGGTCTCTTCACCTCCCAGTCGTCCACCTCCGTCTGATGCGGGAAAGGATTCTGCCTTACTGGGGTCACTTTCTTGGGACAGAGTAGGTCCGCGGCATCTTCCCAGGGGCACTCACTGGCCGCATGTCCTGGTCGCCGACATTTCCAACAAGGGAGGGCCACTGCCACCTTCTCCAAGGCGGGTTCCTTGTCCACCTCCTTCACTGGGGAATCTTCACCCGTTGGTTCCGGCTCAGAGGAAATGGGTACCTGCGAACTACCTTCAAGCAGGGTCTTCCGCTCCATTTCCCTGGTTTCCTCCTCCCATCTCTGGGCGCGACCATCCGCAATCATCCGGTCTTCATTCCACGGACAATCGGGAAGCGCATGTCCTCTCGCCTCGCAGAGCGCACACACAGGCTCTGCAGCCACCCGGTCCCAAAGCTGCTGACGAGACTCCGTCATCTGCTTCACCGTGGCCTCGTAGTCCGTCCTGTCTTCAGTCCATGGACATTCCAGGAGCCGATGTCGGGGATCTCCACAGCTTTCACACCGGGAATCAACCTCGTCTTCGCTCAACTCTTCGTCCCAGGGACAGCTGTTATGCTCATGCCCGTAGTTTCCGCAGAGCAAACACCAGGACTCCTTCACTTGGCCCCGCTGACGTCTTCGTTCCGCTTCCTGGACCACCTTCTTTGGGGACGTCTCTCGCCAAGTACACTCGCCGGCAAAGTGCCCTGTTTGCCGACATTTCTTGCAGGGCGTCACAGCGGCCTTCTTGCGCCCCTTCTCCCGGCGCTCTTCCTTTCCACGCTGGACCGACCGCTGCACCATCTTCAGGATGTCTGCCCCAGACACCGTCACCCAGTCGCTCTTGTCAGCACACATCCGGGGGTGAGTCTTCTCCGGAGCCGTCCGCAGGGAGGTCTTCTTGGTGGCGTTCCACATCGTGTCCGTGATCCGGTCTCTTTGATCCTGCCGACTACGCCAAGTGTGAGAGGTGCGGCTGCTGTGTGGTGGTGCCTGCTGCCGTGCAGGTGTAGGCTCAGTACTCACCAGGCGCCGCTCTCTCTCACCTTCAGGTACCGGAACCTTCAACGGACCTGGAAATCTTCAGTCGGATCCGGACACGGCAATTCCCTCTCGGAGCTGACCGACGACCAAGCTGAGGAGAGAATGGTTTACCTTAAGGGGGGGTATCGACCCTTCTTCCATTGGAACAGGGGATACCCCAGGGGTGACCGCGACCTTCACCGGTTGGGTGAAAGGTCATCACTGGCACAAAGCCTCAGCCACCCAGCTTTCACACACTCGCGCTCTCGCACGTAGTGTGATGAAAGGGATTCTCACGTCCGTGAGCAATCCTGACTCCGGCGCTCGGGGACAGACAAGGGACAAACGTACACGGATGCTACTCACCGTCACAAGTCTTGCACTCCGATCTTCTCCACTTACAGGTCCCTGTAAGGAGGCAAAGAGAAACAGCCGTGCAGGGCCTAACTCTACCCTAGTGTCACACCCTATACTAACTACAACGGCAGAGCCCTCAAACTAGCTCTGTGGGTGTGGTGCAACAAAACTATGCAAACACAGACAATTTGCCCTGCACGGTAACAACATATATCACAATATCAGAATGCAAGATCACACGGTGTTGTCCCTTTAAATCCCTACCTGCCGCTGGAAGGGGGTGGGTGCCACACGGCCTGCCCACCTAAACACCTCCGGGTGGCCCGAGCCTAGTGCCCAGTGCCACCTTTATTCACCTTGGGGGGTACTTACTCGCTGGGCCTAGCGCCCCTGACTGCGCACAGGCCGGAGGCCTGACTTCGCCCACGGGCCTAGCGCCCGCCTAACTTGCTGCCCGTTGGGTGACCTGGGCCTTGTGCCCAGGGTCACCTTATATGTACCTACTTGGCCAAAATACACTAGGGCCTAGCGCCCTCTAATGCCCCACAGGCCTATTGCCTGATATGCCCCCGGGCCTAGTGCCCGCCTAACTGGTGCCACCGGGAGAGGGTGGCTTGGGCCTAATGCCCAAACCACCTAATCAGAAAATGGCCCCCACTCTCCTACCTGTGCCACAGGCCTAGTGCCTGACTTGTGCCCTCGGGCCTAATGCCCGTCCCTGGTGGTCGAGGGAGGAAAAGGGAGGGGGTGAAGTTGCCTCACTGAGGCCTCACCTGCTCCATGGATCTTCGGTGCCCTCTTCGGCCGCTGGCCCGTCCTGGCTAGCGGCGCCGCCGTTGCATCGCCGCGTCCAGCCGCCGCTGGACATCTTCTTTCCCAGGGCTGGAGTCTTCAGGCCTCTTCCGCGGCCACCCGAGCTCCGTCTTCATCCTCGCGCCGCCGGGATCTTCTGTGCTCCGGCGCGCCGACGACCGTCCTCGCTGTTCCCGCCCGTCCTCTTCTTTCTTCTCCGCGCTCTTCCGCGCGCGCGGTCTCTTCGGCTCCCGCCCGGCGTCTGACGTCTGACGCCGGGGGCGGGGCCTATGACGCGGCGAGCGCCGATTGGCTCGCCGCGTCAGTCTCCGATTGGCTGCCGCTCCGGGAGCCGCGATTGGCTCCCGGAGGGCGCCAACATTTAAACTACCCCGCAGCCTCCGGTCCGGTGCAGGGAAGAGGGTAATCCCTGCACCGGACACCCGCCGCTCCTGCCCACGGACAAACGCTGGGGGCAGACCAACTGCCCCAGCGCTGCCCCGCACACACTTCCGCAGGGGACACAGATCCCCTGCGTGCTGCTGAAGGGATGTGTCTCGGGGGACCGGACACATCTCCACATCTAGCACTGCCTATTGGCATTCTTTTCTATTCAATATGCACCTTACCTATTTGGTGGTTTCTCATAACGGGGAACCTCTGAAGAAATGTATTCTTCTTGGTTAGACGGCGTCTTCAGTTGGTAATCATTGTTCATGTAGGAGATCACATGATCCGGAAGATACCTGTGTACTAGGAATATAACCAATGTGATCATCATACAACAAAGGTTCACCTCCTGCCCCTTGCGTCTCTCAGCCACACCATCATCCCTTCCCTACATCTCTAAGCCACATCATCTCCGCCCTGCATCGTCTCTCAGCCACACCATCATCTCCCATCTGAATCTCTCGCAATACCCCTCACTTTGGAGGTAATTCCAAATTGATCGCAGCAGGAAATTTTTTAGCAGTTGGGCAAAACCATGGGGGTCATTCCGAGTTGTTCGCTCGCAAGCTGCTTTTAGCAGCATTGCACACGCTAAGCCTCCGCCTACTGGGAGTGAATCTTAGCTTCTTAAAATTGCGAACGAAAGATTCGCATTATTGCGAAAATACATCTCTGTGCAGTTTCTGAGTAGCTCGAGACTTACTCGGCATCTGCGATCAGTTCAGTGCTTGTCGTTCCTGGTTTGACGTCACAAACACACCCAGCGTTCGCCCAGACACTCCTCCGTTTCTCCAGCCACTCCCGCGTTTTTCCCAGAAACGGTAGCGTTTTTTCACACACTCCCATAAAACGGCCAGTTTCCGCCCAGAAACACCCACTTCCTGTCAATCACATTACGATCACCAGAACGAAGAAAAAACCGTGAGTAAAATTCCTAACTGCATAGCAAATTTACTTGGCGCAGTCGCAGTGCGGACATTGCGCATGCGCACTAAGCGGAAAATCGCTGCGATGCGAAAAAATTTACAGAGCGAACAACTCGGAATGACCACCCATGTGCAGTGCAGGGGGGGCAGATGTAACATGTGCAGAGAGAGTTAGATTTGGGTGTGGTGAGTTCAATCTGCAATCTAAATTGCAGTGTAAAAATTAAGCAGCCAGTATTTACCCTGCACAGAAACAAAATAACACACGCGAGTCTTACTCTCTCTGCACATGGTATATCTGCCCCCCCTGCAGTGCACATGGTTTGGCTCACTCCCACTGACAGGAACGCTGTATGCAGCTGCTCCACCTCCTCCTCATCAGTGGAGTTTGTGGGCACAGGAAAAGAACACAGGCAGGTGGGTGGCTGTTCGTGTGGTGTGACATCACTGGGTCACATCGCACAGTACATTGAGGCAGAGGAGTAGTGTGGATCAGGGGGCAGGATGGGAATAGTAGTGCAGAGCACGAGGACAGGATATGAGGAGTAGTGCAGAGCAGGGGGCAGGATAGGAGGAGTAATGCAGAGCAGGGGGGTAAGATAGGAGGAACATTAGTGTGGGGCAAAGAGGCAGTTTAGGAGGATGAGGAGTAGTGCTGAGTAGGAGGAGTAGTGTGGAGCAATGGGGCAGGATAGGAGGAGTAGTGCAGAGAAGGGGGCAGGATAGGAGGAATAGTAATGTGGCTCAGGGGGGTAAGATAGGAGGAGGAGGAGTAGTGTGGGGCAAGGGGGCAGGATAGGAGGAGTAGTGGTGCGGGGCACGATAGGAGGAGTAGAGGTGTGGGCACGATAGGAGGAGTAGTGGTGCGGAGAACGATAGGAGTAGTGGTGCGGGGCACGATAGGAGGAGTAGTGGTGCGGGGCACGATAGGAGGAGTAGTGGTGCGGGGCACGATAGGAGGAGTAGTGGTGCGGGGCATGATAGGAGGAGTAGTGGTGCGGGGCATGCTAGGAGGAGTAGTGGTGCGGGGCATGATAGGAGGAGTAGTGGTGCGGGGCACGATAGGAGGAGTAGTGGTGCGGGGCACGATAGGAGGAGTAGTGGTGCGGGGCACGCTATGAGGAGTAGTGGTGCGGGGCACGATAGGAGGAGTAGTGGTGCGGGGCACGCTAGGAGGAGTAGTGGTGCGGGGCACGATAGGAGGAGTAGTGGTGCGGAGAACGATAGGAGTAGTGGTGCGGGGCACGATAGGAGGAGTAGTGGTGCAGGGCACGATAGGAGGAGTACTGGTGCGGGGCACGATAGGAGGAGTAGTGGTGCAGGGCACGATAGGAGGAGTAATGGTGCGGGGCAGGTTAAGAGGAGTAGTAGTGCAGGGCGGGTGTGGTATGGAAGGTCAACAGTAACTAGGTCGACAATGTCTAGGTCGACAGGGTATTTAGGTCGACATGTTCTAAATCGACAGGTCAAAATGTCGATATGAATTTTTGTGTTTTTTTGGTGTCGTTTTCTTCGTAGCGTGACTGGGAACCCCAATTAGTATACCGTGTCCCCTCACATGGCTCGCTTCGCTCGCCATGCTTCAGGCAAGATGCCTCGCTTCGCTCGACACAGATTACCGTTCCAATCGTAGTCCACGTGGATCGTTAAGTATGAAAAGGTTCAAAAAAAGAAAAAAATTGTGAAAAACTCATGTCGACCTTTGACCTGTCGACCTAGACACCCTGTCGACCTAGTTACTGTCGACCAATAGTGGTCGACCTAGACATTGTTGACCTAGTTACTGTCGACTTAGAGGCCGGATCCCGTGCAGGGCAGGGCGGCAGAATGGGAGCAGTGGAGCGGGACAGGGAGGGTAGGATGGGAGTAGTGGCGTGGAAGAGGGGGTGCAGAATGGGAGTAGTGGTGAGAAGCAGGGGGGGCAGGATGGAAGCATTGGTGCAGGGCATGGGGGGCAGAATGGAAGCATTGGTGCAGGGCAGGGGGCAGGATGGAAGCATTGGTGCAGGGCAGGGGGGGCAGGATGGGAACATTGGTGCAGAGCTGGGGGGGCAGGATGGGAACATTGGTGCCGAGCTGGGGGGGCAGGATGGGGACATTGGTGCAGAGCTGGGGGGGGCAGGATGGGAACATTGGTGCAGAGCTGGGGGGGGGGGCAGGATGGGGACATTGGTGCACCCCCGTGCGCACGCCTATACTTACTGCGGCAGGGTAAGTTGTTGCTGCCCTCTTAAATGTTGTGCCCGCGCCGTAAGCAGCGGCAGCCTGGGCCAGGTCCTGGAGGACTGATCGGACCGGCCCTTCCTGCCCACTGCCCAATAACATCTTCCCCAGTGACAGGGGAAGGACTGAGAGCACGCCCCCTGTCAAAGCGGCACCTCTGTTAGGTGCCGCTTCTGCTACTTTTGTTAACGGGCTATCGCTGTCAAGTGCTTGGCCCCGCCCCCTGCTTCCAGCCCTTTCATACTGACAGCGGGAGGCACCGAGAACGGTGCCTCCAAAACTAATTTAAAACGGTTTTTCATAGGGCAAAATCTATTAAAATAATACACAGCCAAAAGCAGATACTTATGACACAGAATATGTGTCATAAGTATCTACTTTGTATTATTTTATTCATTAATGACAGGGGAGGCACTGCCTCCCCTGCATCCCCTGACTGCACGTCCCTGCTTAGCTGGGGAGAAGGGGAGCTACGGGCCTTGCAAGCAGTCCAGGCCCCATAGCAGCTGCTCCCCTGCACCCACAGTAGTTATGCCACTGATGGAGAGGGAAATAGATGGAAAGGGTGAGGAAAGATGGATAGAGAGGAAGGGAGATGGAGAAAGAGAGAGAGAGAGAGAGAGAGAGAGAGGGTATGGGAGAGGAGGAGAGAAAGGGAGATAGACTCAAAGGGAGAGGAAAGTTGAAGAGAGAGGAAGGGAGATAGAGAGAGAGGGAGGGAAAAGAGAGAGAGAGAGAGAGGGAGAGGGGGAGAGAGAGAGAGGGGGAGGGAGACAGAAGGAAAGGGAGAGAAAGATGTAGAGGGTGGGAGAGACTGAATAAGTGTGCCTGGGAGTCAATTTTTTTACATTTTCAGAGCAGAAACATACAGTACTTTAAGGATCGCAGCTGGCCTGGCTTCTGGTTTGCTCTCTGCGGCGGCTGAGGCTCCGAGCACTCCCTGCAGTTGTTCACGCCTTCGATGTCCCTCCTCCAAGCATGCAGTATGTGTGAGTTGCCAGCGGAGAGAGGTGAAGTGGCGCCAACTTTTCTAAAGGGTGATGAGCTGTGATCATCCTCTCTTTACCCTTCATGTGAAGTGATGACAGCGCTGCTGCTCACATTCCACCCCACCCCAACCCACCCGCAACTCCTCTCCTTCGGCTCCGGTATACTCTTTTCTTGCGGCCAGTGACACAGCGACGGGCGGCATGTAATGAGTCAATCTGACTCATTGTAATGCCGCTGGTAATAGGCAGGGCCGGCTCTAGGCATGTTCGAATAGAGCGGCCGCGCAGGGCGCCACCCTTAATGGGCGCCGCGCGCTGGCGCCGCCATATTCGAAGCTGGAGCCGGCCCTGTGTGTGCAGCGTTGTCCCGTCCGTGTGTGCGCTATGCGCGCTGCGTGGCGCCGGTGTCTAACGTCAGACGCCGGCGCCGCGCATAGCGCACACAAGTGGCCGCCCGCCCACCCGCACCCGGACCCTCACTCGGACCCTCACTCTCCCGCCCGCCAGCACTCCCGCCAGCACTCCTCCTCCCCCTCTCAGCGCCTCAGGTATTTGGTGGGGGGGTCGCACATTTATGGATCGCACTGTGGGGGCATTTATCTGGCACTGTGGGGGGCATTTCTGGCACACTGGGGGCATATCTGGCACACTGGGGGCATATCTGGCTCTGTGGGGGCATTTCTGGCACTGTGGGGGGCATATCTGGCTCACTGGGGGCATATCTGGCTCACTGGGGGCATATCTGGCTCTGTGGAGGCATATCTGGCACTGTGGGGGCATTTATCTGACACTGTGGGGGCATTTATCTGACACTGTGGGGGCATTTCTGGCACCGTGGGGGCATTTCTGGCACCGTGGGGGCATTTCTGGCACACTGGGGGCATTTCTGGCACTGTGGGGGGCATATCTGGCACACTGGGGGCATTTCTGGCACTGTCGGGGGCATTTCTGGCACTGTTGGGGGCATTTCTGGCACTGTCGGGGGCATTTCTGGCACTGTCGTGGGCATATCTGGCACTGTGGGGGCATTTATCTGGCACTGTGGGGGCATTTATCTGGCACTGTGGGGGGCATTCATTTATCTGGCACTGTGGGGGGCATTCATTTATCTGGCACTGCGGGGACGACGACATTTATCTGTGCACTGTGAGGGGGCATTAATGTATCTGGCACTGTGGGGGCATTTCTGGCACTGTGGGGGCATATCTGCGCTGTGGGGGCATTTATGTATCTGCACTGTGGGGGCATGTATGTATCTGGCACTGTGGGGGCATTTCTGTATCTGGCACTGGGGGGGCATATCGGCACTGTGGGGGTATTTATGTATCTGGCACTGTGGGGGTATATCTGCACTGTGGGGGCACTTATTTATCTGGCACTGGGGGCATTTATTTATCTGGCACTGTGGGGGGCATTTATTTATCTGGCACTGTGGGGGCATATCTGGCACTGGGGGCATTAATGTATCTGGCACTGTGGGGGCATATCTGGCACTGGGGGCATTAATGTATCTGACACTGTGGGGGGCAATAATGCATCTGGCACTGTGTGGGCACTTATGCATCTGGCACTGGGGGCATTTATGCATCTGGCAATGTGTGGGCATTTATGTATCTGGCACTGGGGCCATTTATGTATCTGGCCCTGTGGGGGCAATTTTATATATGGCACTGTGGGGACATATCTGGCACTGTGTGGGCATTTTTATATCTGGCACTGTGGGGGCACTTATGTATCTGGCACTGTGTGGGCATTTATGTATCTGGCACTGTGGGGGGCATATCTGCACTGTGGAGGCATTTATGTATCTGGCACTTTGGGGGCATTTATGTATCTGAACTGTGGGTGCATATCTGGCACTGTGTGGCCATTTATGTAGCTGGCACTGCTGGGGGGCATGTCACGTGTAGCTGGCACTGCTGGGGGGGGCATGTCGCGTGTAGCTGGCACTGCTGGGGAGCATGTCGCGTGTAGCTGGCACTGCTGGGGGGCATGTCACGTGTAGCTGGCACTGCTGGGGGGCATGTCACGTGTAGCTGGCACTGCTGGGGGGCATGTCACGTGTAGCTGGCACTGCTGGGGGGCATGTCACGTGTAGCTGGCACTGCTGGGGAGCATGTCATGTAGTGTTCCCGCTAGGCGTCTGTGGCTAGGCAATGTGTCTCAGTGCTCTCCCTGGTGCAATGCGTCTCAGTGCTGTGCCTGGCGCAAAGTGTATAGGAGGTTCTACCTGGTGCAGTGTGTATTAGCTGCACTACTGTGTGGTGTAATGCAAATTGCCACTATTATGTGGCCACGTACCTTCCCCATGAAGAAACTCCCCTAAATTTTTGCTGCGCGCCTTCGGCGCACACTGTCCATTCTTTGACATATAGGTATGGGAACAACAAGCAGTATGTACATCATTTTGCCCTCCTAACTTAAAAATGTGCCCTCCCTGTGATCAGCACCATGCCCTAAAAAGTGAACACTATCATGTGTAGCTGGCACTGCTGGGGGGCATGTCATGTGTAGCTGGCACTGCTGCGGGGCATGTCATGTGTAGCTGGCTAGCTGGCACTGCTCGGGGTCATGTCATGTGTAGCTGGCACTGCTGCGGGGCATGTCATGTGTAGCTGGCACTGCTGCGGGGCATGTCATGTGTAGCTGGCACTGCTGCGGGGCATGTCATGTGTAGCTGGCACTTCTGCGGGGCATGTCATGTGTAGCTGGCACTGCTGGGGGGCATGTCATGTCTATCTGGCACTGCACATTATGTGTATCTGGCACTATACTGGAGACATTGTGTGTAAGGAACACTACTGTGGCTATGTGTAAGGCTGCTAATTGTGTGAAAATATGTTTATAGTTTGATGATATGAAGTTATGAGGCTACGCCCACTTTTCCAGAGGCCACACCCACTTTTCCGGGAGCGCGCCTTCGGCGTGCGCAAGGGGGGGGGGGGCGCTTTTACATTTTCTCGCTCAGGGTGCTAGTAGGCCTGGAGCCGGCCCTGGTAATAGGCCCCTTCATGGTGTTGAGCACCGTTGCATTGAACCGGCGCTAGTTCCGCCACTGGCCCACACACGCACATACATACACACAGATACACAAGCACATACATACATACATATACACTCACATACATTTTCTTTCTCTCATTCACTCTTTTCATCCACTTACCGACCGAGCTGTCTGGCTGGCAGGATCTGTAGCACTAGCAGCCTGCTCCATTGTAGCTCCGCCCCCTTTGACAACATGTAGCTCTGCCCCATCATAGTGTAGCTCCACCCCTTTTTGGTCAAACTCTGCCGCTGTCACAGGGGAGGAGGCAGCAGCTGGGGGCACACCTGCTCTGCATCCCTTTGCTGAGCGGGTAGCGCCGGGCCTGCCTATATATATATATATATATATATATATATATATATATATATATTATACACACATACATACATATATATATACAGTATGTACTATTATACAGCATTTATTAACACATATGCTGTACTGCCATGGTTACAATGAAGTTTTGCTCCAATTTATATTTGTCTCTTTCACCATGAGCAGTACAATGAAGTGATTGATTGAAAACCTTGAATAATGTGACTATACTTGTGTCTTTATTGTGGAAGCAACAAGTAAACTGTGCTGCATGCCTGTCCAAGGTCTTGCTATTGTTTGGTAACCTTAAACTGTCACAGCCTTGTCATTGCAAAGAACAGGGCATATTTTATTCCAACAATTGTAAAGCTGAACGTGAACTACAGATACATTGGCCAAGAAAGTTAATTTGTCTCACATATTAAAATGAATGTTTTCTCCAGCTTTATCCAGATAGAACTGAACTACTGCATCTTTTCAGAAATGGCTTAAAAAATAATGATATCAATAACTATTTGTTGCCGTTGTCTGTTGTTAATATGCATTAAAACAAATCAAAAATAAAAATTAGCCTGCCCACTGAAAATAAAATAAACAATATTGGCCACAGTAGAATAAAAATAAATAGTACCGACCCTTTGGGAGGTATCCCATTAGCAGCGCTACTTTACCCCTGCTAATAGGCTTGTCGGAGGCAATCCTATTAGTCCTGATTGAAGAATAGCGTGGAGTAAGAATACTGGCGCACCTTTTTAGACTATTGCAGCCCTCTTATAAGTAAAATGGTCTATCCCAAAAAGACCAAAATAGAATACCGTAAAAAAAGAAGGTGTTCACTTATATAAATGGGGGCGCAGTTGTCTATTAATCACCAGGTGTGTTTCCCAGATGTAGATAAATTCAAATACTTATCCTTATTGGTACGTTCTGTGGCCTCTGGATGGGTCTTTGGGGGGTAATTCAGAGTTGATCGCAGCAGCAAATTTGTTAGAAGTTGGGCAAAACCATGTGCACTGCAGTGCGGTGGGGGGTTTTGTGTTTTGGTTTTGGGTTCGGTTCCGCGGCCGTATTTTGGGTTCGACCGCGTTTTGGCAAAACCTCACCGAATTTTTTTGTCGGATTCGGGTGTGTTTTGGATTCGGGTGTTTTTTTTAAAAAACACTAAAAAACAGCTTAAATCATAGAATTTGGGGGTCATTTTGATCCCAAAGTATTATTAACCTCAAAAACCATAATTTACACTCATTTTCAGTCTATTCTGAATACCTCACACCTCACAATATTATTTTTAGTCCTAAAATTTGCACCTAGGTCGCTGGATGACTAAGCTAAGCGACCCTAGTGGCCGACACAAACACCGGGCCCATCTAGGAGTGGCACTGCAGTGTCACGCAGGATGTCCCTTCCAAAAAACCCTCCCCAAACAGCACATGACGCAAAGAAAAAAAGAGGCGCAATGAGGTAGCTGTGTGAGTAAGATAAGCGACCCTAGTGGCCGACACAAACACCGGGCCCATCTAGGAGTGGCACTGCAGTGTCACGCAGGATGTCCCTTCCAAAAAACATTCCACAAACAGCACATGACGCAAAGAAAAATAAAAGAAAAAAGAGGTGCAAGATGGAATTGTCCTTGGGCCCTCCCACCCACCCTTATGTTGTATAAACAGGACATGCACACTTTAACCAACCCATCATTTCAGTGACAGGGTCTGCCACACGACTGTGACTGAAATGACGGGTTGGTTTGGACCCCCACCAAAAAAGAAGCAATTAATCTCTCCTTGCACAAACTGGCTCTACAGAGGCAAGATGTCCACCTCATCATCATCCTCCGATATATCACCGTGTACATCCCCCTCCTCACAGATTATCAATTCGTCCCCACTGGAATCCACCATCTCAGCTCCCTGTGTACTTTGTGGAGGCAATTGCTGCTGGTCAATGTCTCCACGGAGGAATTGATTATAATTCATTTTAATGAACATCATCTTCTCCACATTTTCTGGATGTAACCTCGTACGCCGATTGCTGACAAGGTGAGCGGCGGCACTAAACACTCTTTCGGAGTACACACTTGTGGGAGGACAACTTAGGTAGAATAAAGCCAGTTTGTGCAAGGGCCTCCAAATTGCCTCTTTTTCCTGCCAGTATAAGTACGGACTGTGTGACGTGCCTACTTGGATGCGGTCACTCATATAATCCTCCACCATTCTTTCAATGTTGAGAGAATCATATGCAGTGACAGTAGACGACATGTCCGTAATCGTTGTCAGGTCCTTCAGTCCGGACCAGATGTCAGCATCAGCAGTCGCTCCAGACTGCCCTGCATCACCGCCAGCGGGTGGGCTCGGAATTCTGAGCCTTTTCCTCGCACCCCCAGTTGCGGGAGAATGTGAAGGAGGAGATGTTGACAGGTCGCGTTCCGCTTGACTTGACAATTTTCTCACCAGCAGGTCTTTCAACCCCAGCAGACTTGTGTCTGCCGGAAAGAGAGATCCAAGGTAGGCTTTAAATCTAGGATCGAGCACGGTGGCCAAAATGTAGTGCTCTGATTTCAACAGATTGACCACCCGTGAATCCTTGTTAAGCGAATTAAGGGCTCCATCCACAAGTCCCACATGCCTAGCGGAATCGCTCCGTGTTAGCTCCTCCTTCAATGTCTCCAGCTTCTTCTGCAAAAGCCTGATGAGGGGAATGACCTGACTCAGGCTGGCAGTGTCTGAACTGACTTCACGTGTGGCAAGTTCAAAGGGCATCAGAACCTTGCACAACGTTGAAATCATTCTCCACTGCGCTTGAGACAGGTGCATTCCACCTCCTATATCGTGCTGAATTGTATAGGCTTGAATGGCCTTTTGCTGCTCCTCCAACCTCTGAAGCATATAGAGGGTTGAATTCCACCTCGTTACCACTTCTTGCTTCAGATGATGGCAGGGCAGGTTCAGTAGTTTTTGGTGGTGCTCCAGTCTTCTGTACGTGGTGCCTGTACGCCGAAAGTGTCCCGCAATTCTTCTGGCCACCGACAGCATCTCTTGCACGCCCCTGTCGTTTTTTAAATAATTCTGCACCACCAAATTCAAGGTATGTGCAAAACATGGGACGTGCTGGAATTTGCCCATATTTAATGCACACACAATATTGCTGGCGTTGTCCGATGCCACAAATCCACAGGAGAGTCCAATTGGGGTAAGCCATTCCGCGATGATCTTCCTCAGTTGCCGTAAGAGGTTTTCAGCTGTGTGCGTATTCTGAAAAGCGGTGATACAAAGCGTAGCCTGCCTAGGAAAGAGTTGGCGTTTGCGAGATGCTGCTACTGGTGCCGCCGCTGCTGTTCTTGCGGCGGGAGTCCATACATCTACCCAGTGGGCTGTCACAGTCATATAGTCCTGACCCTGCCCTGCTCCACTTGTCCACATGTCCGTGGTTAAGTGGACATTGGGTACAGCTGCATTTTTTAGGACACTGGTGACTCTTTTTCTGAGGTCTGTGTACATTTTCGGTATCGCCTGCCTAGAGAAATGGAACCTAGATGGTATTTGGTACCGGGGACACAGTACCTCCAACAAGTCTCTAGTTGGCTCTGCAGTAATGATGGATACCGGAACCACGTTTCTCACCACCCAGGATGCCAAGGCCTCAGTTATCCGCTTTGCAGTAGGATGACTGCTGTGATATTTCATCTTCCTCGCAAAGGACTGTTGGACAGTCAATTGCTTGGTGGAAGTAGTAAAAGTGGTCTTACGACTTCCCCTCTGGGATGACCATCGACTCCCAGCAGCAACAACAGCAGCGCCAGCAGCAGTAGGCGTTACACGCAAGGATGCATCGGAGGAATCCCAGGCAGGAGAGGAATCGTCAGAATTGCCAGTGACATGACCTGCAGGACTATTGGCATTCCTGGGGAAGGAGGAAATTGACACTGAGGGAGTTGGTGGGGTGGTTTGCGTGAGCTTGGTTACAAGAGGAAGGGATTTACTGGTCAGTGGACTGCTTCCGCTGTCACCCAAAGTTTTTGAACTTGTCACTGACTTATTATGAATGCGCTGCAGGTGACGTATAAGGGAGGATGTTCCGAGGTGGTTAACGTCCTTACCCCTACTTATTACAGCTTGACAAAGGCAACACACGGCTTGACACCTGTTGTCCGCATTTCTGTTGAAATACTTCCACACCGAAGAGCTGATTTTTTTGGTATTTTCACCAGGCATGTCAGTGGCCATATTCCTCCCACGGACAACAGGTGTCTCCCCGGGTGCCTGACTTAAACAAACCACCTCACCATCAGAATCCTCCTGGTCAATTTCCTCCCCAGCGCCAGCAACACCCATATCCTCCTCATCCTGGTGTACTTCAACACTGACATCTTCAATCTGACTATCAGGAACTGGACTGCGGGTGCTCCTTCCAGCACTTGCAGGGGGCGTGCAAATGGTGGAAGGCGCATGCTCTTCACGTCCAGTGTTGGGAAGGTCAGGCATCGCAACCGACACAATTGGAGTCGGACTCTCCTTGTGGATTTGGGATTTCGAAGAACGCACAGTTCTTTGCGGTGCTACTGCTTTTGCCAGCTTGAGTCTTTTCATTTTTCTAGCGAGAGGCTGAGTGCTTCCATCCTCATGTGAAGCTGAACCACTAGCCATGAACATAGGCCAGGGCCTCAGCCGTTCCTTGCCACTCCGTGTGGTAAATGGCATATTGGCAAGTTTACGCTTCTCCTCCGACAATTTTATTTTAGGTTTTGGAGTCCTTTTTTTACTGATATTTGGTGTTTTGGATTTGACATGCTCTGTACTATGACATTGGGCATCGGCCTTGGCAGACGACGTTGCTGGCATTTCATCGTCTCGGCCATGACTAGTGGCAGCAGCTTCAGCATGAGGTGGAAGTGGATCTTGATCTTTCCCTAATTTTGGAACCTCAACATTTTTGTTCTCCATATTTTAATAGGCACAACTAAAAGGCACCTCAGGTAAACAATGGAGATGGATGGATACTAGTATACTTATGGATGGACTGCCGAGTGCCGACACAGAGGTAGCTACAGCCGTGGACTAACGTACTGTGTCTGCTGCTAATATAGACTGGATGATAATGATATGAAATCAATATATATATGTATGTATATATAATATCACTAGTACTGCAGCCGGACAGGTAGATAATATATTTATTAGGTAATGATGACTGATGACGGACCTGCTGGACACTGTCAGCTCAGCAGCATCGCAGACTGCTACAGTAAGCTACTATACTATAGTAGTATGTACAAAGAAGAAAGAAGAAAAAAAAAACACGGGTAGGTGGTATACAATTATGGATGGACTGCCGAGTGCCGACACAGAGGTAGCTACAGCCGTGGACTAACGTACTGTGTCTGCTGCTAATATAGACTGGATGATAATGATATGAAATCAATATATATATGTATGTATATATAATATCACTAGTACTGCAGCCGGACAGGTAGATAATATATTTATTAGGTAATGATGACTGATGACGGACCTGCTGGACACTGTCAGCTCAGCAGCACCGCAGACTGCTACAGTAAGCTACTATACTATAGTAGGTATGTACAAAGAAGAAAGAAAAAAAAAAAACCACGGGTAGGTGGTATACAATTATGGATGGACTGCCGAGTGCGACACAGAGGTAGCTACAGCCGTGGACTAACGTACTGTGTCTGCTGCTAATATAGAGTCTAGACTGGATGATAAATTATTGATAATGAGATGAAATCAATATAATATCACTAGTACTGCAGCCGGACAGGTACTATATATATTTATTATGTAATGACTGATGACGGACCTGCTGGACACTGTCAGGTCAGCAGCACCGCAGACTGCTACAGTAAGCTACTATAGTAGTATGTATAAAGAAGAATGAAAAAAAAAAAAACCACGGGTAGGTGGTATACAATATTATATATATATATATATATATTATATACAATTATATATATATATATATATATATATTAAACTGGTGGTGATTGATTATTAAACTGGTGGTCAAGTCACTCACGTTGCAACTTGCAACTAGTACTCCGAGTCCTAAGCAGACAATCACAAAATATATTATTATACTGGTGGTCAGTGTGGTCACAACAATGGCAGTGTGGCACTGACTCTGGCAGCAAAAGTGTGCACTGTACGTTATATGTACTCCTGAGTCCTGCTCTCAGACTCTAACTGCTCCCCACTGTCAGTGTCTCCCCCACAAGTCAGATAATACAATACACTTACAGTCACACTATCTAATCTATATCACTTCAGCAAGTAGTATAGTAGTATAGTAGTACTCCTCCTAATAATGCTCCCCAAAATTACTACTACTGTGTCTCTCTCGTCTCTACTGTGTCTCTCTCTTCTCTAAACGGAGAGGACGCCAGCCACGTCCTCTCCCTATGACTCTCAATGCACGTGTGAAAATGGCGGCGACGCGCGGCTCCTTATATAGAATCCGAGTCTCGCGATAGAATCCGAGCCTCGCGAGAATCCGACAGCGGGATGATGACGTTCGGGCGCGCTCGGGTTAACCGAGCAAGGCGGGAAGATCCGAGTCGCTCGGACCCGTGAAAAAAAAACATGAAGTTCGGGCGGGTTCGGATTCAGAGGAACCGAACCCGCTCATCTCTAGTGGGGGGTAGATATAACATTTGCAGAGACAGTTAGATTTGGGTGGGTTATTTTGTTTCTGTACTGGGTAAATACTGGCTGCTTTATTTTTATACTGCAATGTAGAGTTTTAGTTTGAACACAACACCCCACCCAACTCTAACTCTCTCTGCACGTTATATCTCCCCCCCCCCCCCCCCTGCAGTGCACATGGTTTTGCCCAACTGCTAACAAATTTGCTGCTGCAGTCGGGTGTAGTATGGCTGACCGGCGGTCAGGAGGCCGCTGGTCAGCTTGCCGACGTCGGGATCCCCGCAGCATACCGACACCGGGATCCCGGCGGGGAGGGGCGAGTGCAGCAAGCCCCTTGCGGGCTCGTGGCGACCTGCGGCCACCACGGGTTCTATTCCCACTCTATGGGTGTCGTGGACACCCACGAGTGGAAATATTCCCTGTTGGTCGGCATGCCGACCATCGGGATAGTGAGGGGTCGGGATGGTGGAGGAGGTCTTGTGACTGTCGGTCTCCCGACCGCTGGTCACATGAAGACCACCCGCTGCACTCAACTCTGAATTAGGCCCTTTGTCCCTCAATCTTGTTTCTCCAAAGTGGAAGCGTATAGGAAATGAAATAATAAACGGTTTCAGTGGATTAATCCACAATCGCGTCTGGAAGAAAAATGCTTGTGGTATTTATTTAATCTAAAACTAGTAACCACTGTTCAGCGCACCTAAACTTACACAAATAATGTGTGCAGTAATCACATAAAGGTTTCTTTTTCACCAGACATATGCTTCATAATATGTACAGTAGATGCGTAAGCATACCTCTACTTACACTAGACAATATTAGTATGTGCCCATAAAAGTATAATTTTATCTGTAAAAGTAATTCAGCATAGGGGCATACCCGTACACGGCACTTCTCAGGTATTATGCTTCGGTTGCCTCAGGCATCTGAAGAACAGGGGAGTATCTACCTATTGGCCAGGATGGCACTCGCCAGGGGCGCCAGGCAAGGAGGGGGCGCCATCTGGCTGTGCCATCCATGGCCAGGGGGTAGAACCAAGTGGTACTGTTAGACTTGGTGACTGTCTGTTAGTGCCGGCGCCAGTGTCTGGCAGAAGCGCACTGCACCTCGCTTGTAATCAGACACAACATAAACTACAGCTCCTAGCAGCCCTTGACTTTGCCAGGGGCGCTCGGACCCCTAGATACTCCCCTGCTGAAGAATAATCCGTGTTAACTGGCTTGCCGGAGCCATGATGATACATGGTATCGGGAGCTTATCCCGGATCCTATGTGTTATTGCAAGATCGTGAGTCTGTTTTTGGTCGATCAAAACAGTCTCTAATTGGACCACCGGTCAAAAATTGCTATATCCGGCCGTTTTGATCTGCCAAAAACGTATCGTCTCTAATTGGATACCACCCATTGTATCAAGAACATGATCATGGCATGCTCAGATGTTGTTCCTGTATTTCAACACTTATGTCAGCTGTCCTTTGTTTTTATTGCACTGTATAAGGTGCCAACCTGCTCACATTCAGTGCTTAGTTACTGAGTAGCCAGTGTTCCTTTGGACCCTAAACAGTTCATGTTTTCCAGGCCACCCCGAGATGTACAAGTATTTTCATTTCTCAGTGACATATTTTAAAAGATCCTCAGGTGCAGCTAATTATTAGACTTGCAATTCTGTGAGGAGACCTGGAAAACACAAACTGTCTGGGGTCCTAAGGCATACCTACCATCATGACCCTCTCCAGGAGGGACAGAATTCTCTGCTCCTGGACTTCTCTCTTAATTTATGATTGCCTACACCTGTGCTGAAACTAGTGATGTGCACCAGAAATTTTTCGGGTTTTGTGTTTTGGTTTTGGATTCGGTTCCGCGGCCGTGTTTTGAATTCGGACGCGTTTTGGCAAAACCTCCCTGAAATTTTTTTGTCGGATTCGGGTGTGTTTTGGATTTGGGTCTTTTTTTACAAAAAACCCTCAAAAACAGCTTAAATCATAGAATTTGGGGGTCATTTTGATCCCATAGTATTATTAACCTCAATAACCATAATTTCCACTTATTTTCAGTCTATTCTGAACACCTCACACCTCACAATATTATTTTTAGTCCTAAAATTTGCACCGATGTCGCTGGATGACTACGCTAAGCGACCCAAGTGGCCGACACAAACACCTGGCCCATCTAGGAGTGGCACTGCAGCGTCAGGCAGGATGGCAGATTTAAAAAATAGTCCCCAAACAGCACATGATGCAAAGAAAAAAAGAGGCGCAATGAGGTAGCTGTGTGACTAAGCTAAGCGACCCAAGTGGCCGACACAAACACCTGGCCCATCTAGGAGTGGCACTGCAGTGTCAGACAGGATGGCAGATTTAAAAAATAGTCCCCAAACAGCACATGATGCAAAGAAAAAAAGAGGTGCACCAAGGTCGCTGGATGGCTAAGCTAAGCGACACAAGTGGCCGACACAAACACCTGGCCCATCTAGGAGTGGCACTGCAGTGTCAGGCAGGATGGCACTTCAAAAAAATAGTCCCCAAACAGCACATGATGCAAAGAAAAATGAAAGAAAAAAGAGGTGCAAGATGGAATTGTCCTTGGGCCCTCCCACCCACCCTTATGTTGTATAAACAGGACATGCACACTTTAACAAACCCATCATTTCAGCAACAGGGTCTGCCACACAACTGTGACTGAAATGACTGGTTGGTTTGGGCCCCCACCAAAAAAGAAGCAATCAATCTCTCCTTGCACAAACTGGCTCTACAGAGGCAAGATGTCCACCTCCTTCTCATCGTCCGATTCCTCACCCCTTTCACTGTGTACATCCCCCTCCTCACAGATTATTAATTCGTCCCCACTGGAATCCACCATCTCAGGTCCCTGTGTACTTTCTGGAGGCAATTGCTGGTGAATGTCTCCACGGAGGAATTGATTATAATTCATTTTGATGAACATCATCTTCTCCACATTTTCTGGAAGTAACCTCGTACGCCGATTGCTGACAAGGTGAGCGGCTGCACTAAACACTCTTTCGGAGTACACACTTGTTGCCTTATAGGTAATTGTCTGCACTTAGTCTAATATTAGGGCAATAGATGTTGTCTGAATCAAAATATAATTCATTATAAATAGGCGATGTTACCATAGTGGACAGTATAGTGGATATATATAGTAAGGAATAGATATGAAATAAGTTTGAATGTATGAGGTAATGTTTAGCTGATTTAAGAAATTAGGTTTGTGTATGTGTTTATATAGATATACTGTATATTTGTGTTTTACTGCAAGATGGTAAAAAAATAGTGTAGGGAACAGGTTTATTCTGCTCTAGTCATAAATAAGGCCAGAGAGGTTACAGTAAGATCAAGAGTCATTGTAGAGAAAAGGTATTAGGCCATAAATGATAATAGGTATGTGACAGAGCTCTGTTGGTCATTGGAATTCACAGGTGTGCTTACAGTAGATCAGAATCTACTGGTTTGTCTATTGTCCAGTGAAGGTTAAAAGCTAGGGAGCATAAATTAACTACTATGAAAAGAGATCACATCCATTGATAAAACATTGTGTAACCGACCCCAGGAAAACTTGTCAATACAACAGAACTTTGGATGAAAAGACATTCCAGATTTTACAATACTATACTTGCTTAAGGCAGTGTGGACACCACACTTTTATGACACCATGTCTCCGTGAACAGGACACGACAGCCCAGTTCAATGTTTGTTTTATTACACCTTGGAATCTGACAAACCTATAATTACCTATTCCATTGGAAACTATGAGAATATGATAGTTTGAATTGGTAAAATATGAGATAAAAGGACCAGACTTGTAGTTAGGAGTTAGAAGGAAGAGGGAGAGGGAGAAGAAGAAGGAGAAGGAAGGAAGTCAGTCAGGAGGAGAAGTCATGGAGAACATGCAGAAGGAATGATTCTTGGGATGGCAATCTTTAACTTGCAAGTATAAATATGATAGTAATTGAAACTGTTTGTGAAACTTATGTCATGTTGTTTTATGTTATGTAACGAAGGAAACATAGCATAGCTTAATATAATTATAATTAGTATATATATCACTACTGTGTATATCTTATTCTGTACGATTTGATCTGCCTGTAAATAAAGAATCATATAAAAAGAGCGGTAATATTCAAGCTTGAACTCTCTTTAAGGAATCTTAACTTCATAATTTCATAAGTCATATATATATAAGGACTGCATATATTTATCAGCCAATTAATTTGTAAGCCTGACATAATATATTTGCAGATATATATGATAACGCATATTAATTTAAATATATCCATATATTAATAACCATATATGTTATATTAAATATTAATATTCATAAATATGATTCCATAAAGCAATACACTGGAGGGGGGGCAACTTAGGTAAAATAAAGCCAGTTTGTGCAAGGGCCTCCAAATTGCCTCTTTTTCCTGCCAGTATACGTACGGACTGTCTGACGTGCCTACTTGGATGCGGTCACTCATATAATCCTCCACCATTCTTTCAATGGTGACAGAATCATATGCAGTGACAGTAGACGACATGTCAGTAATCATTGGCAGGTCCTTCAGTCCGGACCAGATGTCAGCACTTGCTCCAGACTGCCCTGCATCACTGCCAGCGGGTGGGCTCGGAATTCTTAGCCTTTTCCTCGCAGCCCCAGTTGCGGGAGAATGTGAAGGAGGAGCTGTTGACGGGTCACGTTCCGCTTGACTTCACAATTTTCTCACCAGCAGGTCTTTGAACCTCTGCAGACTTGTGTCTGCCGGAAAGAGAGATACAACGTAGGTTTCTCTAACGTCCTTGAGGATGCTGGGACTCCGTAAGGACCATGCGGAATAGACGGGCTCCACAGGAGATAGGGCACTTTAAGAAAGCTTTGGATTCTGGGTGTGCACTGGCTCCTCCCTCCATGCCCCTCCTCCAGACCTCAGTTTTACACTGTGCCCAGAGCAAGATGGGTGCACTGCAGAGAGATCTCCAGAGTTCTCTGCCTGAAAGCATTTTTGTTTGGATTTTTCTTTCTACTTTTTACTACTTTTTCACAGGGAGCACTGCTGGCAACAGGCTCCCTGCACCGAGGGACTGATGGAGAGAGGAGCAGACCTTCTTGTCAAAGATAGGCTCTGCTTCCTCGGCTACTGGACACCATTAGCTACAGAGGGGGTGAACGCAGGTTCTTACTGGGCGTCCACCCCCGGAGCCGCGCCCCCGTTCTCCTCACAGAGCCAGAAGTACAGAAGTCAGAAGACGTCTCAGGTGGCAGAAGCCTTCAGCTTCACTGAGGTAACGCACAGCACTGCAGCTGTGCGTCATTGCTCCCATACACCTCACACACTCCGGTCACTGTAAGGGTGCAGGGTGCAGGGGGGGGGGGGGGGGGGGCGCGCCCTGGGCAGCAATATAAACCTCTGCATGGCAAAAAGATTATATACATGTACAGGTGGGCTCTGTACATGTATATAAAAGAGCCCCCCACCATATTTTACTAAGTTTGAGCGGGACAGAAGCCCGCCGCCGAGGGGGCGGGGCTTCTCCCTCAGCACTCACCAGCGCCATTTTCTCTCCACAGCACTGCTGAGAGGAAGCTCCCCGGACTCTCCCCTGCTTACACACGGTGAAAGGGTGCTTAAAAGATAGGGGGGGGGGCACATAATTGGCGGTTTACATATTACACAGCGCTGCTGGGGAAAAACATTTTGTGTTGGTCTCCAGGGTTATTGCGCTGCGGTGTGTGCTGGCATACTCTCTCTCTGTCTCTCCAAAGGGCCTTGACAGGGATACTGTCTTCAGAAAAGGGGTTCCCTGTGTGTGTGTGAAGTGTGTTGGTACGCGTGTGTCGACATGTTTGACGAGGAAGGCTCGCTTACTGTGGAGGGGGAGTGTTTGAATGTCAGGTCACCGTCGGCAACGCCGACACCGGAATGGGTGGATATGCTGAATGTCTTGAATGCAAATGTCAATCTATTGCATAAAAGGTTAGACAAGGCAGAAGCTAGGGATCAGTCAGGTACCCAGTCCATGCCTGTCCCTGTGGCGCCAGGCCTGTCGGGGTCTCAGAAGCGCACCATATCCCAGATCGATGACACAGATACCGACACAGATTCTGACTCTAGTGTCGACTATGAAGATGCAAAATTAGAGCCAAAGGTGGCAAAAGGTATTCGGTGCATGATTATGGCCATTAAAGAGGTTTTGCATATTACTGAGGAACCCCCTGTCCCTGACACGAGGGTACCCATGTATAAAGAGAAAAAGCCTGAAGTCACTTTTCCATCATCATTTGAATTAAGTGAATTGTGCGAAAAGGCTTGGGACTCTCCAGATAGGAGACCACAAGTTCCCAAAAGGATTCTTATGGCGTATCCTTTTCCACAAACTGATAGGATACGCTGGGAATCTTCACCAAAAGTGGACAAGGAGCTGACACGCTTGTCCAAAAAGGTGGCACTGCCTTCTCAGGATACGGCTTCTCTCAAGGAACCGGCCGATCGCAGGCAGGAAATTACCTTGAAGCACATTTACACTCACTCCGGTACTATTGCTAGACCGGCTATGGCGTCGGCCTGGGTTTGTAGTGCGGTTGTGGCATGGGCAGATTCCTTATCTGCGGAGATTGACACCTTAGATAGGGATGCCATTCAAATGACCATAGAGCATATCAGAGATGCTGCCTTATATATGAGAGATGCTTAGAGAGACATTTGTTTATTAAGCTCCAGAATAAATGCTATGTCTATTTCTACTAGGCGACTCCTGTGGACCCGGCAGTGGACGGGAGATGCCGATTCTAAGCGGCACATGGAGTCCTTGCCGTACAAGGGGGAGGAGTTGTTTGGAGACGTCCTCTTGGACCTTGTCTCTACGGCTACGGCTGGTAAGTCGAATTTCTTATCTTATGTCCCCCCGCAGCATACTAAGAAGGCACCTCATTATCAAATGCAGTCCTTTCGTTCCAATAAAAACAAGAAGGTGCGGTGATCGTCCTTTGTTACCAAAGGAAAAGGCAGGGGAAAGAAGCTGCACACAGCTAGTTCCCAAGAGCAGAAGTCCTCCCCTGCATCTGCAAAGTCCACCGCATGACGCTGGGGCTTCCCGGGGGGAGGCAGATCTGGTGGGGGCTCGTATTCTGTTTTTCAGCCACGTCTGGGTTCAATCGCAGGTGGATCCCTGGGCAGTAGAGATTGTTGCTCAGGGATACAGGCTAGAATTCGAAGACTTGCCTCCTCGCTGGTTTTTCAAATTGGCTCTGCCGACTTCCCCGTCAGAGAGGGAGTCAGTGTTGACAGCAATCCAAAAATTGTATGTCACAGTTCCTCATCTCCAGCAGGGAGAGGGATATTATTCAACCCTGTTTGTGGTCCCGAAACCGGACGGTTCGGTCAGGCCCATTTTAAACCTGAAATCTCTGAACTTGTACTTGAAAAGGTTCAAGTTCAAAATGGAATCACTCCGGGCGGTCATCGCCAGCCTGGAGGAGGGGAATTGGATGGTGTACCTGGACATAAAGGATGCATACCTTCATGTTCCAATATTCCCCCCCATCAGGCGTTCCTGAGATTTGCAGTGCAGGACTGTCACTACCAATTTCAGACGTTGCCGTTTGGGCTTTCCACGGCCCCGAGGGTTTTCACTAGAGATGTGCACTTGAAATTTTTCGGGTTTTGAGTTTTGGTTTTGGGTTCGGTTCCGCAGCCGTGTTTTGGGTTCGACCGCGTTTTGGCAAAACCTCACCGAATTTTTTTTGTCGGATTCGGGTGTGTTTTGGATTCGGGTGTTTTTTTCAAAAAACACTAAAAAACAGCTTAAATCATAGAATTTGGGGGTCATTTTGATCCCAAAGTATTATTAACCTCAAAAACCATAATTTCCACTCATTTTCAGTCTATTCTGAATACCTCACACCTCACAATATTATTTTTAGTCCTAAAATTTGCACCGAGGTCGCTGGATGACTAAGCTAAGCGACCCTAGTGGCCGACACAAACACCTGGCCCATCTAGGAGTGGCACTGCAGTGTCACGCAGGATGTCCCTTCCAAAAAACCCTACCCAAACAGCACATGACGCAAAGAAAAAAAGAGGCGCAATGAGGTAGCTGTGTGAGTAAGATAAGCGACCCTAGTGGCCGACACAAACACCTGGCCCATCTAGGAGTGGCACTGCAGTGTCACGCAGGATGGCCCTTCCAAAAAAACCTCCCCAAACAGCACATGACGCAAAGAAAAAAAGAGGCGCAATGAGGTAGCTGTGTGAGTAAGATAAGCGACCCTAGTGGCCGACACAAACACCGGGCCCATCTAGGAGTGGCACTGCAGTGTCACGCAGGATGTCCCTTCCAAAAAACCCTCCCCAAACAGCACATGACGCAAAGAAAAAAAGAGGCGCAATGAGGTAGCTGTGTGAGTAAGATAAGCGACCCTAGTGGCCGACACAAACACCTGGCCCATCTAGGAGTGGCACTGCAGTGTCACGCAGGATGGCCCTTCCAAAAAAACCTCCCCAAACAGCACATGACGCAAAGAAAAAAAGAGGCGCAATGAGGTAGCTGTGTGAGTAAGATAAGCGACCCTAGTGGCCGACACAAACACCGGGCCCATCTAGGAGTGGCACTGCAGTGTCACGCAGGATGTCCCTTCCAAAAAACCCTCCCCAAACAGCACATGACGCAAAGAAAAAAAGAGGCGCAATGAGGTAGCTGTGTGAGTAAGATAAGCGACCCTAGTGGCCGACACAAACACCGGGCCCATCTAGGAGTGGCACTGCAGTGTCACGCAGGATGTCCCTTCCAAAAAACCCTCCCCAAACAGCACATGACGCAAAGAAAAAAAGAGGCGCAATGAGGTAGCTGTGTGAGTAAGATAAGCGACCCTAGTGGCCGACACAAACACCGGGCCCATCTAGGAGTGGCACTGCAGTGTCACGCAGGATGGCCCTTCCAAAAAAACCTCCCCAAACAGCACATGACGCAAAGAAAAAAAGAGGCGCAATGAGGTAGCTGTGTGAGTAAGATAAGCGACCCTAGTGGCCGACACAAACACCGGGCCCATCTAGGAGTGGCACTGCAGTGTCACGCAGGATGTCCCTTCCAAAAAACCCTCCCCAAACAGCACATGACGCAAAGAAAAAAAGAGGCGCAATGAGGTAGCTGTGTGAGTAAGATAAGCGACCCTAGTGGCCGACACAAACACCGGGCCCATCTAGGAGTGGCACTGCAGTGTCACGCAGGATGTCCCTTCCAAAAAACCCTCCCCAAACAGCACATGACGCAAAGAAAAAAAGAGGCGCAATGAGGTAGCTGTGTGAGTAAGATAAGCGACCCTAGTGGCCGACACAAACACCGGGCCCATCTAGGAGTGGCACTGCAGTGTCACACAGGATGTCCCTTCCAAAAAACCCTCCCCAAACAGCACATGACGCAAAGAAAAAAAGAGGCGCAATGAGGTAGCTGTGTGAGTAAGATAAGCGACCCTAGTGGCCGACACAAACACCGGGCCCATCTAGGAGTGGCACTGCAGTGTCACGCAGGATGTCCCTTCCAAAAAACCCTCCCCAAACAGCACATGACGCAAAGAAAAAAAGAGGCGCAATGAGGTAGCTGTGTGAGTAAGATAAGCGACCCTAGTGGCCGACACAAACACCGGGCCCATCTAGGAGTGGCACTGCAGTGTCACGCAGGATGTCCCTTCCAAAAAACCCTCCCCAAACAGCACATGACGCAAAGAAAAAAAGAGGCGCAATGAGGTAGCTGTGTGAGTAAGATAAGCGACCCTAGTGGCCGACACAAACACCGGGCCCATCTAGGAGTGGCACTGCAGTGTCACGCAGGATGTCCCTTCCAAAAAACCCTCCCCAAACAGCACATGACGCAAAGAAAAAAAGAGGCGCAATGAGGTAGCTGTGTGAGTAAGATAAGCGACCCTAGTGGCCGACACAAACACCGGGCCCATCTAGGAGTGGCACTGCAGTGTCACGCAGGATGTCCCTTCCAAAAAACCCTCCCCAAACAGCACATGACACAAAGAAAAAAAGAGGCGCAATGAGGTAGCTGTGTGAGTAAGATAAGCGACCCTAGTGGCCGACTCAAACACCGGGCCCATCTAGGAGTGGCACTGCAGTGTCACGCAGGATGTCCCTTCCAAAAAACCCTCCCCAAACAGCACATGACGCAAAGAAAAAAAGAGACGCAATGAGGTAGCTGTGTGAGTAAGATAAGCGACCCTAGTGGCCGACACAAACACCGGGCCCATCTAGGAGTGGCACTGCAGTGTCACGCAGGATGGCCCTTCCAAAAAACCCTCCCCAAACAGCACATGACGCAAAGAAAAAAAGAGGCGCAATGAGGTAGCTGTGTGAGTAAGATAAGCGACCCTAGTGGCCGACACAAACACCGGGCCCATCTAGGAGTGGCACTGCAGTGTCACGCAGGATGGCCCTTCCAAAAAATACTCCCCAAACAGCACATGACGCAAAGAAAAATGAAAGAAAAAAGAGGTGCAAGATGGAATTGTCCTTGGGCCCTCCCACCCACCCTTATGTTGTATAAACAGGACATGCAGACTTTAACCAACCCATCATTTCAGTGACAGGGTCTGCCACACGACTGTGACTGAAATGACGGGTTGGTTTGGACCCCCACCTAAAAAGAAGCAATTAATCTCTCCTTGCACAAACTGGCTCTACAGAGGCAAGATGTCCACCTCATCATCATCCTCCGATATATCACCGTGTACATCCCCCTCCTCACAGATTATCAATTCGTCCCCACTGGAATCCACCATCTCAGCTCCCTGTGTACTTTGTGGAGGCAATTGCTGCTGGTCAATGTCTCCACGGAGGAATTGATTATAATTCATTTTAATGAACATCATCTTCTCCACATTTTCTGGATGTAACCTTGTACGCCGATTGCTGACAAGGTGAGCGGCGGCACTAAACACTCTTTCGGAGTACACACTTGTGGGAGGGCAACTTAGGTAGAATAAAGCCAGTTTGTGCAAGGGCCTCCAAATTGCCTCTTTTTCCTGCCAGTATAAGTACAGACTGTGTGACGTGCCTACTTGGATGCGGTCACTCATATAATCCTCCACCATTCTTTCAATGGTGAGAGAATCATATGCAGTGACAGTAGACGACATGTCCGTAATCGTTGTCAGGTCCTTCAGTCCGGACCAGATGTCAGCATCAGCAGTCGCTCCAGACTGCCCTGCATCACCGCCAGCGGGTGGGCTCGGAATTCTGAGCCTTTTCCTCGCACCCCTAGTTGCGGGAGAATGTGAAGGAGGAGATGTTGACAGGTCGCGTTCCGCTTGACTTGACAATTTTCTCACCAGCAGGTCTTTGAACCCCAGCAGACTTGTGTCTGCCGGAAAGAGAGATCCAAGGTAGGCTTTAAATCTAGGATCGAGCATGGTGGCCAAAATGTAGTGCTCTGATTTCAACAGATTGACCACCCGTGAATCCTTGTTAAGCGAATTAAGGGCTCCATCCACAAGTCCCACATGCCTAGCGGAATCGCTCTGTGTTAGCTCCTCCTTCAATGTCTCCAGCTTCTTCTGCAAAAGCCTGATGAGGGGAATGACCTGACTCAGGCTGGCAGTGTCTGAACTGACTTCACGTGTGGCAAGTTCAAAGGGCATCAGAACCTTGCACAATGTTGAAATCATTCTCCACTGCGCTTGAGACAGGTGCATTCCACCTCCTATATCGTGCTGAATTGTATAGGCTTGAATGGCCTTTTGCTGCTCCTCCAACCTCTGAAGCATATAGAGGGTTGAATTCCACCTCGTTACCACTTCTTGCTTCAGATGATGGCAGGGCAGGTTCAGTTGTTTTTGGTGGTGCTCCAGTCTTGTGTACGTGGTGCCTGTACGCCGAAAGTGTCCCGCAATTCTTCTGGCCACCGACAGCAACTCTTGCACACCCCTGTCGTTTTAAAAAAAATTTTGCACCACCAAATTCAAGGTATGTGCAAAACATGGGACGTGCTGGAATTTGCCCATATTTAATGCACACACAATATTGCTGGCGTTGTCCGATGCCACAAATCCACAGGAGAGTCCAATTGGGGTAAGCCATTCCGCGATGATCTTCCTCAGTTGCCGTAAGAGGTTTTCAGCTGTGTGCGTATTCTGGAAAGCGGTGATACAAAGCGTAGCCTGCCTAGGAAAGAGTTGGCGTTTGCGAGATGCTGCTACTGGTGCCGCCGCTGCTGTTCTTGCGGCGGGAGTCCATACATCTACCCAGTGGGCTGTCACAGTCATATAGTCCTGACCCTGCCCTGCTCCACTTGTCCACATGTCCGTGGTTAAGTGGACATTGGGTACAACTGCATTTTTTAGGACACTGGCGAGTCTTTTTCTGACGTCCGTGTACATTCTCGGTATCGCCTGCCTAGAGAAGTGGAACCTAGATGGTATTTGGTAACGGGGGCACACTACCTCAAGAAATTGTCTAGTTCCCTGTGAACTAACGGCGGATACCGGACGCACGTCTAACACCAACATAGTTGTCAAGGCCTCAGTTATCCGCTTTGCAGCAGGATGACTGCTGTGATATTTCATCTTCCTCGCAAAGGACTGTTGGACAGTCAATTGCTTACTGGAAGTAGTACAAGTGGTCTTACGACTTCCCCTCTGGGATGACGATCGACTCCCAGCAGCAACAACAGCAGCGCCAGCAGCAGTAGGCATTACACTCAAGGATGCATCGGAGGAATCCCAGGCAGGAGAGGACTCGTCAGAATTGCCAGTGACATGGCCTGCAGGACTATTGGCATTCCTGGGTAAGGAGGAAATTGACACTGAGGGAGTTGGTGGGGTGGTTTGCGTGAGCTTGGTTACAAGAGGAAGGGATTTACTGGTCAGTGGACTGCTTCCGCTGTCACCCAAAGTTTTTGAACTTGTCACTGACTTATTATGAATGCGCTGCAGGTGACGTATAAGGGAGGATGTTCCGAGGTGGTTAACGTCCTTACCCCTACTTATTACAGCTTGACAAAGGCAACACACGGCTTGACACCTGTTGTCCGCATTTCTGTTGAAATACTTCCACACCGAAGAGCTGATTTTTTTGGTATTTTCACCAGGCATGTCAATGGCCATATTCCTCCCACGGACAACAGGTGTCTCCCCGGGTGCCTGACTTAAACAAACCACCTCACCATCAGAATCCTCCTGGTCAATTTCCTCCCCAGCGCCAGCAACACCCATATCCTCCTCATCCTGGTGTACTTCAACACTGACATCTTCAATCTGACTATCAGGAACTGGACTGCGGGTGCTCCTTCCAGCACTTGCAGGGGGCGTGCAAATGGTGGAAGGCGCATGCTCTTCACGTCCAGTGTTGGGAAGGTCAGGCATCGCAACCGACACAATTGGACTCTCCTTTTGGATTTGGGATTTTGAAGAACGCACAGTTCTTTGCGGTGCTTTTGCCAGCTTGAGTCTTTTCATTTTTCTAGCGAGAGGCTGAGTGCTTCCATCCTCATGTGAAGCTGAACCACTAGCCATGAACATAGGCCAGGGCCTCAGCCGTTCCTTGCCACTTCGTGTGGTAAATGGCATATTGGCAAGTTTACGCTTCTCCTCCGACAATTTTATTTTAGGTTTTGGAGTCCTTTTTTTACTGATATTTGGTGTTTTGGATTTTACATGCTCTGTACTATGACATTGGGCATCGGCCTTGGCAGACGACGTTGCTGGCATTTCATCGTCTCGGCCATGACTAGTGGCAGCAGCTTCAGCACGAGGTGGAAGTGGATCTTGATCTTTCCCTAATTTTGGAACCTCAACATTTTTGTTCTCCATATTTTAATAGGCACAACTAAAAGGCACCTCAGGTAAACAATGGAGATGGTTGGACACTAGTATACTTATGGATGGACTGCCGAGTGCCGACACAGAGGTAGCTACAGCCGTGGACTACCGTACTGTGTCTGCTGCTAATATAGACTGGATGATAATGAGATGAAATCAATATATATGTATATATAATATCACTAGTACTGCAGCCGGACAGGTATATATTATATATTTATTATGTAATGACTGATGACGGACCTGCTGGACACTGTCAGCTCAGCAGCACCGCAGACTGCTACAGTAAGCTACTATAGTAGTATGTATAAAGAAGAAAGAAAAAAAAAACAACCACGGGTAGGTGGTATACAATTATGGATGGACTGCCGAGTGCCGACACAGAGGTAGCTACAGCCGTGGACTACCGTACTGTGTCTGCTGCTAATATAGACTGGATGATAATGAGATGAAATCAATAAATATGTATATATAATATCACTAGTACTGCAGCCGGACAGGTATATATTATATATTTATTATGTAATGACTGATGACGGACCTGCTGGACACTGTCAGCTCAGCAGCACCGCAGACTGCTACAGTAAGCTACTATAGTAGTATGTATAAAGAAGAAAGAAAAAAAAAACAACCACGGGTAGGTGGTATACAATTATGGATGGACTGCCGAGTGCCGACACAGAGGTAGCTACAAGCCGTGGACTAACGTACTGTGTCTGCTGATAATATAGACTGGATGATAATGAGATGAAATCAATATATATGTATATATAATATCACTAGTACTGCAGCCGGACAGGTATATATTATATATTTATTATGTAATGACTGATGACGGACCTGCTGGACACTGTCAGCTCAGCAGCACTGCAGACTGCTACAGTAAGCTACTATAGTAGTATGTATAAAGAATAAAGAAAAAAAAAACAACCACGGGTAGGTGGTATACAATTATGGATGGACTGCCGAGTGCCGACACAGAGGTAGCTACAGCCGTGGACTACCGTACTGTGTCTGCTGCTAATATAGACTGGATGATAATGAGATGAAATCAATATATATGTATATATAATATCACTAGTACTGCAGCCGGACAGGTATATATTATATATTTATTATGTAATGACTGATGACGGACCTGCTGGACACTGTCAGCTCAGCAGCACCGCAGACTGCTACAGTAAGCTACTATAGTAGTATGTATAAAGAAGAAAGAAAAAAAAAACAACCACGGGTAGGTGGTATACAATTATGGATGGACTGCCGAGTGCCGACACAGAGGTAGCTACAGCCGTGGACTACCGTACTGTGTCTGCTGCTAATATAGACTGGATGATAATGAGATGAAATCAATATATATGTATATATAATATCACTAGTACTGCAGCCGGACAGGTATATATTATATATTTATTATGTAATGACTGATGACGGACCTGCTGGACACTGTCAGCTCAGCAGCACCGCAGACTGCTACAGTAAGCTACTATAGTAGTATGTATAAAGAAGAAAGAAAAAAAAAACAACCACGGGTAGGTGGTATACAATTATGGATGGACTGCCGAGTGCCGACACAGAGGTAGCTACAGCCGTGGACTAACGTACTGTGTCTGCTGATAATATAGACTGGATGATAATGAGATGAAATCAATATATATGTATATATAATATCACTAGTACTGCAGCCGGACAGGTATATATTATATATTTATTATGTAATGACTGATGACGGACCTGCTGGACACTGTCAGCTCAGCAGCACCACAGACTGCTACAGTAAGCTACTATAGTAGTATGTATAAAGAAGAAAGAAAAAAAAAACAACCACGGGTAGGTGGTATACAATTATGGATGGACTGCCGAGTGCCGACACAGAGGTAGCTACAGCCGTGGACTAACGTACTGTGTCTGCTGATAATATAGACTGGATGATAATGAGATGAAATCAATATATATGTATATATAATATCACTAGTACTGCAGCCGGACAGGTATATATTATATATTTATTATGTAATGACTGATGACGGACCTGCTGGACACTGTCAGCTCAGCAGCACCGCAGACTGCTACAGTAAGCTACTATAGTAGTATGTATAAAGAAGAAAGAAAAAAAAAACAACCACGGGTAGGTGGTATACAATTATGGATGGACTGCCGAGTGCCGACACAGAGGTAGCTACAGCCGTGGACTACCTTACTGTGTCTGCTGCTAATATAGACTGGATGATAATGAGATGAAATCAATATATATGTATATATAATATCACTAGTACTGCAGCCGGACAGGTATATATTATATATTTATTATGTAATGACTGATGACGGACCTGCTGGACACTGTCAGCTCAGCAGCACCGCAGACTGCTACAGTAAGCTACTATAGTAGTATGTATAAAGAAGAAAGAAAAAAAAAACAACAACGGGTAGGTGGTATACAATTATGGATGGACTGCCGAGTGCCGACACAGAGGTAGCTACAGCCGTGGACTAACGTACTGTGTCTGCTGATAATATAGACTGGATGATAATGAGATGAAATCAATATATATGTATATATAATATCACTAGTACTGCAGCCGGACAGGTATATATTATATATTTATTATGTAATGACTGATGACGGACCTGCTGGACACTGTCAGCTCAGCAGCACCGCAGACTGCTACAGTAAGCTACTATAGTAGTATGTATAAAGAAGAAAGAAAAAAAAAACAACCACGGGTAGGTGGTATACAATTATGGATGGACTGCCGAGTGCAGACACAGAGGTAGCTACAAGCCGTGGACTAACGTACTGTGTCTGCTGATAATATAGACTGGATGATAATGAGATGAAATCAATATATATGTATATATAATATCACTAGTACTGCAGCCGGACAGGTATATATTATATATTTATTATGTAATGACTGATGACGGACCTGCTGGACACTGTCAGCTCAGCAGCACCGCAGACTGCTACAGTAAGCTACTATAGTAGTATGTATAAAGAAGAAAAGAAAAAAAAAACAACCACGGGTAGGTGGTATACAATTATGGATGGACTGCCGAGTGCCGACACAGAGGTAGCTACATCCGTGGACTAACGTACTGTGTTTGCTGATAATATAGACTGGATGATAATGAGATGAAATCAATATATATGTATATATAATATCACTAGTACTGCAGCCGGACAGGTATATATTATATATTTATTATGCAATGACTGATGACGGACCTGCTGGACACTGTCAGCTCAGCAGCACCGCAGACTGCTACAGTAAGCTACTATAGTAGTATGTATAAAGAAGAAAGAAAAAAAACAACAACCACGGGTAGGTGGTATACAATTATGGATGGACTGCCGAGTGCCGACACAGAGGTAGCTACAGCCGTGGACTAACGTACTGTGTCTGCTGATAATATAGACTGGATGATAATGAGATGAAATCAATATATATGTATATATAATATCACTAGTACTGCAGCCGGACAGGTATATATTATATATTTATTATGTAATGACTGATGACGGACCTGCTGGACACTGTCAGCTCAGCAGCACCGCAGACTGCTACAGTAAGCTACTATAGTAGTATGTATAAAGAAGAATTAAAAAAAAAAAAAACACGGGTAGGTGCTAGGTGGTATACAATATTACATATATATTATATACAATTATATATATATATATATATATATATATATATTAAACTCATAAACTGGTGGTGATTATTAAACTGGTGGTCTTGTCACTGGTCACCCTATCAGCAACTTGCAAGTAGTACTCCTGAGTCCTAAGCAGACAATCACAATATATATTATACTGGTGGTCAGTGTGGTCACAAACAATGACAGTGTGGCTGGCACTCTGGCAGCAAAAGTGTGCACTGTACGTTATATGTACTCCTGAGTCCTGAGTCCTGCTCTCAGACTCTAACTGCTCCCCACTGTCAGTGTCTCCCCCACAAGTCAGATAATACAGTCACACTATCTCTCTCTATCACTTCAGCAAGTACTAGTAGTAGTAGTACTCCTCCTAATGCTCCCCAAATTACTACTGTGTCTCTCTCTGTCTCACTCTCTTCTCGAATCTCTATAAACGGAGAGGACGCCAGCCACGTCCTCTCCCTATGAATCTCAATGCACGTGTGAAAAATGGCGGCGACGCGCGGCTCCTTATCTAGAATCCGAGTCTCGCGATAGAATCCGAGCCTCGCGAGAATCTGACAGCGTGATGATGACGTTCGGGCGCGCTCGGGTTAACCGAGCAAGGCGGGAAGATCCGAGTCGCTCGGACCCGTGTAAAAAAAACTGAAGTTCGGGCGGGTTCGGATTCCAAGGAACCGAACCCGCTCATCTCTAGTTTTCACCAAGGTAATGGCGGAAATGATGGTGCTCCTGCGCAGGCAGGGGGTCACAATTATCCCATACTTGGACGATCTCCTAATAAAGGCGAGATCTCGGGAGAAGTTGCTGGACAGCGTGTCTCTGTCCATGAAGACGTTGCAGCTACACGGCTGGATTCTCAATATACCGAAGTCCCAGCTAGTTCCTACAACGCGTCTGACCATTCTGGGCCTGATCCTAGACACAGACCAGAAAAAGGTTTTTCTTCCGATCGAAAAGGTTCAGGAACTCATGACCATGGTCAGGAACCTATTGAAACCAAAGAAGGTTTCAGTGCATCAGTGCACGCGGGTCCTGGGGAAGATGGTGGCTTGATACGAGGCCATCCCTTTCGGCAGATTCCATGCGAGGACTTTTCAATGGGACCTCTTGGACAAGTAGTCCGGGTCCCATTTACAAATGCATCAAAGGATCACCCTGTCTCCCAGGACCAGGGTATCTCTCCTGTGGTGGCTGAACAGTGCTCACCTTCTAGAGGGTCGCAGGTTCGGCATTCAGGACTGGGTCCTGGTGACCACGGACGCAAGCCTCCGAGGCTGGGGAGCAGTGGCACTGGGAAGAAATTTCCAAGGTCTCTGGTCAAGCCTGGAGACTTGTCTCCACATCAACGTCCTGGAGTTGAGGGCCATATACAACGCCCTGCGTCAAGCGGAGAACTTACTTCGGAGAAGACCGGTTCTGATTCAGTCAGACAATGTCACGGCAGTGGCTCATATAAACTGCCAAGGCGGAACAAGGAGCAGAGTGGCCATGGCAGAAGCGACCAGGATTCTACGCTGGGCGGAAGGCCATGTAAGAGCGCTGTCAGCGGTGTTCATCCCGGGGGTGGACAACTGGGAGGCAGACTCCCTCAGCAGGCACGACCTGCATCCAGGGGAGTGGGGACTTCATCAAGAAGTCTTTGCACAGATCGCGGATCGGTGGGGCCTGCCTCAAATAGACATGATGGCGTCCCGTCTCAACAAAAAGCTAAAGCGGTATTGCGCCAGGTCAAGGGACCCTCAGGCGGTAGCGGTAGACGCTCTGGTGACACCTTGGGTGTTCAGATCGGTCTATGTGTTTCCTCCTCTTCCTCTCATACCCAAGGTGTTGAGAATTGTAAGAATAAGCAGGGTCAGAACAATCCTCATTGTTCCAGATTGGCCACGGAGGACTTGGTATCCGGAACTGCAAGAGTTGCTCACAGAAGATCCGTGGCCTCTTCCTCTAAGGCAGGACCTGCTGCAGCAGGGACCCTGTCTGTTCCAAGACTTACCGCGGCTGCGTTTGACGGCATGGCGGTTGAACGCCGGATCCTAGCGGAAAAAGGAATTCCGGAGGAAGTCATTCCTACCCTGATCAAGGCTAGGAAAGATGTGACGTTGAAACATTATCACCGTATATGGCGGAAATATGTTTCTTGGTGTGAGGCCAGAGCTGCTCCTACGGAGGAGTTCCATTTGGGCCGTCTACTTCACTTCCTTCAAACAGGAGTGACCTTGGGCCTAAAATTAGGGTCCATAAAGGTCCGGATTTCGGCCTTATCCATTTTCTTTCAAAGAGAATTAGCCTCTCTTCCTGAGGTACAGACTTTTGTGAAGGGGGTGCTGCATATTCAGCCTCCCTTTGTGCCTCCGGTGGCGCCTTGAGATCTTAACGTGGTGTTACATTTCCTCAAGTCACCTTGGTTTGAACCACTTAAAACTGTGGAGTTGAATTACCTCACGTGGAAAGTGGTCATGTTGTTGGCGTTAGCTTCGGCGAGACGTGTTTCAGAATTGGCGGCTTTATCGCATAAAAGCCCATACTTCGTTTTTCACGTGGATAGGGCAGAGTTGAGGACTCGTCCTCACTTTCTGCCAAAAGTGGTCTCATCTTTTCATGTGAACCAACCTATTGTGGTGCCTGTGGCTACAAGGGACTTAGAGGATTCTGAGTCCCTGGATGTAGTCAGGGCTTTGAAGATTTATGTGACCAGAACGGCTCGGATCAGGAAGACTGAAGCTTTGTTTGTTCTGTATGCGGCCAACAAGGTTGGCGCCCCTGCTTCAAAGCAGACTATTGCTCGCTGGATCTGTAACACGATTCAGCAGGCGCATTCTACGACAGGATTGCCGTTACCCAAATCGGTTAAGGCCCACTCCACTAGGAAAGTGGGCTCTTCTTGGGCGGCTGCCCGAGGGGTCTCGACATTACAGTTGTGCCGAGCAGCTACTTGGTCGGGGACAAACACCTTTGCAAAGTTCTATAAGTTTGATACCCTGGCTGAGGAGGACCTCCTGTTTGCTTAATTGGTGCTGCAGAGTCATCCGCACTCTCCCGCCCGTTTGGGAGCTTTGGTATAATCCCCATGGTCCTTACGGAGTCCCAGCATCCTCAAGGACGTTAGATAAAATAAGATTTTACTTACCGGTAAATCTATTTCTCGTAGTCCGTAGAGGATGCTGGGCGCCCGTCCCAACTGCGGACTTCTTCTACATGACTTGTATATAGTTATTGCTTACATAAGGGTTGTGTTATAGTTTTCGGTGATACCGTGGCTATGTTGTTGTTCATACTGTTAACTGGGTAAGTTTATCTTAAGTTATACGGTGTGATTGGTGTGGCTGGTATGAATCTCGCCCTTAGATTTACAAAAATCCTTCCTCGTACTGTCCATCTCGTCTGGGCACAGTTTCCCTAACTGAGGTCTGGAGGAGGGGCATGGAGGGAGGAGCCAGTGCACACCCAGAATCCAAAGCTTTCTTAAAGTGCCCTATCTCCTGCGGAGCCTGTCTATTCCCCATGGTCCTTACGGAGTCCCAGCATCCTCTACGGACTGCGAGAAATAGATTTACCGGTAAGTAAAATCTTATTCTTAAATCTAGGATCGAGCACGGTGGCCAAAATGTAGTGCTCTGATTTCAACAGATTGACCACCCGTGAATCCTGGTTAAGCGAATTAAGGGCTCCATCCACAAGTCCCACATGCCTAGCAGAATCGCTCTGTTTTAGCTCCTCCTTCAATGTCTCCAGCTTCTTCTGCAAAAGCCTGATGAGGGGAATGACCTGACTCAGGCTGGCAGTGTCTGAACTGACTTCACGCGTGGCAAGTTCAAAGGGTTGCAGAACCTTGCACAACGTTGAAATCATTCTCCACTGCGCTTGAGTCAGGTGCATTCCCCCTCCTTTGCCTATATCGTAGGCAGATGTATAGGCTTGAATGGCCTTTTGCTGCTCCTCCATCCTCTGAAGCATATACAGGGTTTAATTCCACCTCGTTACCACCTCTTGCTTCAGATGATAGCAGGGCAGGTTCAGGACTGTTTGCTGGTGCTCCAGTCTTCGGCACGCGGTGGCTGAATGCCGAAAGTGGCCCGCAATTCTTCGTGCCACCGGCAGCATCTCTTGCACGCCCCTGTCGTTTTTTTAAATAATTCTGCACCACCAAATTCAATGTATGTGCAAAACATGGGACGCGCTGGAATTTGCCCAGATGTAATGCCCGCACAATATTGGTGGCGTTGTCCAATGTCACAAATCCCCAGGAGAGTCCAATTGGGGTGAGCCATTCTGCGATGATGTTCCTCAGTTTCCGTAAGAGGTTGTCAGCTGTGTGCCTCTTATGGAAAGCGGTGATACAAAGCGTAGCCTGCCTAGGAACGAGTTGGCATTTGCGAGATGCTGCTACTGGTGCCGCCGCTGCTGTTCTTGCTGCGGGAGGCATTACATCTACCCAGTGGGCTGTCACAGTCATATAGTCCTGAGTCTGCCCTGCTCCACTTGTCCACATGTCCGTGGTCAAGTGGACATTGGGTACAACTGCATTTTTTAGGACACTGGTGACTCTTTTTCTGACGTCTATGTACATTTTCGGTATCGCCTGCATAGAGAAATGGAACCTAGATGGTATTTGGTACCGGGGACACAGTACCTCAATCAAGTCTCTAGTTCCCTGTGAATTAATGGTGGATACCGGAAACTCGTTTCTCACCATCCAGGCTGCCAAGGCCTGAGTTATCCACTTTGCAGCAGGATGACTGCTGTGATATTTCATCTTCCTCGCAAAGGACTGTTGGACAGTAAATTGCTTACTGGAAGTAGTACAAGTGGTCTTCCGACTTCCCCTCTGGGATGACGATCGACTCCCAGCAGCAACAACAGCAGCGCCAGCAGCAGTAGGCGTTACACTCAAGGATGTATCGGAGGAATCCCAGGCAGGAGAGGACTCGTCAGACTTGACAGTGACATGGCCTGCAGGACTATTGGCTTTCCTGTCTAAGGAGGAAATTGACACTGAGGGAGTTGGTGGTGTGGTTTGCAGGAGCTTGTTTACAAGAGGAAGGGATTTAGTGGTCAGTGGATTGCTTCAGCTGTCATCCAAAGTTTTTGAACTTGTCACTGACTTCTGATGAATGCGCTCCAGGTGACGTATAAGGGAGGATGTTCCTAGGTGGTTAACGTCCTTACCCCTACTTATTACAGCTTTACAAAGGCAACACACGGCTTGACACCAGTTGTCCGCATTTCTGTTGAAATAATTTCACACCGAAGAGGTGATTTTTTTTTGTATTTTGACCAGGCATGTCAATGGCCATATTCGTCCCACGGACAACAGGTGCCTGAATTAAACAAACCACCTCACCATCAGAATCCTCCTTGTCAATTTCCTCCCCAGCGCCAGCAACACCCATATCTTCATCCTGGTGTACTTCAACAGTGACATCTTCAATTTGACTATCAGGAACTGGACTGCGGGTGCTCCTTCTAGCACTTGCAGGGGGCGTGCAAATGGTGGAAGGTGCAACCTCTTCTCGTCCAGTGTTGGGAAGGTCAGGCATCGCAACGGACACAATTTGACTCTCCTTGGGGATTTGTGATTTAGAAGAATGCACAGTTCTTTGCTGTGCTTTTGCCATCTTAACTCTTTTAAGTTTTCTAGCAGGAGGATGAGTGCTTCCATCCTCAGGTGAAGCTGAACCACTAGCCTTGAACATAGGCCAGGGCTTCAGCCGTTCCTTGCCACTCCGTGTCGTAAATGGCACATTGGCAAGTTTACGCTTCTCCTCAGACGATTTTGATTTAGATTTTTGGGTCATTTTACTGAGCTTTATATTTTTGGATTTTACATGCTCTCTACTATGACATTGGGCATCGGCCTTGGCAGACGACGTTGATGGCATTTCATCGTCTCGGCCATGACTAGTGGCAGCAGCTTCAGCACGAGGTGGAAGTGGATCTTGATTTTTCCCTATTTTACCCTCCACATTTTTGTTCTCCATTTTTTAATGTGTGGAATTATATGCCAGTAATATATCAATAGCAATGGCCTACTACTATATTTACTGCGCAAAACTGAAATGCACCACACGTATGGATGGATAGTATACTTGACGACAGAGAGGTAGGTAGAGCAGTGGACTACTGTACCGTACTGCTATATATATAGTTATACTGGTGGTCAGCAAACTGTGCAAAACTGAAATGCACCACAGGTATGGATGGATAGATAGTATACTTGACGACACAGAGGTAGGTAGAGCAGTGGCCTTCTGTACCGTACTGCTATATAGTATATACTGGTGGTCAGCAAACTGTGCAAAACTGAAATGCACCACAGGTATGGATGGATAGTATACTTGACGACACAGAGGTAGGTAGAGCAGTGGACTACTGTACCGTACTGCTATATATATAGTTATACTGGTGGTCAGCAAACTGTGCAAAACTGAAATGCACCACAGGTATGGATGGATAGTATACTTGACGACACAGAGGTAGGTAGAGCAGTGGACTACTGTACCGTACTGCTATATATATATATATATATATATATATATATATATAGTTATACTGGTGGTCAGCAAACTGTGCAGAACTGAAATGCACCACAGGTATGGATGGATAGTATACTTGACGACACAGAGGTAGGTAGAGCAGTGTCCTTCTGTACCGTACTGCTATATAGTATATACTTGTGGTCAGCAAACTGTGCAAAACTGAAATGCACCACAGGTATGGATGGATAGATAGTATACTTGACGACACAGAGGTAGGTAGAGCAGTGGCCTTCTGTACCGTACTGCTATATAGTATATACTTGTGGTCAGCAAACTGTGCAAAACTGAAATGCACCACAGGTATGGATGGATAGTATACTTGACGACACAGAGGTAGGTAGAGCAGTGGACTACTGTACCGTACTGCTTTATATATATAGTTATACTGGTGGTCAGCAAACTGTGCAAAACTGAATTGCACCACAGGTATGGATGGATAGTATACTTGACGACACAGAGGTAGGTAGAGCAATGTCCTTCTGTACTGTACTGCTATATAGTATATACTGGTGGTCAGCAAACTGTGCAAAACTGAAATGCACCACAGGTATGGATGGATAGTATACTTGACGACACAGAGGTAGGTAGAGCAGTGGACTACTGTACCGTACTGCTATATATATAGTTATACTGGTGGTCAGCAAAATTCTGCACTGTCCTCCTACTATATACTACAATGCAGCACAGATATGGAGCGTTTTTCAGGCAGAGAACGTATAATACTGGTGGTCACTGGTCAGCAAAACTCTGCACTGTCCTCCTACTATATAATACTGCTGGTCCCCAGTCCCCACAATAAAGCAATTAGCACACTGAGCACAGATATTTGCAGCACACTGAGCACAGTCAGATATGGAGCGTTTTTCAGGCAGAGAACGTAGATATTTGCACTTGCAGCACACTGAGCACAGATATTTGCAGCACACTGAGCACAGATATTTGCAGCACAATTTGCAGCCCACTGAACATAGAAACTGAGAGGACGCCAGCCACGTCCTCCCACGATCATCTCCAATGCACGAGTGAAAAATGGCTGTGACGCGCGCCTCTTTATAAAGAATACGAATCTCGTGAGAATCCGACCACGGGATGATGACGTTCGGGCATGCTCGGGTTAACCGAGCAAGGCAGGAGGATCCGAGTTGCTCGGACCCGTGAAAAAAAAGGTGAAGTTCGGGCGGGTTCGGATCCCGAGGATCCGAACCCGCTCATCACTAGCTGAAACACCTTTCTTATCCAATTACCTGTTAAGAGAAAAGTCCAGAAGCAGAGTCCTTGGAGAGGGTCATGTTGGGAGTTATGCCTAAGAAACAAGTTTGAGAGCCTGTGGAGAAATCCAGAGTTTCCCAAACTCTGCCATTACAGTCCAGTTTTTAAGGATATCCTGCACTGGTGACTTAATTAGTACCTCTGTCAATTTGATTTAAACATCTGGACTCAAGCATGTATATCCTTAAAACCTGGACTGGAATCACAGAGTTTGGGAAACGCTGTAGTCTATTCAGAATAACTAGCCCCGCTACAACTTTGGTTCATCTTTTCTGATTCCTGTTTGTCTCACTCCTGAACCCTTGCTTACCCTAATTAGATTGGTCTCTGTTACCACTGTCTGTGTCTTGTATTTGGAAATCCTGTCTTCTGGATTCCTGATCTTTGATTTATACTACTGTATTGTGTTTCCTGGGTCCCCCGTATCTCTATCTGCACTGGAGCCTTAGCAGTGCTCTGCTGCACCTTCAGCACTGCAGCCACTGCAACACTCCAAAGCATCTACAGCATGTGCCTTGCTTCCACATTCTCTGTGTCTCTGCTTGCACTGCAGCCAACGCAGCACTATGCAGCACCTCAGGCCTTTTTGTTTCCACAATTTCCTTGGTTTCCACCTGCACTGCAGCCACCACAGCAATCTGCTGCTGGGTCTCCACTCTAATATACCTCAGGTTTGTGTCCAACTTCTATTGTTTCCTACTGTACATCACAGACACATCCACCCATTGCTGCACCACAGCCTGTGACTAGGTTGCAGTGTCCATTATGCCTCAGCCTGCACTACAGTTGCTGGAGCACCCCACTACAGCCTCCATTGTTCCCTGTAACTCATCTTCTACAGATAACCAGAACATCTGTTCTGCTTCATTTCCAGCCAGTGGGATCCTCCAGTAGCCAGGGGTTAAAGTGTGGGGGTGGGGGGTGGGGAACGAGGTGGAACTGAGTTGCACCACCGCTAATGGTAGGGGGAACTAGTTCTACCTCCTCCATTGCCCTGCACAGTAATTCCAACAGAGAAGCTTGCCACATAACCTACATCAATGGATGATGCATATGGCACTAGTGTTACTTATGAGCTGCAAGCACCTCCCACTTCCTCAGGTCCTGGTGGCTCCATGGTTCTCCTCCATGTACAACCCACCCCTCCTGGTACTGCGGTAAATGAGTTCCACCACCTTTCCAGGGCCACTTTAAGCCCTGTCCAATACTACCTGGACAATAAAATCTGGGTCTGTTCTAGTATTTGCTTTCAGTGCCATTTGCGTTATGATACATTTGGACCGAATACTCTGCTCTCGAGTGGAATCTGATAAAATGGGTACTACTATTTATTTTCATGCAACAAGTGAACAGAGATGTAGCATACAGCCAAGGCATCTTGAGCATGACTAATCAATGGTGCCTCCACCTAATGAATTTTGCCAAAGTAGGCGTGGCTAGCAGAGTTAGGATCATTTAAAGTAGAAAAATATGTCATAAATGCTCTACAGAGACCGTCTTCTGCTGTATATACATGCAAAAATTATTGGTACATCAATTTTATACTTCATGATTTTTATGTACAGAGATTGGGCTGGATGTACAAAGAATGCGGCCACATTACGCCACATTCCACAGTGATACTGATCGCACATGAGCTTAGTATCGCAATGCGGTATGTGAGCCCCCCTGCGATACCTGTAGTGCTGAGTGAGAGGGTTGGCAGAGGTCTCGGGCACTTCCTCCTCCTCCACCCTGCAGCCAGAAGGACAGCTGGCTGTGTTGCTGGGGTAAAACACGGGGCAATCGGGCACAGGTCACAGGGATATAATCATGTATATGAAAGAAATACCAAATTGCTGGGGTAGAAGGAGGTTGGGATCCTTGACCGAGATGGGAGGCGGCCAACACACAAGTATGGAGGGTGGCGTTGGGTGACGGGATGCTGTAAGAAGTCCATAGGCTTCTATAGGGTAACATCATAAAAAACTGGCATTACCTTTCATATCGGTAAGCTGACGAATGGGGCTTGAAAATGTGGTAAAAACACAGAAAATAGGGTTTTCACTGCATTTTTACTTTAGTGCATCCTGCCCATTATAGCATATATAGGTTGCACTTTCACATTCCCATACCTAGGACCTTGCAAAATAAAGATAATTGACGTATGTTATTGGGGGTAATTCAGAGTTGATCGCAGCAGCAAATTTGTTAGCAGTTGGGTAATACCAGTAAATTTGTTAGCAATTTGGTAAAACTGGGGGGAGTGGTGGTGGGAGGGGGGGGGGGGGTGGCAGGTATAACATGTAAAGAGAGAGTTAGATTTGGGTGTGGAGTGTTCAATCTGAAATCTAAATTGCAGCGTAAAAATAAAGCAGCCAGTATTTACCCTCCACAGAAACGATATAACCCACCCAAATCTAACTCTCTCTGCACATGTTATATCTGCCCCTCCCCCCCTCCTGCAGTGCAAATGGCTTTGCCCAACTGCTAACAAATTTGCTGCTGCGATCAACTCTGAATTACCCCCATTGTCCATTGCCCCTAAATTTATGCCATCATACTCCTCCACATGCCTATACGTTTCCATCAGACCATGCCATCAGATCCCTTCACATGCCCCTTTTATGCCATAAGTCCTCTCCATGTGTCCATTGCTCTGTGTAAAGGCTTGTCTTTTTTAAGTGCTGCTTGGATTTCTAAGTGTGAGTTGTAACAGCAAAAAGGAGCTGGAAGCCAAGTCAAAAGGAGGTGCAGTGAGCTGGAACAACTGCAACTGCTAAGTGGAGTATAGGTGCCGCAGGAGAGAATACTACGGCTGCATAAAAGTGAAGGACCAAGAACCGCACAAAGATAGATAAGTATAAGCCAGCTTAATTATTGTATAAGTGAGATTGCTTGTCTTCTACTTTTTATTTTTTCTGCTTTTTCTTTGAGAGTAACAGGGAGTTAGACCTTACAAACAATATGGGAGGGGCTGTGATTGGGGACCTCACTCAGTGCATGTCGTGCAAGATGTATGCACACCTGGAGCTACCGGCCCAGTGTGATTACATCTGCACGAGGTGTGTGCTAACTGTTGCCCTGGAAGCCCAGGTAACTGATCTAGAGCAAACCGTTATGTGACTGAGGGAGATTCACAATCTCGAGCGTAGTTTAGACAGAACGGTGGAGGAGTTGCGGGAGGGGTCACTGGTAGAAGAGGATGATGATCAGGTAGCCAGTTGGGTCACAGTTAGAAGGAAGAAAAAGAGGGGGAGGCTCGACATCTCTGAACTATCAAACCCGAACAAATTTGCCCGATTGGACGAGGAATCGGAGGATGATAGTGAAGAAATGACGGTGCCGGAGGAGACTGCTCCCTCTAGCATCCAGAGGAGCGGTCCCTCTGGCGCGGTTGGGATAAAAGAAAGAGAGGTACCTAGTCAGATGGTGGTGGTAGGGGATTCTATCATCAGGAAGGCAGATAGGGAAATCTGCTACCAGGACCGTGATCGCCGTACAGTCTGTTGTCTCCCGGGTGCTCGGGTACGGCACATCGCGAACCGGGTAGATAGATTGTTGGGAGGGGCTGGGAAAGACCCGGCGGTCTTGGTGCACGTTGGCACCAATGACAAAGTTAGCGGAAGGTGGGATGTCCTTAAGAAAGACTATAGGGACTTAGGAAAGAAACTGAAGGCAAGGACATCTAAGGTAATATTCTCGGAATTATTACCCGTGCCACGCGCTAGTCCAGGGAGGCAGAGGGAGATTATGGAGGTAAATGTGTGTCTTAGGGATTGGTGCAGGAAAGAGGGGTTTGTGTTCCTGGAACACTGGGCGGACTTCTCAGTCAGGCGCCATCTCTTTTGTCGTGACGGATTGCACCTGACTGAGGAGGGGGCAGCGGTGCTGGGGGGAAGGATGGTTAGAAGGTTGGAGGAGATTTTAAACTAGGAGCCTGGGGGGAGGGTTTAGCTAGAAACTACGGGTCATGCAGTGAGAATAGTGGGGATGGCGGTAGTAAACGAAATGGGGGAGAAGTTGGGGGGAGGGTAAGAGCAGGCGGTAAGGTTACTAACATGGGTACTAAAAGGGATTTTACCAAAGCACTAACCAATGACGATTACAGGTCATCCTTGCTACATAAGGTGAAAGATGTCCCTAACACAAGGGAAAATACTTATCTTAGTTGTATGTATGTAAACGCCAGAAGCATTACTGGTAAAAAGGGTGAACTAGAAATACTTGCAGCAAGCAAACAGTATGATATTATAGGCATTACTGAAACTTGGTGGGATGAATCTCATGATTGGACAGTCAATCTAGAGGGCTATACACTGTTTAGGAGAGACAGACTAAATAAAAAGGGTGGAGGGGTGTGTCTTTACGTAAAGCCGTTTTTAAAACCTGATATACGGGAAGATAAAAAGGAATAAAAAAGTTAGTATTGGGTTTATGCTATAGGCCGCCTGGTATCAACGCATCTGATGAGGAATTGTTACTAAAGCAAATTGAAAGAGCAGCAGGAGTAGGAGACATAGCAGTGATGGGAGATTTTAACTATCCAGAGATAAACTGGAAAAACGATTCATGTGATACTGCTAGGGGCAATATGTTTTTAAACACACTTAATGATAACTACTTAGTCCAACTAATTGAGGAACCAACTAGGTACAATGCAATCTTAGACCTGGTATTAACAAACAATGGGGATTTGGTATCAGGTAGTATAGTAGGGGAACCCATAGGAAACAGCGACCACAATATGGTCACATTCAATATCAGTTTCCATAAACAGCCCTATACTGGCTCAACTAGGACTCTAAACTTTAGCAAAGCAAATTTTGAAAAGATGAGGGTATTTTTCAGGGATATTGAATGGGAAGGTTTGTTTTTAGGAAAAAATACTACAGAGAAATGGGAGGTACTAAAATTCCCGCTAGCTAAAAATACACAAAAATTTATTCCTATGAGCAGCAAAAAAAGGAATAAAAATCATAAACCGATGTGGCTTAACAAAAAGATTAAGGAACTTATGGGCAAGAAAAGGCGAGCATTTAAAAAATACAAATCTGACGGGGAAGCAGATTCATTTCAGCACTATAAGGAATGTAACAAAATTTGCAAAAAGGAAATAAGAGCGGCTAAAGTAGAAACTGAAAAACTAGTAGCAAAGGAAAGCAAAGCGAATCCCAAAAAATTATTTAAATACATTAATAGCAAGAGATTAAAGAAGGAGAGCATAGGCACTTTAAAAGACAAGTTGGGAGTCTTAACAAAAATGATAATGACATAGCGGACACACTAAATGAGTTTTTTTCAACAGTATTCACTAGAGAGGACCCAATTCAGGGACTGACACACAATCTCAATAATGAGAATATCCCACTGATAGGTACTTATTTAAGCGAGGAAGTAGTCTGTGACCGATTAAAACATTTAAAGATTAATAAATCACCAGGGCCCGATGGTATTCACTAGAGATGAGCGGGTTCGGTTTCTCTGAATCCGAACCCGCACGAACTTCATGTTTTTTTTCACGGGTCCGAGCGACTCGGATCTTCCCGCCTTGCTCGGTTAACCCGAGCGCGCCCGAACGTCATCATGACGCTGTCGGATTCTCGCGAGACTCGGATTCTATATAAGGAGCCGCGCGTCGCCGCCATTTTCACACGTGCATTGAGATTGATAGGGAGAGGACGTGGCTGGCGTCCTCTCCATTTAGATTAGGAGAGAGAGAGAGAGATTGACCTGAGGCTGATACTGTAGAAGAGAGTGCAGAGTTTAGTGACTGACCACAGTGACCACCAGCAGTGCAGTTGTTTTATTTAATATATCCGTTCTCTGCCTGAAAAAAACGGTACACACAGTGACTCAGTCACATACCATATCTGTGTGCACTGCTCAGCCCAGTGTGCTGCATGCCTGCATCATCTATGTATATATTATATATCTGACTGTGCTCAGCTCACACAGCTTATAATTGTGGGGGAGACTGGGGAGCACTGCAGTGCCAGTTATAGGTTATAGCAGGAGCCAGGAGTACAAGACAGTCACATACCATATCTGTGTGCACTGCTCAGCCCAGTGTGCTGCATCATCTATGTATATATTATATATCTGACTGTGCTCAGCTCACACAGCTTATAATTGTGGGGGAGACTGGGGAGCACTGCAGTGCCAGTTATAGGTTATAGCAGGAGCCAGGAGTACATATTATATTAAAATTAAACAGTGCACACTTTTGCTGCAGGAGTGCCACTGCCAGTGTGACTGACCAGTGACCTGACCACACTGACCACCAGTATAGTTAGTAGTATACTATATTGTGATTGCCTGAAAAAGTTAAACACTCGTCGTGTGACTTCACTTGTGTGGTGTTTTTTTTTTTATTCTATAAAAAACTCATTCTGCTGACAGACAGTGTCCAGCAGGTCCGTCATTATATAATATATATACCTGTCCGGCTGCAGTAGTGATATATATATATTTTTTATATCATTATTTATCATCCAGTCGCAGCAGACACAGTACGGTAGTTCACGGCTGTAGCTACCTCTGTGTCGGCACTCGGCAGTCCATCCATAATTGTATACCACCTACCCGTGGTTTTTTTTTCTTTCTTCTTTATACATACATACTACTACATCTCTTTATCAACCAGTCTATATTAGCAGCAGACACAGTACAGTACGGTAGTTCACGGCTGTGGCTACCTCTGTGTCGGCACTCGGCAGTCCGTCCATAATTGTATACCACCTAACCGTGGTTTTTTTTTCTTTCTTCTTTATACATACATACTACGACATCTCTTTATCAACCAGTCTATATTAGCAGCAGACACAGTACAGTACGGTAGTTCACGGCTGTGGCTACCTCTGTGTCGGCACTCGGCAGTCCGTCCATAATTGTATACCACCTAACCGTGGTTTTTTTTTCTTTCTTCTTCATACATACATACTACGACATCTCTTTATCAACCAGTCTATATTAGCAGCAGACACAGTACAGTACGGTAGTTCACGGCTGTGGCTACCTCTGTGTCGGCACTCGGCAGTCCGTCCATAATTGTATACCACCTAACCGTGGTTTTTTTTTCTTTCTTCTTTATACATACATACTACGACATCTCTTTATCAACCAGTCTATATTAGCAGCAGACACAGTACAGTACGGTAGTTCACGGCTGTGGCTACCTCTGTGTCGGCACTCGGCAGTCCGTCCATAATTGTATACCACCTAACCGTGGTTTTTTTTTCTTTCTTCTTCATACATACATACTACGACATCTCTTTATCAACCAGTCTATATTAGCAGCAGACACAGTACAGTACGGTAGTTCACGGCTGTGGCTACCTCTGTGTCGGCACTCGGCAGTCCGTCCATAATTGTATACCACCTACCCGTGGTTTTTTTTTCTTTCTTCTTCATACATACATACTACTACATCTCTTTATCAACCAGTCTATATTAGCAGCAGACACAGTACAGTACGGTAGTTCACGGCTGTGGCTACCTCTGTGTCGGCACTCGGCAGTCCGTCCATAATTGTATACCACCTACCCGTGGTTTTTTTTTCTTTCTTCTTCATACATACATACTACGACATCTCTTTATCAACCAGTCTATATTAGCAGCAGACACAGTACGGTAGTTCACGGCTGTAGCTACCTCTGTGTCGGCACTCGGCAGTCCGTCCATAATTGTATACTAGTATCCATCCATCTCCATTGTTTACCTGAGGTGCCTTTTAGTTGTGCCTATTAAAATATGGAGAACAAAAATGTTGAGGTTCCAAAATTAGGGAAAGATCAAGATCCACTTCCACCTCGTGCTGAAGCTGCTGCCACTAGTCATGGCCGAGACGATGAAATGCCAGCAACGTCGTCTGCCAAGGCCGATGCCCAATGTCATAGTACAGAGCATGTCAAATCCAAAACACCAAATATCAGTAAAAAAAGGACTCCAAAACCTAAAATAAAATTGTCGGAGGAGAAGCGTAAACTTGCCAATATGCCATTTACCACACGGAGTGGCAAGGAACGGCTGAGGCCCTGGCCTATGTTCATGGCTAGTGGTTCAGCTTCACATGAGGATGGAGGCACTCAGCCTCTCGCTAGAAAAATGAAAAGACTCAAGCTGGCAAAAGCAGTAGCACCGCAAAGAACTGTGCGTTCTTCGAAATCCCAAATCCACAAGGAGAGTCCAATTGTGTCGGTTGCGATACCTGACCTTCCCAACACTGGACGTGAAGAGCATGCGCCTTCCACCATTTGCACGCCCCCTGCAAGTGCTGGAAGGAGCACCCGCAGTCCAGTTCCTGATAGTCAGATTGAAGATGTCAGTGTTGAAGTACACCAGGATGAGGAGGATATGGGTGTTGCTGGCGCTGGGGAGGAAATTGACCAGGAGGATTCTGATGGTGAGGTGGTTTGTTTAAGTCAGGCACCCGGGGCGACACCTGTTGTCCGTGGGAGGAATATGGCCGTTGACATGCCTGGTGAAAATACCAAAAAAATCAGCTCTTCGGTGTGGAAGTATTTCAACAGAAATGCGGACAACAGGTGTCAAGCCGTGTGTTCCCTTTGTCAAGCTGTAATAAGTAGGGGTAAGGACGTTAACCACCTCGGAACATCCTCCCTTATACGTCACCTGCAGCGCATTCATAATAAGTCAGTGACAAGTTCAAAAACTTTGGGTGACAGCGGAAGCAGTCCACTGACCAGTAAATCCCTTCCTCTTGTAACCAAGCTCACGCAAACCACCCCACCAACTCCCTCAGTGTCAATTTCCTCCTTCCCCAGGAATGCCAATAGTCCTGCAGGCAATGTCACTGGCAATTCTGACGAGTCCTCTCCTGCCTGGGATTCCTCCGATGCATCCTTGCGTGTAACGCCTACTGCTGCTGGCGCTGCTGTTGTTGCTGCTGGGAGTCGATGGTCATCCCAGAGGGGAAGTCGTAAGCCTACTTGTACTACTTCCAGTAAGCAATTGACTGTTCAACAGTCCTTTGCGAGGAAGATGAAATATCACAGCAGTCATCCTGCTGCAAAGCGGATAACTGAGGCCTTGACAACTATGTTGGTGTTAGACGTGCGTCCGGTATCCGCCGTTAGTTCACAGGGAACTAGACAATTTATTGAGGCAGTGTGCCCCCGTTACCAAATACCATCTAGGTTCCACTTCTCTAGGCAGGCGATACCGAGAATGTACACGGACCTCAGAAAAAGACTCACCAGTGTCCTAAAAAATGCAGTTGTACCCAATGTCCACTTAACCACAGACATGTGGACAAGTGGAGCAGGGCAGGGTCAGGACTATATGACTGTGACAGCCCACTGGGTAGATGTATGGACTCCCGCCGCAAGAACAGCAGCGGCGGCACCAGTAGCAGCATCTCGCAAACGCCAACTCTTTCCTAGGCAGGCTACGCTTTGTATCACCGGTTTCCAGAATACGCACACAGCTGAAAACCTCTTACGGCAACTGAGGAAGATCATCGCGGAATGGCTTACCCCAATTGGACTCTCCTGTGGATTTGTGGCATCGGACAACGCCAGCAATATTGTGTGTGCATTAAATATGGGCAAATTCCAGCACGTCCCATGTTTTGCACATACCTTGAATTTGGTGGTGCAGAATTATTTAAAAAACGACAGGGGCGTGCAAGAGATGCTGTCGGTGGCCAGAAAAATTGCGGGACACTTTCGGCGTACAGGCACCACATACAGAAGACTGGAGCACCACCAAAAACTACTGAACCTGCCCTGCCATCATCTGAAGCAAGAAGTGGTAACGAGGTGGAATTCAACCCTCAATATGCTTCAGAGGTTGGAGGAGCAGCAAAAGGCCATTCAAGCCTATACAATTGAGCACGATATAGGAGGTGGAATGCACCTGTCTCAAGCGCAGTGGAGAATGATTTCAACGTTGTGCAAGGTTCTGATGCCCTTTGAACTTGCCACACGTGAAGTCAGTTCAGACACTGCCAGCCTGAGTCAGGTCATTCCCCTCATCAGGCTTTTGCAGAAGAAGCTGGAGACATTGAAGGAGGAGCTAACACGGAGCGATTCCGCTAGGCATGTGGGACTTGTGGATGGAGCCCTTAATTCGCTTAACAAGGATTCACGGGTGGTCAATCTGTTGAAATCAGAGCACTACATTTTGGCCACCGTGCTCGATCCTAGATTTAAAGCCTACCTTGGATCTCTCTTTCCGGCTGACACAAGTCTGCTGGGGTTGAAAGACCTGCTGGTGAGAAAATTGTCAAGTCAAGCGGAACGCGACCTGTCAACATCTCCTCCTTCACATTCTCCCGCAACTGGGGGTGCGAGGAAAAGGCTCAGAATTCCGAGCCCACCCGCTGGCGGTGATGCAGGGCAGTCTGGAGCGACTGCTGATGCTGACATCTGGTCCGGACTGAAGGACCTGACAACGATTACGGACATGTCGTCTACTGTCACTACATATGATTCTCTCACCATTGAAAGAATGGTGGAGGATTATATGAGTGACCGCATCCAAGTAGGCACGTCACACAGTCCATACTTATACTGGCAGGAAAAAGAGGCAATTTGGAGGCCATTGCACAAACTGGCTTTATTCTACCTAAGTTGCCCTCCCACAAGTGTGTACTCCGAAAGAGTGTTTAGTGCCGCCGCTCACCTTGTCAGCAATCGGCGTACGAGGTTACATCCAGAAAATGTGGAGAAGATGATGTTCATTAAAATGAATTATAATCAATTCCTCCGCGGAGACATTGACCAGCAGCAATTGCCTCCACAAAGTACACAGGGAGCTGAGATGGTGGATTCCAGTGGGGACGAATTGATAATCTGTGAGGAGGGGGATGTACACGGTGATATATCGGAGGGTGATGATGAGGTGGACATCTTGCCTCTGTAGAGCCAGTTTGTGCAAGGAGAGATTAATTGCTTCTTTTTAGGGGGGGGTCCAAACCAACCCGTCATATCAGTCACAGTCGTGTGGCAGACCCTGTCACTGAAATGATGGGTTGGTTAAAGTGTGCATGTCCTGTTTTGTTTATACAACATAAGGGTGGGTGGGAGGGCCCAAGGATAATTCCATCTTGCACCTCTTTTTTCTTTTATTTTTCTTTGCGTCATGTGCTGTTTGGGGAGGGTTTTTTGGAAGGGACATCCTGCGTGACACTGCAGTGCCACTCCTAAATGGGCCCGGTGTTTGTGTCGGCCACTAGGGTCGCTAATCTTACTCACACAGTCAGCTACCTCATTGCGCCTCTTTTTTTCTTTGCGTCATGTGCTGATTGGGGAGGGTTTTTTGGAAGGGACATCCTGCGTGACACTGCAGTGCCACTCCTAAATGGGCCCGGTGTTTGTGTCGGCCACTAGGGTCGCTAATCTTACTCACACAGTCAGCTACCTCATTGCGCCTCTTTTTTTCTTTGCGTCATGTGCTGATTGGGGAGGGTTTTTTGGAAGGGACATCCTGCGTGACACTGCAGTGCCACTCCTAAATGGGCCCGGTGTTTGTGTCGGCCACTAGGGTCGCTAATCTTACTCACACAGTCAGCTACCTCATTGCGCCTCTTTTTTTCTTTGCGTCATGTGCTGATTGGGGAGGGTTTTTTGGAAGGGACATCCTGCGTGACACTGCAGTGCCACTCCTAAATGGGCCCGGTGTTTGTGTCGGCCACTAGGGTCGCTAATCTTACTCACACAGTCAGCTACCTCATTGCGCCTCTTTTTTTCTTTGCGTCATGTGCTGATTGGGGAGGGTTTTTTGGAAGGGACATCCTGCGTGACACTGCAGTGCCACTCCTAAATGGGCCCGGTGTTTGTGTCGGCCACTAGGGTCGCTAATCTTACTCACACAGTCAGCTACCTCATTGCGCCTCTTTTTTTCTTTGCGTCATGTGCTGATTGGGGAGGGTTTTTTGGAAGGGACATCCTGCGTGACACTGCAGTGCCACTCCTAAATGGGCCCGGTGTTTGTGTCGGCCACTAGGGTCGCTTATCTTACTCACACAGTCAGCTACCTCATTGCGCCTCTTTTTTTCTTTGCGTCATGTGCTGATTGGGGAGGGTTTTTTGGAAGGGACATCCTGCGTGACACTGCAGTGCCACTCCTAGATGGGCCAGGTGTTTGTGTCGGCCACTAGTGTCGCTTAGCTTAGTCATCCAGCGACCTTGGTGCAAATTTTAGGACTAAAAATAATATTGTGAGGTGTGAGGTATTCAGAATAGACTGAAAATGAGTGGAAATTATGGTTTTTGAGGTTAATAATAATATGGGATCAAAATGACCCCCAAATTCTATGATTTAAGCTGTTTTTTAGTGTTTTTTTAAAAAAACACCCGAATCCAAAACACACCCGAATCCGACAAAAAAAATTCGGTGAGGTTTTGCCAAAACGCGGTCGAACCCAAAACACGGCCGCGGAACCGAACCCAAAACCAAAACACAAAACCCGAAAAATTTCAGGCGCTCATCTCTAGTATTCACCCAAGGGTTCTAATGGAGCTTCACTCTGAACTGGCAAAACCGCTATCTTTGATCTTTAAGGATTCAGTTATATCAGGTATGGTTCCCAAAGACTGACGTATAGCGGAAGTAGTGCCTATATTCAATAAGGGAAGTAAAGCTGAACCAGGTAATTATAGACCAGTCAGTCTTACATCTATAGTGGGGAAAGTATTGGAAGGTATTCTAAGAGATAGTATTCAGAAGTTCCTTGAAGTCAATAAGGTCATTAAAAGGAATCAACATGGGTTTATGAAGGACAGATCCTGTCAAACCAACTTACTTGGCTTTTATGAAACAGTAAGCGCAAACCTAGAACAGGGTAAAGACGTGGATGTAATCTTTTTAGACTTTGCCAAAGCGTTCGATACTGTACCACACATGAGACTTATCTACAAGCTACAAGAATCAGGGCTAGGAAGTACAATATGCACTTGGGTCAAAAACTGGTTAGATAATAGGGAGCAGCGCGTTGTGGTTAATGGATCTTTTTCAACTTGGACTGAAGTGCTAAGTGGTGTGCCGCAAGGCTCAGTTTTAGGACCGGTCTTGATTCAATATTTTCATTAACGAACTAACAGAAGGTCTAGAGAGCATGGTGTCAATTTTTGCAGATGATACCAAATTGTGTAAGGCTATAAATACAGAGGAGGATGCCGAGTCTCTTCAGAACGACTTAGTTAAATTAGAAGCATGGGCAGCCAAATGGAGAATGCGCTTCAACACAGACAAGTGTAAGGTAATGCACTGTGGTAACAAGAACAAAAATTCCACCTACCTACTAAATGGGGTAAAATTAGGGGATTCTGTACTGGAAAAGGACTTAGGTGTTCTCATAGATAGCAAGGTAAGCAGTAGTACCCAAAGCAGGACTGCAGCAAAGAAGGCTAATAAGATATTAGCATGCATAAAACGGGGTATTGATGCTAGGGACGAGAGTATTATACTCCCGTTATATAAATCACTAGTGAGGCCACACCTTGAATACTGTGTACAATTCTGGGCACCGTACTACAAAAAGGATATCCTGGAGCTAGAAAAGGTATAGAGGAGGGCGACCAAACTAATTAAGGGCATGGAGACGATGGAATACAAGGAAAGGCTTGAAAGACTAGGCATGTTTACATTGGAAAAGCGGAGACTAAGAGGGGATATGATCAACATCTACAAATATATAAGGGGACAATACATAGAGCTTGCGCGGGACCTGTTTTTGGTTAGATCAACACAGAGGACTCGTGGACACTCGCTCAGGTTAGAGGAGAGGAGATTCCGCACAATACGTCGTAAAGGCTTTTTCATGGTAAGGACAATACGTGTTTGGAATTCCCTGCCCGAGGGAGTTGTAATGGCGGAATCTGTCAACACCTTTAAGAATAGGTTAGATAAATTCCTAATGGATAAGGATATCCAGGGGTATGGTGCATAGTCATACATTATAGTTACTATAAATAGGGATAAAATGCAACGGCTGACAGCAGCATCAGTCAGAAATTTTAGTCAAATCATCATGCATAGGAGACCACAAATAGGTTGAACTCGATGGACAATTGTCTTTTTTCAACCTCAGATACTATGTTACTATTGTATGTCATCACATTCATCCACATGCCCCTATTATGCTACAAGAACCCTGCACTACAAGAACCCTGCAAGAACCCTGCTATTTTTATGCCACATGACCCTGCCACGTGCACCTAGTATGCACCTGTCTGTATTATGTAGTATTCTCTCTTTACTCCTTACTTTGTATTGTCTAGTATTCCCCTCCCCCATTTTATATTATGCAGTATTCTCCAGCCCCTTTATGTAGAATTCCTCACCTTGCCCACTTTGTATTATGTAGCATCCTCTACTCATCCCCTAATTTGTATTCTGTGGGATATTCTCTCCCTTCTCATTTGGAATTGCGCTATATACCCATGTACATTGCAGAGCGACTGCTAATCACAACCGAGCTCCTCCACCACAGCTCACTATGAAATGCAGCATCACATGACGTCATTAGACGACGCCTGCACAACTGACCTGCAGGGAGGAATCTGGGCTCTGTGTGACACAGTCAGGTGTGCAATAATGTAATCAATTGCTCATGCTCGCCTGCAAACCTGCACTTGTAATTCCCATCTCCTAAACTACAGAGTTTGAAGAAGCCAGACAGCATCCTCAACTACTATTGGCACCTAGAGCTCTTGTGGCACTATAAGTCTAAGGACAGGGGCATATCATACTTGCCTACCTGACCCTCTCCATGAGGGAGAAATGCTCTGTTCCTGGACTTTCCTGGTAATGTATGATTACCATCTCCTGTGGTGAAACACCTTTCTTATCAATTAACTAGCTCACCACAGGTGATGGCAATCATACATTACCAGGAAAGTCCAGGAACAGAGCATTTTCTCCCTCATGGAAAGGGTCAGGTAGGCAAGTATGGGGCATATGTGCATGCTACATTATAGCACCACAAAAGTGTGCACTTTGGGGGTAATTCTGAGTTGATCGCAGCAGGAATTTTGTTAGCAGTTGGGCAAAACCATGTGCACTGCAGAGGAGGCAGATATAACATGTGCAGAGAGAGTTAGATTTGGGTGGGGTGTGTTCAATCTGCAATCTAAATTGTTTTGTTCATATGTTTGTAAATCCAGTCATAAGGACACAGAGACATGTGAGTGCACTGCTGTGCTGTTTATTCCATCATCAACACCAGGCACACTGCACACTGGACCACCCACTTCCCAGCATACCCCTGGTCCTAGGGACCATCACTGAAGATTCAGGCTTACACAGATTAGTAAGGGAGTGTCTACAAATGTTAAGCATTCTAATACACTAACATCACATCCTCTTTTCGTTAAAGATAAGCCCTATACGCTTCAATGCAACAATTAACAACGTCATATTAAGAACATCATCTAACACGTTTCAATGAGTCTCTCAGGTCTGCGTATTTCCCTTTTGGGTCTTTCATACACAGTCTGTGTTTCATCGACCATGTTGGCCCTTTCTAGAATCGTGGTTGGTTCACCATTATCAGGATCATCATACATGTCAGATGAATGGTATTCTTCAGTCATGTTGTCTTCATTATGGTTAGGTTGAGATCTTAAATCCACCCGATTTCTTCTTACTTCCATTCCACGCTCTGTATGTATAGTATAAGATCTTGGTGCTACTTGTGCTTGCACAATACCTTTCTGCACCCAAATACCTTTCTCGTGATCTCTGAGACGGACTTGGTCACCCGATTTTAGATCAGATAAGCTTTCTGTTCGTCTGTCATGGAACAGTTTCTGTTTCGCCTGTTGACGTTCCTTACTCAGTCTGACCAATGCTGAGTTATGTGTATTAAGCAGTTCATCATGTATCGGGAGATTTGCTCTAATCCTCCTTCCCATCAGCATTTGTGCAGGAGAAAGTCCATTCTGTAAAGGTGTACCGCGGTAGATTAAAAGACTTTTGTAGAAATCTGCTTTACCTTCTTGAGCTTTTTTCATGAGACTCTTTATAGTTTTTACTGAACTTTCCACCAACCCATTTGAGCGTGGATAGTGGGGACTTGACGTAGTATGGACAAATTCCCACTCATCAGCAAATTGTCTAAATTCAGCACTGGAAAACTGAGGACCATTGTCAGTGAACACTTACATAAGAACACCATGCCTTGCAAAGATTGACTTCATGCAATTGATTACAGCTATACTAGTAGTTGTATGTAGTGTCTTCACCTCAGGGTAGTTCGAGTAATAATCTGTCACGACAATGTACCATCAAACAAATCTGCACCAACTTTCTGGTACGGTCTCTCTGGCACTGCGTGAGGACTCAGTGGCTCGACTTGTTGTTTCGGTCTATACGTAAGACATAATTCACATGTAGCTGTAGTCTGTGCTATGTCTTGGTTCATTCTTGGCCAATACATAACTTCACGCGCTTATATTTTTCTTCTCCTAAGTTGCATTCATGTATCTTGCACAGCATAGTTTTTCTTAGTCGTGCAGGTATGACAAACCTATTGCCTTTGCAAATAATACCATCGACAACTGTAAGGTCACTGCAGTACATCCAATAATCATGGATAGACAGCGGGCACGCATGTTTTTCTGCTGGCCAACCTTTCAGAATGATATATTTCAACACTTTCATTGTGTCATCTGTCTCAGTTTCTTTCCTAATCTGTTCTTGTCTTGCAAGAGACACTGGTAGAGAAGCTACGATCAAATTAACATAGGCTTCTATCTCTTCATCCATCAGACTTTTGGAACCTTCACTTTTGTCCACAGCACGAGAAAGTGTATCAGCAATGTACATGTATTTGCCGGGATAGTACAGCAAGTGTACGTCATATTTCTGTAGTCTGATAAGCATTCGTTGAATTCTCATGGGACAGTCGTGTAATGATTTAGTCATGATAACTACCAATGGATTGTGGTCAGTTTCCACTGTAAATGTTTGACCATACACAAACTGATGAAATCGCTCACATGCATATGTGATCGCTAGAAGTTCTTTTTCTATTTGAGAATACCTTGTTTCAGCACTTGTCAGTGCTCTTGAGGCATAGATTACTGGTTGCCATGTATCCTCATGTTCTTGTAACAGCACTGAACCTAGGCCAAATTGTGAAGCATCTGCTGAAATTCTTATTCTTTTCGCAGGATCAAAGAATTTTAGCACTGGTTGCTCTGTAATGATCTGTTTCAAGTTTTGCCAACTTTCTTCTTGTTCATGTGACCACATCCACTCGTTATCTTTGTCCAACAACCATCTAAGAGAGGCTGTTCATTCAGAGAGTTGAGAAATAAACTTTCCTAAGTAAGTAATCATTCCTAGGAATCTTCTGACGTCGTCTTTGTTGTTAGGACGTTCCATGTTCACTATGGCTGATATTTTCCTTGGGTCTGGTTTTACACCTTGATCCGAGACCACGTCGCCCATAAAGGTAAGTGTATTCACGCCAAAATTCACATTTGTCCTTGTTTAGCTTTAGATTCACTTTCTTGACAAGTTCCATTACTTGTCTCAATCTAGAATCATGTTCTTCCTTTGTAGATTCCCAGACAATAATGTCATCCATCATTGTTTCAACACCTGGAATATGTTCAAAAATCATGTGTATCTTTTTGTGATATACTTCTGGAGCAGACAATATTCCATATGGTAGTCGAAGAAACCTGTATCGACTTTCTGGTGTATTAAATGTACAAAGCTTTCAGCTGGCCTCATCTAGCTTCATTTGCCAGAATCCTGAAGATGCGTCCAATTTACTGAACCATTTTGCTCCCGCAAATTGTGACATGATTTCATCTCTGGTTGGTAGTTTGAAATGTTCTCGTTTAATAGCTTTGTTTAAATCTCTGGGATCTAGACATATTCTGAGTTGTCCATTTTTCTTTTCAACAATTACTAAGGAGCTTACCCATTCAGTAGGCTCATCAACTTTCTGTATCACACCCAAGGCTTCCATGCAATTTAACTCTTGTTTCAGTTTTTCTCTCAGGGCAAACGGCACTTTTCTACAGGGGTGTATCACTGAAGAAACTTGCGTGTCTATATTTATTTTATGCTCTCCAGGCAAACAACCTAGACCTTAGACCTTCAAACAAGTCTCTGTATTCTGTAAACATCGATTTGCAGTCATCTTCTACTTGTGATGTCACCATAAAAACTTTCTTTAGCAAGATTAGTTTCTCACAGGAACTTAATCCTAGAATCGGTTGCACATTTTTATCCACAATCAGTAGAGATGTTTTAAACTGTTGTCCCTTATATTTCAGTATCACTAAGCAAGTACCTTTCACAGGAATTTCCTCCCCAGTGTACCCTGTAACTTTCACTTTGGCTGGATGAATTTTAGGTTTTACTCTAAAAGTCCTATAGTCTTGAAATGATATTAAATTCACCTGCTTGCTAGTATCAAGCTTAAAGGGAATGACAATCTCGTTCACAGTTAAAGGGACAATCCATTCTTTCTTATCTGCACTGCAAAGTTCAATGCAATCCACAAAGAATTCCTCTGTTTGTTTAACAGCATGCACATTGGTTGTTTCACTTTTCATTTTACAGCATTTGGCAAAGTGATTAAGTCTACCACATTTCATGCAGGTTTTACCTGGATCCGGTCTGAAGATCGACAGTGTCTAGGTCGACAATGTTTAGGTCGACCACTATAGGTCGACAGTCACTAGGTCGACATGGATGGAAGGTCAACATGGTTTCTAGGTCGACACGTGCTAGGTCGACAGGTCGAAAGGTCGACATGAGTTTTTCACATTTTTTTTCTTTTTTTGAATTTTTTCATACTTAACGATCCACATGGACTACGATTGGAACGGTAAAGTATGCCGAGCGAAGCGGTAGTGGAGCGAAGGCACCATGCCCGAAGCATGGCAAGTGAAGCAAGCCATGCGAGGGGACGCGGTGCACTAATTTGGGATCCCGGCCACTCTACGAAGAAAACGACACCAAAAAAATAAAAAAATCCTCATGTCGACCTTTACACCTGTCGACCTAGCACATGTCGACCTAGAAACCCTGTCGACCTTCCATCCATGTCGACATAGTGACTGTCGACCTATAGTGGTCGACCTAAACATTGTCGACCTACACACTGTCGATTTGATGAACCACACCCGGTTTTACCATAAGCAGGGCACATTTTAGGATTGTGAGCATTTCCACATCTACTACACATTTCCTTATTAGACTGTGGCTTAGACTGCTTCATTCTTGAGAATGGAGGTTTGTTTGGCTCTGTGTTCTGCACAACATGGACAGCAGCATCAACTTCCTTGTGTAACTTTTTGGCTTGAAATCTAGTTATTTCTGCAGATCTGCACATAATCACTGCCTTGTCTAGTGTTAGGTCTTGCTCTCTCAGCAGTCTCTCTCTGAATCCATTATCAGGTATTCCACAGACAATACGATCTCTAATCAGTGAATCCTTTAAATCACCAAACTCACAGGTTTTACGGAGTGATTGCAGCTCTGTAACATACTGATCAAATCAATCTCCAGACTTCTGATCACATGTGAAAAACTTATATCTTTCATATGTCACATTTTTCCTTGGCACAAAGTAATCTTCAAACTTTTGCATTATAGAAGATAGCACCATATTCTGCCCTCATCAAACTGAAAACTATTATAAATGTCCAGTACATCCTCTCCTATCACATGGAGGAAAATGGATGCCTTTGTTTTGTCAGCCTCTGTATCAGCATGCAGCAAGATATATATTAAACCTTTGCTTAAATCTTTTCCAGTTTTCAGACAAGTTACCAGACATCAGCATGCCGGTTGGAGGAGCCAGTTTATCCATGGTTACTCACTGTTTGAAGAGAGGAGCACACGGCAGGCTTTGCAGACACTGAGTATCACAGCCTTACAGACTTCTGCAAGATTCTTTCACACTCTGAGAGCACTAGCAGTCCAAGTTAAACTTCTTCTGACACCATGTTTTGTTCATATGTTTGTAAATCCAGTCATAAGGACACAGAGACATGTGAGTTCACTGCTGTGCTGTTTATTCCATCATCAACTCCAGGCACACTGCACACTGGACCACCCACTTCCCAGCATCACCGTGGTCCTAGGGACCATCACTGAAGATTCAGGCTTACACAGATTAGTAAGGGAGTGTCTACAAATATTAAGCATTCTAATACACTAACATCACATAAATTGCAGTGTAAAAATAAAGCAGCCAGTATTTACCCTGCACAGAAACAAAATAACCCACCCAAATCTAACTCTCTCTGCACATGCTATATCTGCCTCCCCTGCAGTGCACATGGTTTTGCCCAACTGCTAACAAAGTTCCTGCTGCGATCAACTCAGAATTACCCCCCTTATGTAGAAAGTATTACCTTGGCATCCGCCATATAGGGGTACCAATGCTAATCAGCAGTGGGCCTATATTTTCTAAGTGTACGGGCAATACCTTAGAGAACTGGGACCATGCTTGTGTAACATTGAATGGTTAAAATTGGACACTTTACATCCCATTTTACTACGTGGATTGGCCTAAAATGCATGTGATTACCTCCCAATGTACCCAATTTTCACCAGATAGTACCAATTAACAGTCCTGTACAGAAGTGGAATTTCTGGAAAACGTGGATTGGGGAGGGGTTTGGGTGGATACAGGGTGTCGTGGGAAGGCTATTTTGTCCTTATTTGGTATTTTCAAATGTTGGGGTTTGCAAACTGCAACACATTCAATAAGGTTTACATTTTCAGCCACCAAATTGCATGACAGTAAATCCTGCTGTTTGGCTCTGAAAATCACATGTGATGTGTTACAGTTTATTTACCAAATACAAAATCACACATTTATTAAAAGTCCTCATATAGGGGTCTATTGATGAAGCAGTGAAAAGTGTGGAGAAGTGATCCAGTGGAGAAGTTGCCCATGGCAACCAATCAGCATTCAAGTAACATTTATAATTTGCATACTATACAATTGTGCGGAGCAGCTGATTGGTTGCCATGGACAACTTCTCCACAGGCTCACATCTCCACTCTTTCCACTGCTTCCTGAATAGACCCCTTAGGGCGAGAGCCGGATTAAGGGGGGGGGCTCTGGGGATCAGTACCCCTGGGCCCCATGCTGTGAGAGGGCCCCCCGTCACCCGCTGTAGATCTGATCTCTATCACCGATCCGATCTGCGACGATGCTCTCCCTGCTCACCCACTGACTGCCGTCAAACAACTGCAGCCACGCCAGCGCTGCAGACTTTTACTGGGCAGCAGGTCTGAACGATGGCGCCGCTGTCCAATGATGACTGAATCTGCAGCCTGCGGCTCCCTGACTGGTTGGAGCGCAGGCTGCAGGGGAAGAAGGAGGTGGGATCCCGGCCATGTACAGCCTCGGCGCGGGAGGAAGGTTGTTGTACCCGGCGGAGGAGAGAGAGGAAAGTGCTCTCCTCCTGTGCAGTGTGTGTGTGTGTCACTCGTCACAGCTTGTCTTTCCCATCAGCACAGCAGTGCAAAAGTAAGACAGGCTGAATTAACTTTTTTAATGTAATTAAAATGTGAAGTTAATGTTCTGGGTATATATATATACTGTATATTATGTGTTTGTATGTATAATGTATATACGTATTTTTATATGTGTGTGTCTATATATATATATATATATATATATAGACTCGGCGGCACGGCACTCGGCTTCTCAGCAAATGAAAGATGGACAACTTCTGCCTATGTCAACGTTTCAATGTATTGTTCACATTTTCGTCAGGACGAATGTTTCAATACATTGAAACGTTGACATAGGCAGAAGTTGTCCGTCTTTCATTTGCTGAGAAGCCGAGTGCTGCGCCGCCGAGTCTATTTATTACCTACCTTTGCGAGGGCACCGGCACTGTTCATTAACGATAGCTATGGAGTGGCAGACCCCGGAGCCGGCTGTATATATATATATATATCATATGTAGAAGATAAAATATCCAAGCTACCCGATCCTCCCCTAGTTCAAATTGTACAGCGTGTTTCATTTTTTTAATATATACATATATATATATATTCTGATTTTAATTTTAGACTTTAGGGCCCCCTTTATTTTTTAAGTACCCCGGGCCCCCCGAAGCCTTAATCCGGCTCTGCTTAGGGCCTGATTCAAAGGTAGACACAGCTGCATTCACAAATTAATATTTGCATGCAGCAGAGCAGATCCATCTCTGTCTCTGTTTGCATACAAGAACGCACCATCAGTTGCAGATCGGACCCCTGAAAAACCCTATGGTTGCTCAGAATGTCCGTTGCAAGCAAGAAGCCGGAGCCTTTACAACTGTCTACAAAGAGGCCGAAACACCCCAACAAAATGGTTGCAACACACCTGTGTCTGATTCTTCACCCATATTACCGCCCACAAACGCACACTGACTGCCATTGCCTATGCAAATAAATCCTCACTGTGAGAGCCATCGCTAATCAATGCACAATCAAAACAAAAATCACTCAGAGAATCCGGCCCTTATTCTCTTTTAGAGACAAGAGAGTAACATGGTCTTAAATTAGGGCTCACTTTTCATGGAAATAGGACTATAATCATAAAAAGTGTAAAAATAAATATAAATAATGGTTTAAAAGTGTTAAATATCGCACTGAAGGTGACCAACCTCAAAACTGTATGTTCAGGTTGTCCAGCGTTTCATTTCCATTTTATTATTTTTGCTGTTGAAATAAAAACTCTCCTGAATTTCATTATCTGTATTTGCTAAAGATATTGCTTTTTCTGAGATTTGTTAAGCTCACTAATTCTGCAATGATCCGGCTGTAATCCAACTGTCTGCATTTCTGTTATCATTTCCACTCATACCTGAGTGTTTAACTGGATGCATGTTTTACAAATTTTAAATTAATTCATTTTACATCTTACAGGCTGAAACACAGATATGCTTTTACTTTTAACTATTTCCTATATTTTGTGTTAAGTTTTGCCTTTGTGTAACATTGCTTTATCTTTTTTTTTTCTTTTCACAAAATATACTTGAATGTTACATAACTTGTTCAAAGAAACACACTGGGCCGGATGTAATGAAGTCTGAGTTGGCCAGAGGTGCGGGTTCTCGGCCGAACTCGGACGTTCTTTAAAGCGGCAACAATGTATGTACTAGAAATGTGCACCGGAAATTTTTCGGTTTTGTGTTTTGGTTTTGGATTCGGTTCCGCGGCCGTGTTTTGGATTCGGACGCATTTTGGCAAAACCTCCCTGAAAATTTTTTGTCGGATTTGGGTGTGTTTTGGATTCGGGTGTTTTTTTTCATAAACCCCTCAAAAACAGCTTAAATGATAGAATTTGGGGGTAATTTTGATCCCATAGTATTATTAACCTCAATAACCATAATTTCCACTCATTTCCAGTCTATTCTGAACACCTCACAATATTATTTTTAGTCCTAAAATTTGCACCAAGGTCGCTGGATGACTAAGCTAAGCGACCCAAGAGGGCGGCACAAACACCTGGCCCATCTAGGAGTGGCACTGCAGTGACAGAGAGGATGGCACTTATAAAAATTGGCCCCAAACATCACATGATGCAAAGATAAATAAACAAAAAAAGAGGTTCAAGATGGAATTGTCCTTGGGCCCTCCCACCCACCCTTATGTTGTATAAACAGGACATGCACACTTTAACAAACCCATCATTTCAGCAACAGGCTCTGCCACACGACTGTGGCTAAAATGACTGGTTGGTTTGGGCCCCCACCAAAAAAAGAAGCAATCAATCTCTCCTTGCTCAAACTGGCTCTACAGAGGCAAGATGTCGATCTCATCATCATCCTCCGATTCCTCACCCCTTTCACTGTGTACATCCCCCTCCTCACAGAGTATTAATTCGTCCCCACTGGAATCCACCATCTCAGGTCCCTGTGTACTTTCTGGAGGCAATTGCTGGTGAATGTCTCCACGGGGAATTGATTATAATTCATTTTGATGAACATCATCTTCTCCACATTTTGTGGAAGTAACCTCGTACGCCGATCGCTGACAAGGTGAGCGGCTGCACTAAACACTCTTTCGGAGTACACACTGGAGGGTGGGGCAACTTAGGTAAAATAAAGCCAGTTTGTGCAAGGGCCTCCAAATTGCCTCTTTTTCCTGCCAGTATACGTACATGTCTGACATGCCTACTTGGATAATGTCACTCATATAATCCTCCACCATTCTTTCAATGGTGACAGAATCATATGCAGTGACAGTAGACGACATATCAGTAATCGTTGGCAGGTCCTTCAGTCCGGACCAGATATCAGCACTCGCTCCTGACTGTCCTACATCACTGCCAGCGGGTGGGCTCGGAATTCTTATCCTTTTCCTCGCAACCCCAGTTGCGGGAGAATGTGAAGGAGGAACTGTTGACGGGTCACGTTCCGCTTGACTTGACAATTTTCTCATCAGCAGGTCTTTGAACCTCTGCAGACTTGTGTCTGCCGGAAAGAGAGATACAATGTAGGCTTTAAACCTAGGATCGAGCACGGTGGCCAAAATGTAGTGCTCTGATTTCAACAGATTGACCACCCGTGAATCCTGGTTAAGCGAATTAAGGGCTCCATCCGCAAGTCCCACATGCCTAGCGGAATCGCTCTGTTTTAGCTCCTCCTTCAATCTCTACTGCTGCTTCTGCAAAAGCCTGATGAGGGGAATGACCTGACTGGCAGTGTCTGAACTGACTTCACGTGTGGCACGTGTGGCAAGTTCAAAGGGTTGCAGAACCTTGCACAACGTTGAAATCATTCTCCACTGCGCTTGAGTCAGGTGCATTCCCCCTCCTATGCCTATATCGTAGGCAGATGTATAGGCTTGAATGGCCTTTTGCTGCTCCTCCATCCTCTGAAGCATATAGAGGGTTGAATTCCACCTCGTTACCACCTCTTGCTTCAGCTGATGGAGGGGCAGGTTCAGGAGTGTTTGCTGGTGCTCCAGTCTTCGGCACGCGGTGGCTGAATGCCGAAATTGGCCCGCAATTCTTCGGGCCACCGACAGCATCTCTTGCACGCCCCTGTCATGTTTTTTTAATTTCTGCACCACCAAATAATTGTATGTGCAAAACATGGGACGTGCTGGAATTTGCCCACATGTAACGCACACACAATATTGGTGGTGTTGTCTGATGTCAGAAATCCCCAGGAGAGTCCAATTGGGGTAAGCTAATCTGCGATGATGCTCCTCAGTTTCCGTAAGAGGTTGTCAGCTGTGTGCCTCTTATGGAAAGCGGTGATACAAAGCGTAGCCTGCCTAGGAACGAGTTGGAGTTTGCGAGATGCTGCTACTGGTGCCGCTGCTGCTGTTGTTGCTGCGGGAGGTAATACATCTACCCAGCGGGTTGTCACAGTCATATAGTCCTGAGTCTGCCCTGCTCCACTTGTCCACATGTCCGTGGTTAAGTGGACATTGGGTACAACTGCATTTTTGAGAACACTGGTGACTCTTTTTCTGACGTCTGTGCACATTCTCGGTATCGCCTGCCTAGAGAAGTGGAACCTAGATGGGATTTGGTACCGGGGACACACTACCTCAAGAAATTCTCTAAGTCCCTGTGAATTAATGATGGATACCGGACACACATCTAACACCAACACAGCTGCCATGGCCTGAGTTATCCGCTTTGCAACAGGATGACTGCTGTGATATTTCATCTTCCTCGCAAAGGACTGTTGGGCAGTCAATTGCTTACTGGAAGTAGTACAAGTGGTCTTCCGACTTCCCCTCTGGGATGACGATCGACTCCCAGCAGCAACGGCAGCGCCAGCAGCAGTAGGCATTACACTCAAGGATCCATCAGAGGAATCCCAGTCAGGAGATGACTCGTCAGACTTGCCAGTGACATGGCCTGCAGGACTATTGGCGTTCCTGTCTAAGGAGGAAATTGATACTGAGGGAGTTGGTGGTGTGGTTTGCAGGAGCTTGGGTACAAGAGGAAGGGATTTAGTTGTCCGTGGACTGCTTCCGCTGTCACCCAAAGTTTTTTAACTTGTCAATGACTTCTGATGAATGTACTCCAGGTGACGTATAAGAGAGGATGTTCCTAGGTGGTTAACGTCCTTACCCCTACTTATTACAGCTTGACAAAGGCAACACATGGCTTGACACCTGTTGTCCGCATTTCTGTTAAAATAATTCCACACCGAAGAGGTGATTTTTTTTTGTAATTTGACCAGGCATGTCAATGGCCATATTCATCCCACAGACAATAGGTGTCTCCCCGGGTGCCTGATTTAAACAAACCACCTCGCCATCAGAATCCTCCTTGTCAATTTCCTCCTCAGCACCAGCAACACCCATATCCTCATCCTGGTGTACTTCAACAGTGACATCTTTAATTTGACTATCAGGAACTGGACTGTAGGTGCTCCTTCCAGCACTTGCAGGGGGCGTGGAAATGGTGGAAGGAGCCGCTTCTTCCCGTCCAGTGTTGGGAAGGTCAGGCATCGCAACCGCCGACACAATTAGACTCTCCTTGGGGATTTGTGATTTAGAAGATAGCACAGTTCTTTGCTGTGCTTTTACCAGCTTAACTCTTTTCATTTTTCTAGCGGAAGGATGAGTGCTTCCATCCTCATGTGAAGCTGAACCACTAGCCATGAACATAGGCCAGGGCCTCAGCCGTTCCTTGCCACTCCGTGTCGTAAATGGCATATTGGCAAGTTTACGCTTCTCCTCAGACGCTTTTAATTTAGATTTTTGGATCATTTTACTGAACTTTTGTTTTTTGGATTTTACATGCTCTCTACTATGACATTGGGCATCGGCTTTGGCAGATGATGTTAATGGCATTTCATTGTCTCTGCCATTACTAGTGGCAGCAGCGTCAGCACTTGGTGGAAGTGGATCTTGATCTTTCCCTATTTCACGCTCCACATTTTTGTTCTCCATTTTTTAATGTGTGGAATTTAATTCCAGTAATATTATTATATCAATAGCAATGGCCTACTGTACAACTATATACTGTTAGTCACCAAAATGCTGCACTGTACTACTATATATACTGCTCACAACAATGCAGCACAGATATGGATACTTGCAGTGACACGGAGCTGCAAGATACAGCAATGGACTACTGTACTGTACAACTATATACTGTTGGTCACCAAAATGCTGCACTGTACTACTATATATACTGCTCACAACAATGCAGCACAGATATGGATACTTGCAGTGACACAGAGCGGCAAGATACAGCAATGGACTACTGTACTGTACAACTATATACTGTTGGTCACCAAAATGCTGCACTGAGCATCACTCCATACTTACGTCAGTTTGTGATGCTAGCGGAGGGTCCCGTATTCACACTCCGGCCAGACGGGCCAACATTAGGATTGGTTGTGAAAAGCACATGACCGTTTACGCTGCAGGGATTGGTGATACTCACCTTTCAAATAACGGCGGCGGGAGACAATCGGGTTCAGCCTCGTTAAAGCGGCTCCCGTACAGCGAAACGTGCACGTCGGCGTTTCAGGGGCATACCACGCTCCATGGCCCTCATTCCGAGTCGTTCGCTCGGTAAATTTCATCGCATCGCAGTGATTTTCCGCTTAGTGCGCATGCGTAATGTCCGCACTGCGACTGCGCCAAGTAATTTTGCAATGAAGATAGTATTTTTACTCACGGCTTTTTCTTCGCTCCAGCGATCGTAATGTGATTGACAGGAAATGGGTGTTACTGGGCGGAAACAGGCCGTTTTATGGGCGTGTGGGAAAAAACGCTACCGTTTCCGGAAAAAACGCAGGAGTGGCTGGAGAAACGGAGGAGTGTCTGGGCGAACGCTGGGAGTGTTTGTGACATCAACCCAGGAACGACAAGCACTGAGCTGATCGCAGATGCCGAGTAAGTCTGAAGCTACTCTGAAACTGCTAAGAAGTTTGTAATCGCAATATTGCGAATACATCGTTCGCAATTTTAAGAAGCTAAGATTCACTCCCAGTAGGCGGCGGCTTAGCGTGTGCAATACTGCTAAAATCGCCTTGCGAGCGAACAACTCGGAATGACCTCCCATATATATTAATGCAATGTTGTAATATGTGTAAAGATACTTATACAAATGTAATGGGTACCGATATTGCTACTAATAGAAACAGCAAGATAGCAGCCTGTTCATAAGAGTCACAGTTAATTGTAGGAGAAATACCCAGGTTTAAACCCATGTAAGTAACTTATACCTATTGGTATTAATTCACTGCTGATCCAATGTGATGTTGTATGCTGTGCAAATATTTCTACATTCTGCTATTCAGTAGTTGCACGGTTATTATTAGAATCATGGCAGACAGGATAGAAACAGCAGACAGCTTATAAGAACGGTTAAATTCAGTACAGGATACCATAGTTACTTGTAAAGGGAATTCCTAGGGTTAACCCACATAACAATAATTTAATGGTGACGACATTTAACCGTAGCTGGACAAGATAAGATCCTATTATGGGTTTATGAACATATACAAAGGTCCATCCCTCCACTATCTTTCCACATAGTTAGGTGTGATCAACTACAAGAGATATCTGCATGAGCTATGTTTAAATGATACATTGTAGACCTTGCAGTCCTCTCCACAAGCTTTCATTGCAACAATTGTTGCCCCTTTCTCCATTAAAAGTATAAGGTCAAAGAGAAACATTTTTTCTGGTAAAAGTCAACAGATAGTGCAGATTGTAGCATCCATCTGAATACCATTGAATATCAACACACGAAATACAGTTCTATTGTATTTTATTTCTGAATAAATACAGGAGGGGTACATAACATCAGCATGTATATGAATTAAACTCTATATCTTCCTGATTTGTCCTGATTAAAAGTGAGCACAGCTCGTGGTATACTTAAAAGCACTAATACTCCTATAAGGAACTGTGTCAAATAATTGTAATAAAAGACATCTACCTGATTAATTCTGACACAAGTACACAAGCTTTCATTGCAACAATAGTTGCCCATTTCTCCATTAAAGTATAAGGTCAAAGAGAAACACATTTTTTCTGGTGAAAGACAACAGATAGTGCAGACTGTAGCATCCATCTGAATACCATTGAATATCAACACACGAAATACAGTTCTATTGTATTTTATTTAGGAATAAGTACAGGAGGGGTACATAACATCAGCATGCATATGAATTAAATCCTATATCCTCCTGGTTTGTCCTGATTAAAAGTGAGCACAGCTCATGATATACTTCAAAGCACTAATACTCCTATAAGGAACTGTGTCAAATAATTGTAATAAAAGACATCTACCTGATCAACTCTGATACAAGTACAGGAGCAATAAGTGACAACATGAAGCATATGAATTAATTCCTGTACTTTTTTGACCTATCTACTATTTCAGAAAGGGTTAATGACAATACCAATATAAATACGACCCACCCTTATATTTTTCTATGTGGAATAAGAAATAATTCAAGGTATTATTCGGACCAATTATGTTTATTGCAGTCTGTGCACAGCATGATAATTGCTGAACACGACTGATGCACAGATATCCATATCCCTGCAAGGATTGAGCTACGATAGAGGTTAAATACCTTATTGGCCGGCTACTGTCCCTATGAGGATTAAAATAATATCCTGTAACTAAACTAGTTACATAAGGATTACTCTATTTGTGACTATACTTTATAGGTACTTTGAGGCATGTATTAAGAATAACCCTCAAAGACTTATTCGGTTCGGATATTACACATTAAAATATACAACTGCAGGAGTCATTGTGGTTTTGCCTCTTTTTAAGAATCTTTTTCACAATATTTCATTCTTTATCACTTATTTGTTTGTATGTGTCAAATTTTAACCTCTATATTTTGCTGTATGTGTCCTACTTAAGAGGACCACCTTTATATTAAAGTAAGCAATAAAAGCTACGTTTTATGATACTAATTAACCCAATAAATTTATTTTGTGCACCCAACTAAATAACCGTCTTCTAGTTCTCCTATTGTATTGTTCCATAGTTTGGTTATAATAGGGTCGCACCCCCAGAGAGGTAAAAGGTCAAGTTTAGACACAAGAATATTGGGGATGTTATAGGTATTCCTATATACAAGATTTTGTCTTAGCTATACAAGTGTGCAGATGTACTCTTTCTTTCTTTCCAAGTGACACGGAGCTGCAAGATACAGCAATGGACTACTGTACTGTACAACTATATACTGTTGGTCACCAAAATGCTGCACTGTACTATTATATATACTGCTCACAACAATGCAGCACAGATATGAATACTTGCAGTGATACGGAGCTGCAAGATACAGCAATGGACTACTGTACTGTACAACTATATACTGTTGGTCACCAAAATGCCGCACTGTACTACTATATATACTGCTCACAACAATGTAGCACAGATATGGATACTTACAGTGACACGGAGCTGCAAGATACAGCAATGGACTACTGTACTGTACAACTATATACTGTTGGTCACCAAAATGCTGCACTGTACTATTATATATACTGCTCACAACAATGCAGCACAATTATGGATACTTGCAGTGACACGGAGCGGCAAGATACAGCAATGGACTACTGTACTGTACAACTATATACTGTTGGTCACCAAAATGCTGCACTGTACTACTAATATACTGCTCACAACAATGCAGCACAGATATGGATACTTGCAGTGACACGGAGCGGCAAGATACAGCAATGAACTACTGTACTGTACAACTATATACTGTTGGTCACCAAAATGCTGCACTGTACTACTAATATACTGCTCACAACAATGCAGCACAGATATGGATACTTGAAGTGACAAGGAGCTGCAAGATACAGCAATGGACTACTGTACTGTACTACTATACTGGTGGTCACAAATGCTGCACTGTACTACTATATATAATATATATATATAGTATATACTGGTCACACAACAATGCAGCAGATATTGAGCACTGATGATCAGGATACTGTCTAGATATTTTGGTTAGCAGGCGCCCAAGATGGCTGCCTCACCTTTTGCATGCTCCTGATCATCTCCATAAAACAGCTTAAATTCACCACAACTGACCTATGAATCATCATAAATATCCAAGGACTTACCTTTAACTTGTACTACTCTACGCGGACATTTCATAAAACCAACGGATTGCATTCCTGCGCTGAGATACACACTGGATTGAATCCTGGATTGAATCCTCTGCATACCTCCACTGAGAAATCCTTCAGTTTAGCAGCTGCTGTACTCTGCATTGGACATTACCCAGATAAGGTACTGTGGATTACAACCTATCTTTGGCTACATCCAGCCCCTCACTTAGACATCATCCACCTCTGTTCTCTGAGCAACAAATAACTGACTTATTGCATTAATCTACTAATATCAGTATATTCAGGCTCTGAATTGCTGAAGGCTCACTGTTTCAAATCAGGATCCATTTCCAGGACACGTTATCACTACCCCCACAAGAAATCTACTTCAAAAGCCACTCACACTGAGCCTTTTCACACCTACACAGTAGGAATTGGCTTCTAACACCTTTCCAAAAGTCTGCCTATCCTAGGATAATTGACTAAATCAGCAGTTATTTTATTTATCACTTGCTTCAAATATACCCAAAAGGTTATAGCAATAACTTTGTTCATAAACCCATTATAATTTTGGATCACATACCGAATTGGAGGAAAGCAAAACACAAAAAGGAAAAAAGAAAAAAAAAACAACAAAAAAACAAAAACAAAACAAAACACTGCTTTCTCTCCCTCTCTCATCTTCATATGCAGCTCAAACTTATAGTAATCTGTCATTGATGACCAAATGTATACGTATTGCTCCAGTTTCATTCTTTCACTCAGCCCACCACGTTCTGCATTTCCTATCACACCATCACAGGCTTCTATTCTCCAATCCCTTGGCATTTTAAAAAGAAAACACAGGCGCATTCGTGGGAAGCGAGCAGGCCGGAAATGTATTTTCCCCGGTAACCATCTAAGTCCTTTGCCCACCTGCTCACCCCCATACTCAAAGAACAATCAAATAGAAGTGATACCCAAAAGACGGCCCTGTGTTTGGAAGGACAGAACTGTCAACTCTCACTTGGTGACCCCCATACCCAGAGCTCCTGCACTTAACATAAAGAAAACTGAAGGCCCTCTGGTATGCCCAATCAGGTCAGTACTTTGTAATGCCAGATCTATAAGAAACAAGACTGCAACAATTGCTGACCTTATTGAATCTGCAGATCTAGCCTGTATTACAGAGACCTGGCTAGATGAAAATGCAGCACCTATATTGGAGGCTGCAGTACCAACAAACTACTCTGTCATCCACAACCCAAGACTGGACCGCAGGGATGGCGGGGTGGCTATCTGCTTCAAAAAAGAACTTAAACTTAGGGTCCACCCTATTGAAATTACTCGCTTATTTGAGTGCATTGCTGCCCGGAGTTCGACAGGATTAGGTTTCAGAGTACTTCTCATTTACCGGCCACCTGGAGATGGAAAGATATTTCTACAAGAAATTGCAGACACTGTTGCTGGCCTGGTTCTGGAACATCAAAGATGTCTCATCCTCGGGGATTTCAATGCATGGGTGGATGATGAGCTCTCACGCCTTGGCCAAGACCTCCTGTGCACAATGAATGGTCTGGGCTTCACACAGGTCATTCCCTCTGCCACACATAAAAGTGGTCACACTCTCGATCTTGTCTTTCAGATTGGATTAGAAGTCACTGACCTAAAAATAAACCCAGTCATCTGGTCAGACCACTACTCCCTTTGGTTCTCAGTTGCAACCCCTCAAATAAGATCTCTGCCCATGGAGTTCACCAGGTATCATCCAAGGAGGGGTATGACTCCCCAGGCTCTTGCAGCAAATCTGGATCTCTCTGCTATACTGGGTGCCTGTGAAGATCCCTGTTCCCTAGTCCGTTATTATAATAGGGATGTGATGGCTGCAATTGATATTATCGCCCCTGTGCGTATAAGACCTCGTAAACCACAACGGCAAGCTCCATGGTTCGACAACAGTGTTAGAGAGCTCAAGAAAAGGGGGCGCAGACTGGAAAGACGATGGAGGAAGACTAACCTAGTGGATGACAAAATAAAACTAAAAGAGCATAACGAAGAATATCAATCGACAATCACTCGTAAGAAATCACAGTTCCTGTCAAATGAGATCACAGCAGCAAACAATAGGCCAGCTCAACTTTTCCACACAGTGGAGATGCTTTGCAAGCCAGCATGCCTGCAGACTGATGAGACCCTCTCCCAGGCAAGATGCAACGAGTTTGCAAACTTCTTTGCAGATAAAATATCCACCAGCCGGGCTGGAATCTCCACAGTGCCATCAAAGGAGTGCCAAACTACAAAGCCTGCCAATATAAGCTACCTGCCTACATGGACCAGCTTTGACCCAGTGGATGTAAAGGACACTGCTGAAATTGCTCGGATTTTGCGTCCCACCATCTGTGATCTGGACCCAGCCCCAACCAAGCTTCTAATAGGTTGTGTGGATATAATTGGTGTTAGGCGCGGCGGTCTTCGGCCGTGCCCTGACTGAGCAGCGGTCACGGCCGCCGCGCCTCTCTCCTTCCCTGTTCCCTGCACGGCGCCTAGCAACGCCAGGACGCTGTGCGCACGATAGCCGCCGGGTCCCTGGCAACGCAGGACGCCGTGCGTGCAGGGCCGCCGGGTGCATAGCAACGGGGACGCCACAGGTGGACTGTGTTCCCCGTTGCTAAGAATAGTTAATTAGGTTGCTCGTGCAGCAGGGCAGCTGCACGGCAACTAGTAATTAGGGTCTGGGGGCTGGTCCTGCTGGCCCTCCTGTTATTGGCCAGCAGGGCCTTTTTATGTGAGCCAGCACACTGCAGCCCCGCCGGTGATAGCTTCTTGTATGCTGTTCCTGCCTTGCAGAACTCTGTTCCTGTCAGCCGTGTTTGGTGGATCTTGCTCCCTGCCCTTTGGTACTTTGGAGGTCCGAAGCCGGTCCTGGGAATCCTTCTAGTCCTTGCGAACCTGGTTGTCATCTGAGGTTCTCGCCCGGTTTCGTGAGTAGCGGCTTCTGCCGCGTGTTGCGGCCTATGCCGCTTAGTGTTTACTTAACTGTGAATTGGTGCATTTGCGGAGGTTTCTGCTTTCACGGTCCTCCCCGGAACTCGGCGGTGCCGTGTAGGGGAGTGGACAGTGGTTTCTTTGTAGTTCCTTTTCCTTTGGCGGTGTGCCGCACATACGTTTAGTTTTTAGATAGTTTATAGCCCCTAGCGTGGTTGTTTCAGTTAGAGGTCCCCTTGTTATTACCCTGTCTCAGTTCACGCCCTGTCTCTCTTTAAGACCTGAGGGGGCATCGGAGTTGGGCAGACCTAATCCGCCCTTCAAACGCGGCTGCCATGGGCCCAAGAAACCATAGTCGTTCAGGCGTGAATTGATAACACGGGTAAGACAACGGAGGTAGGGTGCTAGGGGCTATTTCCTTCCCATTTCCCAATCCCAGCATTCCGTCTTGGTGCTCAGGACTCACTACATAAGATCTCCCCTGTCCTGAGCATCAGGATCGTAACATTATCACCGGCCCACATAAAAAATAAAAAAAAGGGGTTTAATTTTTTCCGTTGTATTGGTGGGCCTAGAAATTCGGCCTCATGAATCCGGCAGGTTTAGGGCCATACCCCAGTCAGCTTTTGGTTAACCAAATACAGGAATTAACTCAGATGGTTCAGGACCTTACTCTTCGGGTGCGATCGCAGGAAGATCTTTTGCGAGCCTCCCCGAGTATGGTTCCAGAACCAAAGATGCATTTACCTGACCGTTTTTCGGGTAACCGAAAGGATTTTTTTAATTTTAAGGAAGCTTGTAAGCTTTATTTTTGTTTAAGGCCCCGTTCCTCTGGTACTGAGTCTCAGCGGGTCGGGATTGTGATGTCTCTACTTCAGGGTGATCCACAGACCTGGGCGTTTGGGCTAAGAGCGGATGCTGCTGCTTTGTTATCAGTAGACGCCTTTTTTAAATCCTTAGGCCTCTTATATGACGACCCAGATAGAGAAGCATCAGCTGAGAGTCACCTGCGTGCCCTTAAGCAAAGCAAAAATCCAGCAGAGGTGTATTGTACCGAATTTCGCCGTTGGTCGAACGACTGTGGCTGGAATGACCCGGCCCTGCGCAGTCAGTTTCGCCTCGGACTGTCGGAAGTGATTAAAGACAGTCTACTTCAGTACCCCGCTCCTGAGACTCTAGACAAACTCATGGAGCTCTCTATTAAAATTGATCGTCGTCTCCGGGAGCGGAGGGCTGAAAGAGGAACAACTTTTAGGCCTAATCCATGTGTATATACTTTTCCTGAGGACGTCGAGGAGCCCATGCAAATGGGTCTCTCCCGGCTGTCCCCAGAGGAAAGAACCAGAAGGTTAAGTTCTGGTCTTTGTATGTATTGTGGTGGTAAGGGACATATCGCACGTAACTGCCCGAACAAGCCGGGAAACGCTCTGACCAAGTGAATTGTGAGGGGGTTCACTTGGGTCTGCAGTTAATCTCCTCTAATAATTCTCTATTAGTTCCGGTAAAGATTTCCTTTGGCAGCCTCAGTTCGTTGGTGTCGGCCTTCGTCGACAGTGGAGCTGCAGGAAATTTTATGGATTTAGCTTGGGCTAAGGGTTTAGGCGTTCCACTGATACCCTTAGATAGACGTATCACCATGCACGGCTTGGATGGGGGTCCGCTTTCCAATGGGGTTATTACTCACCGCACACCTCCAGTATTGCTGACAGTGGGGTCCCTACATTCAGAAGAAATAGAATTTTACCTTGCACATTGTCCGGCAGTTCCAGTAGTTTTGGGTCACCCCTGGCTTGCCTTTCATAATCCCACCATAGATTGGCGGTCTGGGGAGATTTCCCAATGGGGTCCTTTTTGTGTTAAGGAGTGTATTTCCCATCCTCTCTGGGTTGCGGCAGTTACCCCAGAACTTATTCCTCTGGAATATAAGGATTTTGCTGATGTGTTCTCCAAGGGTAATGCGGACGTTCTGCCTCCCCATTGGTCCTATGACTGCGCTATAGATTTAGTTCCCGGGGCCACTTTACCTAAGGGGAGATTATATGCCCTCTCCAGGCCAGAAACCACGGCTATGGATAATTATATCCAGGAAAGCCTGAAAAAAGGCTTCATTAGGTCTTCGAAATCTCCTTTGAGTGCAGGATTCTTTTTTGTTGAGAAAAAAGATGGGTCGCTCAGACCATGTATTGATTTTCGGGCTCTGAATAAAATTTCTGTTAAAAACACCTACCCTTTGCCTTTGATTTCAGTACTTTTTGATCAGTTACGCTCTGCCGTTACCTTCTCAAAAATCGATCTTAGAGGAGCTTACAATCTCATCCGAATAAGATCTGGGGATCAGTGGAAGACGGCTTTCAGCACACAGTCGGGTCATTATGAATACCTGGTGATGCCCTTTGGGCTGTCAAATGCTCCTGCGGTATTTCAAGACCTCATCAATGATGTTCTTCGTGACTTTCTTGGAAAGTTCGTTGTCGTTTATTTAGACGACATTTTGATTTATTCTGAGTCTATGGAACAACATATTACCCATGTGCATCTGGTTCTTCAAAAACTACGGGAGAATCATTTATACGCAAAACTAGAGAAATGTGATTTTCACATCACGGAAGTGTCCTTCTTGGGGTATATTATTTCTCCCCAGGGATTTTTCATGGAGCCGAAAAAACTCCAGGCCATCCTTAATTGGGCGCAACCCACAAATTTAAAAGCAATTCAGCGCTTTTTAGGGTTTGCAAACTATTATAGGCGGTTCATTCATACCTTTTCTGATTTGGTCGCTCCTATAGTAGCATTGACTAAAAAAGGAGCGGACCCTTCCAATTGGTCGCCTGCAGCCGAGTCTGCCTTTCGGGCCTTAAAGCAGGCCTTTGTCTCGGCTCCTGTTCTCAGGCACCCTAACCCGGAGCTCCCCTTTATAGTCGAGGTAGATGCCTCAGAGGTTGGAGTGGGGGCTATCCTATCTTAGGAAGATCCGGAGTCTCAGGAATTACACCCTTGTGCCTTCATGTCCAGGAAATTCTCCTCTGCAGAATCCAACTATGACATTGGTAATCGAGAATTGCTGGCAGTCAAATGGGCTTTCGAGGAGTGGAGGCATTGGCTGGAGGGAGCTAGGCATACTATTACAGTGTTTACTGACCATAAGAACCTGCAGTATATTGAGTCAGCTAAACGGCTTAATGCTCGGCAGGCACGTTGGGCATTGTTTTTTACTCGTTTCAGGTTTATTTTCACCTTCAGGCCCGGTTCCAAAAATACTAAAGCTGATGCCCTGTCACGTTGTTTTCTTCCGGTTCACAATAACCATCCTGCTACTACCCCCATAGTTCCATCATCTGTCATCTGGGCAGGCCTCACACAGGATTTATTTACTCAGTTAGTCCAGCTTCAACAGCAGGCTCCTAAACCGACTCCTGCTGATCATCTCTTTGTCCCTGAATTTCTGAGAGGCACTGTTTTAGCTGAGTTTCATGACAACAAAGTCTCTGGTCATCCAGGTATCACTAATACTTTGGAGTTAGTCTCTCGCTCGGTGTGGTGGCCTAGTCTTTCTAAAGATGTAAGGGAATTTGTCCATTCCTGTCAGGTTTGTGCACGGCATAAGGTTCCTCGTTCATTGCCGATCGGGCAACTCGTACCTTTAGCCGTTCCTCTCAGGCCATGGTCACATATATCCATGGATTTCGTGGTGGACCTTCCTCTTTCAGCCGGATTTCGAGTCATTTGGGTTGTAGTAGATCGTTTTAGTAAGATGGCTCATTTCATTGCTCTTCCCCGATTACCCTCTGCTCAAGGGTTGGCAGTCTTGTTTCTCCGTCATGTGTTCAGGCTCCATGGGTTGCCCAGGGATATTGTCTCTGATCGGGGTCCGCAATTCATTGCTCGTTTCTGGAAACGTTTTTGTGCCTCATTAAATATGAAACTCTCTTTAACATCTGGGTACCATCCACAATCTAACGGACAAACCGAACGAGTTAACCAGTCATTAAAACAGTATTTACGGTTGTATTCGGCCAAACTCCAGAATGATTGGTCTGAATTTCTTCCGTTAGCCGAATTTGCTTATAATAACTCTTGTCATTCTTCCACCAAGGAGTCCCCATTCTTTTCAGTCTTTGGCTTTCATCCTAGAGCCAACTCTTTTTTTCCTCATTCTCCAGTCTCCTCGTTGACCTTAACCTCCCATCTCAGAACAATTTGGAGAAAGGTGCACCTTGCCTTGAGAAAAGCTGCCTTCCGAGAAAATACATTTTCTGATAGGCTCCGACGTCCTTGCACTTTTAAGGTGGGAGATAAGGTATGGTTGTCAACTCGCAACATCAAGCTCCGACAACCTTCGGCTAGATTGGGACCCAAATTTATTGGACCATTCCTTGTCATTAAGAAGGTCAACCCAGTTGCTTTTTGGCTACGCTTGCCGAGATCTCTCAAAATTGGCAATACTTTTCACTGTTCTCTTTTGAAACAGTATTTTTCTTCCAGGAGATTTCCTCGGAGGACTTCCCAGGGTAGATCTCCGGTGGATGTTCAGGGGCAACAAGAGTTCTTGGTGGAGAAGGTTTTATATTATAAGCTTTCTCGGGGTCGGCTCTATTTTTTGGTCCACTGGAAAGGTTATGGCCCTGAAGAAAGATCTTGGGTGTTGGATAAAGATTTACATGCTCCCAAGCTGAAGAGGATTTTCTTTCAGGAGTTTCCTCAGAAACCTGGCTCTAGGGGTTCTTTAACCCCTCCTCAAGGGGGGGTACTGTTAGGCGTCTTCGGCCGTGCCCTGACTGAGCAGCGGTCACGGCCGCCGCGCCTCTCTCCTTCCCTGTTCCCCGCGCGGCGCCTAGCAATGCCAGGACGCCGTGCGCACGATAGCCGCCGGGTCCCTGGCAATGCAGGACGCCGTGCGTGCAGGGCTGCCGGGTGCATAGCAACGGGGCCGCCACAGGTGGACCGCGTTCCCCGTTGCTAAGAATAGTTAATTAGGTTGCTCGTGCAGCAGGGCAGCTGCACGGCAACTAGTAATTAGGGTCTGGGGGCTGGTCCTGCTGGCCCTCCTGTTATTGGCCAGCAGGGCCTTTTTATGTGAGCCAGCACACTGCAGCCCCGCCGGTGATAGCTTCTTGTATGCTGTTCCTGCCTTGCAGAACTCTGTTCCTGTCAGCCATGTTTGGTGGATCTTGCTCCCTGCCCTTTGGTATTTTGGAGGTCCGAAGCCGGTCCTGGGAATCCTTCTAGTCCTTGCGAACCTGTTTGTCATCTGGGGTTCTCGCCCGGTTTCGTGAGTAGCGGCTTCTGCCGCGTGTTGCGGCCTATGCCGCTTAGTGTTTACTTAACTGTGAATTGGTGCATTTGCGGAGGTTTCCGCTTTCACGGTCCTCCCCGGAACTCGGCGGTGCCGTGTAGGGGAGTGGACAGTGGTTTCTTTGTAGTTATTTTTCCTTTGGCGGCGTGCCGCACATACGTTTAGTTTTTAGGTAGTTTATTTCCCCTAGCGTGGTTGTTTCAGTTAGAGGTCCCCTTGCTATTACCCTGTCTCAGTTCACGCCTTGTCTCTCTTTAAGACCTGAGGGGGCATCGGAGTTGGGCAGACCTAATCCGCCCTTCAAACGCGGCTGCCATGGGCCCAAGAAACCATAGTCGTTCAGGCGTGAATTGATAACACGGGTAAGACAACGGAGGTAGGGTGCTAGGGGCTATTTCCTTCCCATTTCCCAATCCCAGCATTCTGTCTTGGTGCTCAGGACTCACCACATAAGATCTCCCCTGTCCTGAGCATCAGGATCGTAACAATTGGTCCTGTCTTTGCAAAAATTGTTCAATGCTCTTTGCAGACAGGCATTTTTCCTGGACCCCTAAAGGAAGCAATTGTTAGACCGCTTCTTAAAAAACCTAATTTAAATCCCGACTGCATGACCAACTACAGACCGGTATCAAACCTTCCTTTCCTAGGAAAGGTTATTGAGAAAGTGGTTGCAAATCAACTGGAAACCCGCCTGACAACCCATGATATTTACGATCCATTTCAATCAGGATTCAGGAGAAGACATAGCACTGAAACAAACCTGGTGTGTGTGTTAAATGATCTTCTGATGGCAAGAGACAGAGATGACTGTTCAATATTAATCCTTCTGGATCTCTCGGCAGCATTTGATACCGTGGACCACGGGCTTCTGATTGAGCGAATTATACATTTCTGTGGTCTGGATGGCACAGTCCTAAGCTGGTTCAAATCATTTCTCACAGGCAGGTCACAGAGAGTATCGTCTGGATTATACTCATCACCACCAGTGCCATTGCCATGTGGTGTCCCACAAGGTTCTATACTATCCCCCATGCTTTTTGCAGTATACATGCTCCCATTGGGCGAAATAATCAGGCACCATGGCCTGGTCTACCACTGCTATGCAGATGATACACAACTGTACTTGTCCTTTGCTCCGGGCACTGATAACCCAATAGCAACCTTAAATGGCTGTCTAGCTGAGCTACAGGAGTGGATGAGCGCCAGTTGGCTGCGACTGAACCCGGATAAAACAGAGGTCCTTCTAATACGACCGCAACATCAAAGGACAAGACTGCAGCATAGCCAACCAACTGGAATTACACTCAGGGATTCAGAATTACAGACCAGTGATCGTGTGCGGAATCTTGGCGTTGTCCTGGATGGTGGCTTAACACTTAAACATCAGATATCAACCACAATCAAATCCTCATTCTTTCACCTGAGGAACATAGCCAGAATCAAGCACTTAATTCCCTCAGATGATATGCCAAAAGTCATCCATGCATTTGTATCATCTCGATTAGACTATTGTAATGCCCTCTACCTTGGTCTTCCAGCAAAAGAATTGCAACGCTAAAAGCTGGTGCAAAACACAGCTGCTAGGCTGTTAACCAACCAGCCCCGTTCTAGCCACATAACACCCATCCTCTACTCCCTTCACTGGCTGCCTGTAAAATGGCGAATCATCTTCAAGATTGGCTTACTGAGTTTCAAAGCATTACATGACCAGGGCCCAAGGTACCTGAAACAGCTTCTGACCCCATACTGCCCCACTCGATTACTGCGATCTGTAGATGAAGGACTTTTAGCAGTACCTAGAATCTACCGTAATTCATCTGGGGGTCGAGCTTTTAGTCATGCGGCTCCGACTCTATGGAACTCACTTCCCCACACAGTGCGAGTGGCCGCAACTATAGAATCCTTCAAAAGTAGACTCAAGACTTTCTTGTTTACTCAAGCATTTCCATAGTGTCCCTTTAGTATCTCTATGCTTCTGTATTTTATGAAAATGTACTTCATTATTTTCTGTACTATATTATGCTATGTATCTGTTAAGCGCCTTGAGTCCTATTGGAGAAAGAGCGCTATATAAATAAAATTATTATTACTATTATTATTATTATTATAGAACTGAGTCTGACACGGAGCTGCAAGATACAGCAATGGCCTACTGTACTGTACTACTATAATTATATACTGGTGGTCCCCACAATGCAGCACACTGAGCACAGGTATTTGCAGCACACTGAGCACAGATATGGAGCTTTTCAGGCAGAGAACGTAGATATTTGCAGCACACTAAGCACAGATATGGAGCTCTTCAGGCAGAGAACGTAGATATTTGCAGCACACGGAGCACAGATATTTGCAGCACACTGAGCACAGATATTTGCAGCACACTGAGCACAGATATGGAGCTTTTCAGGGAGAGAACGTAGCCACGTCCTCTCCGTTCAATCTCCAATGCACAAGTGAAAATGGTGGCGACGCGCGGCTCTTTATATGGAATACGAATCTCGCAAGAATCCGACAGTGGCATGATGACGTTCGGTCTCGTTCGGGTTAACCGAGCAAGGCGGGAAGATCCGAGGCTGCCTCGGACCCGTGTAAAATAGGTGAAGTTGGGGGGGTTCGGATCTCAATGAACTGAACCCGCTCATCTCTAGTATGTACATGACAGAACCATGCAAAAACGTCCGAGTTCGGCCGGAACCGCACCTCTGGCCAACTTAGACTTCATTACATCTGGCCCAAAGGGTCCAATTTAGTTTTTGAATCAAATCCATTTGCAGCATGTATTTTTGTACCAAATGCATTATATTTAAGGTTTATTGTATCTTAGACACATGGGGGTCTATTCATCATCACTAAAATGTCACACTTTCTACATTCCCCAGGGGAAGAGTTTACAATGTGGCACCAACTTAATAATGAAGCCCATGGACAGGGCCGTAACTAGGTATGTGCAAAGTGTGCCACCACACATAGCGCTGCAGGGCAGGGGGTGGTGTTGGTGGCACTTGTCAATTATCTGTTTTAATTACTTTCACTTGTAGCTTCCCCCTTATTGAAGCTTAGTATCTCCTGTCCACCCCTGACTCCTTTCCCCACCCCTTCCTTCGCTATTACCTATAGAACCTTCATGAACGTAAGTTGAGAGCTCTTTGTTATTCATGCCCCACTGTCCTTTATTACATTTCAAGATGCTGACATACCCAGGACTCAAACCCATTGCTTGTAGAGATGAGCGGGTTCGGTTCCTCGGGATCCGAACCCCCTCGAACTTCATCTATTTTACATGGTTTCGAGGCAGCCTCGGATCTTTCCGCCTTGCTCGGTTAACCAGAACGCGCCCGAATGTCATCATCCCGCTGTCGGATTCTCGCGAGATTCGTATTCTATATAAGGAGCCGCGCGTCGCCGCCATTTTCACTCGTGCATTGGAGATTGAACGGAGAGGACGTGGCAGCGTTCTCTCCCTGAAAAGCTCTGTAATCTGTGCTCAGTGTGCTGCAAATATCTGTGCTCAGTGTGCTGCAAATAATCTGTGCTCAGTGTACTGCAAATATCTACGTTCTCTGCCTGAAAATGCTCCATATCTGTGCTCAGTGTGCTGCAAATATCTGATCAGTGTGCTGCATTGTGGGGACTGGGGACCACCAGTATATAATAATTATAGTAGTACAGTACAGTAGGCCATTGCTGTATCTTGCAGCTCTGTGTCACTGCAAGTATCCATTCCATATCTGTGCGGCATTTTTGTGAGCAGTATATATAGTATTACAGTGCAGCATTTAGGTGACTAACAGTATATAGTTGTACAGTAGGCCATTGCTGTATCTTGCAGCCCTGTGTCACTGCAAGTATCCATTCCATATCTGTGCGGCATTTTTGTGAGCAATATATATAGTATTATAGTGCAGCATTTAGGTGACTAACAGTATATAGTTGTACGGGTTCACTACGGTATGCCGGCGGAGCCCGACCGCCGGCGTACCGACAGTGTGGCGAGCGCAAATGAGCCCCTTGCAGGCTCGCTGCGCTCGCCACGCTACAGGCACGGTATGGGTGGATACTTGCAGTGACACGGAGCTGCAAGATACAGCAATGGACTACTGTACTGTTCAACTATATACTGTTGGTCACCAAAATGCTGCACTGTACTACTATATATACTGCTCACAACAATGCAGCACAGATATGGATACTAACAGTGACACGGAGCGGCAAGATACAGCAATGGACTACTGTACTGTACAACTATATACTGTTGGTCACCAAAATGCTGCACTGAGCATCACTCCATACTTACGTCAGTTTGTGATGCTAGCGGAGGGTCCCGTAATCACACTCCGGCCAGACAGGCCAACATTAGGATTGGTTGTGAAAAGCACATGACTGTTTACGCTGCATGGATTGGTAATATACTCACCTTTCAAATAACGGCGGCGGGAGACAATCGGGTTCAGCCTCGTTAAAGCGGCTCCCGTACAGCGAAACGTGCACGTCGGCGTTTCAGGGGCATACCACGCTCCATATATATTAATGCAATGTTGTAATATGTGTAAAGATACATATACAAATGTAATGGGTACCGATATTGCTACTAATAGAAACAGCAAGATAGCAGCCTGTTCTTAAGAGTCACAGTTAATTGTAGGAGAAATACCCAGGTTTAAACCCATATAAGTAACTTATACCTATTGGTATTAATTCACTGCTGATCCAATGTGATGTTGTATGCTGTGCAAATATTTCTACATTCTGCTATTCAGTAGTTGCACGGTTATTATTAGAATCACGGCAGACAGGATAGAAACAGCAGACAGCTTATATGAACGGTTAAATTCAGTGCAGGATACCATAGTTACTTGTAAAGGGAATTCCTAGGGTTAACCCACATAACAATAATATAATGGTGACGACATTTAACCGTAGCCGGACAAGATAAGATCCTATTATAGGTTTATGAACATATACAAATGTCCATCCCTCCACTATCTTTCCACATAGTTAGGTGTGATCAACTATAAGAGATATATGCATGAGGTATGTTTAAATGATACATTGTAGACCTTGCAGTCCTCTCCACAAGCTTTCATTGCAACAATTGTTGCCCCTTTCTCCATTAAAAGTATAAGGTCAAAGATAAAAAAAATTTCTGGTAAAAGTCAACAGATAGTGCAGATTGTAGCATCCATCTGAATACCATTGAATATCAACACACGAAATACAGTTCTATTGTATTTTATATCGGAATAAATACAGGAGGGGTACATAACATCAGCATGTATATGAATTAAACTTTATATCTTCCTGATTTGTCCTGATTAAAAGTGAGCACAGCTTGTGGTATACTTAAAAGCACTAATACTCCTATAAGGAACTGTGTCAAATAATTGTAATAAAAGACATCTACCTGATTGATTCTGACACAAGTACACAAGCTTTCATTGCAACAATAGTTGCCCATTTCTCCATTAAAAGTATAAGGTCAAAGAGAAACACATTTTTTCTGGTGAAAGACAACAGATAGTGCAGACTGTAGCATCCATCTGAATACCATTGAATATCAACACACGAAATACAGTTCTATTGTATTTTATTTAGGAATAAATACAGGATGGGCACATAACATCAGCATGCATATGAATTAAATCCTATATCCTCCTGGTTTGTCCTGATTAAAAGTGAGCACAGCTCATGATATACTTCAAAGCACTAATACTCCTATAAGGAACTGTGTCAAATAATTGTAATAAAAGACATCTACCTGATCAACTCTGATACAAGTACAGGAGCAATAAGTGACAACATGAAGCATATGAATTAATTCCTGTACTTTTTTGACCTATCTACTATTTCAGAAAGGGTTAATGACAATACTAATATAAATACGACCCACCCTTATATTTTTCTATGTGAAATAAGAAATAATTCAAGGTATTATTCGGACCAATTATGTTTATTGCAGTCTGTGCACAGCATGATAATTGCTGAACACGACTGATGCACAGATATCCATATCCCTACAAGGATTGAGCTACGATAGAGGTTAAACACCTTATTGGCCGGCTACTGTCCCTATGAGGATTAAAATAATATCCCGTAACTAAACTAGTTATATAAGGATTACTCTATTTGTGACTCTACTTTATAGGTACTTTGAGGCATGTATTAAGAATAACCCTCAAAGACTTATTCGGTTCGGATATTACACAGTAAAATATACAACTGCAGGAGTCATTGTGGTGTTGCCTCTTTTTAAGAATCTTTTTCACAATATTTCAATCTTTATCACTTATTTGTTTGTATGTGTCAAATTTTAACCTCTATATTTTGCTGTATGTGTCCTACTTAAGAGGACCACCTTTATATTAAAGTAAGCAATAAAAGCTACGTTTTATGATACTAATTAACCCAATAAATTTATTTTGTGCACCCAACTAAATAACCGTCTTCTAGTTCTCCTATTGTATTGTTCCATAGTTTGGTTATAATAGGGTCGCACCCCCAGAGAGGTAAAAGGTCAAGTTTAGACACAAGAATATTGGGGATGTTATAGGTATTCCTATATACAAGATTTTGTCTTAGCTATACAAGTGTGCAGATGTACTCTTTCTTTCTTTCCGAGTGACACAGAGCTGCAAGATACAGCAATGGACTACTGTACTGTACAACTATATACTGTTGGTCACCAAAATGCTGCACTGTACTATTATATATACTGCTCACAACAATGCAGCACAGATATGGACACTTGCAATGACACGGAGCTGCAAGATACAGCAATGGACTACTGTACTGTACAACTACATACTGTTGGTCACCAAAATGCTGCACTGTACTACTATATATACTGCTCACAACAATGCAGCACAGATATGGATACTTACAGTGACACGGAGCTGCAATATACAGCAATGGACTACTGTACTGTACAACTATATGCTGTTGGTCACCAAAATGCTGCACTGTACTATTATATATACTGCTCACAACAATGCAGCACAGATATGGATACTTGCAGTGACACGGAGCGGCAAGATACAGCAATGGACTACTGTACTGTACAACTATATACTGTTGGTCACCAAAATGCTGCACTGTACTACTAATATACTGCTCACAACAATGCAGCACAGATATGGATACTTGCAGTGACACGGAGCGGCAAGATACAGCAATGGACTACTGTACTGTACAACTATATACTGTTGGTCACCAAAATGCTGCACTGTACTACTAATATTTTGCTCACAACAATGCAGCACAGATATGGATACTTGCAGTGACACAGAGCAGCAAGATACAGCAATGGACTACTCTACTGTACTACTATACTGGTGGTCACAAATGCTGCACTGTACTACTATATATAATATATATATATATAGTATATACTGGTCACACAACAATGCAGCAGATATTGAGCACTGATGATCAGGATACTGTCTAGAACTGAGTCTGACACGGAGCTGCAAGATACAGCAATGGCCTACTGTACTGTACTACTATAATTATTTACTGGCGGTCCCCACAATGCAGCACACTGAGCACAGGTATTTGCAGCACACTGAGCACAGATATGGAGCTTTTCAGGCAGAGAACGTAGATATTTGCAGCACACTGAGCACAGATATGGAGCTCTTCAGGCAGAGAACGTAGATATTTGCAGCACACTGAGCACAGATATTTGCAGAACACTGAGCACAGATATGTGCAGCACACTGAGCACAGATATGGAGCTTTTCAGGGAGAGAACGTAGCCACGTCCTCTCCGTTCAATCTCCAATGCACAAGTGAAAATGGCGGTGACGCGCGGCTCTTTATATGGAATACGAATCTCGCGAGAATCCGACAGTGGCATGATGACGTTTGGCCTCGTTCGGGTTAACCGAGCAAGGCGGGAAGATCCGAGGCTGCCTCGGACCCGTGTAAAATAGGTGAAGTACGGGGGGGTTCGGATCTCAACGAACCGAACCCGCTCATCTCTAGTATGTACATGACAGAACCATGCAAAAACGTCCGAGTTCGGCCGGAACCGCACCTCTGGCCAACTTAGACTTCATTACATCTGGCCCAAAGGGTCCAATTTAGTTTTTGAATCAAATCCATTTGCAGCATGTATTTTTGTACCAAATGCATTATATTTAAGGTTGATTGTATATGGGGGTCTATTCATCTTCACTAAAATGTCACACTTTCTACATTCCCCAGGGGAAGAGTTTACAATGTGGCACCAACTTAATAATGAAGCCCACGGACAGGGCCGTAACTAGGTATGTGCGAACTGTGCCACCACACATAGCGCTGCAGGGCAGGTTGTGCTGTTGGTGGCACTTGTCAATTATCTGTTTTAATTACTTTCACTTGTAGCTTCCCCCTTATTGAAGCTTAGTATCTCCTGTCCACCCCTGACTCCTTTCCCCACCCCTTCCTTCGCTAATACCTATAGAACATTCATGAACTTTGCTTGTAGAGATGAGCGGGTTCGGTTCCTCGGGATCCGAACCCCCTCGAACTTCATCTATTTTACATGGTTCCGAGGCAGCCTCGGATCTTCCCGCCTTGCTCGGTTAACCAGAACGCGCCTGAACGTCATCATCCCACTGTCGGATTCTCGCGAGATTCGTATTCTATATAAGGAGCCGCGCGTCGCCGCCATTTTCACTCGTGCATTGGAGATTGAACGGAGAGGACGTGGCAGCGTTCTCTCTATGAAAAGCTCCGTAATCTGTGCTCAGTGTGCTGCAAATATCTGTGCTCAGTGTGCTGCAAATAATCTGTGCTCAGTGTGCTGCAAATAACTACGTTCTCTGTCTGAAAACGCTCCCTTGCGGGCTCGCTGCGCTCGCCACGCTATTTTATTCTCCCTCCAGGGTGGTCGTGGACCCCCACGGGGGAGAATAAGTGTTGGTATGCCGGCTGTCAGAATCCCGGCACCGGTATACTGTGCGCCGGGATCCCATCAGTCGGCATACTGAAGACCACCCAGTTGTACAGTAGGCCATTGCTGTATCTTGCAGCTCTGTGTCACTGCAAGTATCCATTCCATATCTGTGCTGCATTTTTGTGAGCAGTATATATAGTATTACAGTGCAGCATTTTGGTGACCAACAGTATATAAGCACATGAGGGAAGAGGGCCCTGCTCGTGAGAGCTTACAATCTAAAGGGGAGGGGTAGACAGACATGGGTGACACAGATGGGGTACATAGAGAACGTGGAACAGAGGGTTAGGAATCAGGATGAGATTTGGCTGGGTTTGGTGAAGAAGTGGACCCCCAGAAGGCACAAGTCAATACTTAACATTGCAACATTTTAATGGGCTTTGCAGGAGAAAATTAAAAATAGGGGAAAATAAAAATAAAAAAAAGAATAGATAACTTCTACTGCTTTCAGAAAGGTCAATGGAAGCTGAAATAATGGACAACTACCTCATGGAAGCCAGATACAGTATACCAAACAGTACTTAGCAGAGTTAGGAATGAGTTCTTATGAAATACAGTAACATTTTGTCATAATATTTCAGAAACTGCATGGCTGGTCTCTTGCACTCTTTTGCTCTAATACACCACCTGCTTTAGGATTTATATTCAAAACCATTATGTCTCCATAATCCCCAAAACGTCAGTCTTCTTGGAAAGTGGTTTGTTCCTTTGTAAGGGAAAGAGAACAAATGTTCTCAAACAACGGTTTCTCAATTTCTTTTTCCTCTGGGAAGGGATTGTGGATTCGCAGGAATATCTGAGCATTTCTGTAATCAGAAAGCAGCGACTTTCTACAAATGTTTACAAATAATTCCAGTGATTGTCATTTTCTTCCAGTGATTTGGACCAATAATACCATTGATTAGAATGAAAAATTCCAGTGATTTTGTCATTTTCTTCCAGTGATTTGGACCAATAATACCATTGATTAGAACGAATAATTCCAGTGATTTTGTCATTTTCTTCCAGTGATTTGGAGCAATAATACCATTGATTAGAACAAATAATTCCTGTGATATTGAGGTGTTTGTGTCGCTTAGCTTAGCCGTCCAGCGACCACAGTGCACCTCTTTTTCTCTTTTCTTTGCATCATGTGCTGTTTGGGGCCAATTTTTTTAAGTGCCATCCTGTCTGACACTTCCGTATATGTCCAGTGGTACTGCCATTTGATATAATTCTCGACATTACTGCCATTTAATTCCAGTGATTTTGTCATTTTCTTCCAGTGATTTGGACCAATAATACCATTGATTAGAACAAATAAATCCAGTGATTTTGTCATTTTCTTCCAGTGATTTGGACCAATAATACCATTGATTAGAAATAATGAATAATTCCTGTGATATTGAGGTGTTTGTGTCGCTTAGCTTAGCCGTCCAGCGACCAAAGTGCACCTCTTTTTCTCTTTTCTTTGCATCATGTGCTGTTAGGGACCAATTTTCTGAAGTGCCATCCTGTCTGACACTGCAGTGCCACTCCTAGATGGGCCAGGTGTTTGTGCCGCCCTCTTGGGTCATTTTGCTTAGTCATCCAGCGACCTCGGTGCAAATTTTAGGACTACAAATAGTATTGTGAGGTGTGAGGTGTTCAGAATAGACTGGAAATGAGTGGAAATTGTGTTTATTGACAGACACTCTGTTTTTTGAGCTATCTGCCCTTATGGGCCCTACACACTGGCCGACATCACTGCATGATATGAATGATCTCGTTCATTAATGAACGAGATAACGTTCATATCGTGCAGTGTGGAGGCACCAGCGATGAATGATGCGCGGCCCCGCGCTCCTTCATCGCTGGTGCCCTGTCGCCTGTGCATGCAGGCCAATATGGACGATCTCGTCCATATTTGCCTGCAGTTCTATGGAGCCGTGTGACGGGGGGGGGGAAGGGAAGTAACTTCACTCCCCCCGTCACTGCCCCCCGCCGCCGGGTCGCCCGTCGGCCGTATCCGCCGTCGGGCAGCGCGGCGGCGGATCGGCCAATGTGTAGGGCCCATTACATAGAAATCTAGAGAATTCTAAGCTTGAGAATTCTAACTACTGTATTTGAAGCTTACCTTGTACTTTGAGAGAAAAAAAATGATCAATATTGAAGCTGAGTAGACCTACAGTATGTAGGGTGTGGCTGCAAGGGATTGGACCTATGGCGGCACAACACATAGATCTGCTCAATTGCAATGCTGATTTTTTTATTTTTTTTATACAAAGAGCAATTAGCTTCATATAGTTAGAAATCTCATAGTTTTTATGCAGGGTCAAATAGCTCAATGAAAAGGGTGTTTGACTAAAATGCAACAGTTTATGGGCCTAATTCTGAGTTGATCGCAGCAGCAAATTTGTTAGCAGTTGGGCAAAACCATGGCCCTCATTCCAAGTGGTTCGCTCGTTGCCGAATTTCGCTATATTGCGATTAGTCGCTTACTGCGCATGCGCAATGTTCGCAGAGCGCATGCGCTTAGTTATTTTACTCAAAAGTTAGGTATTTTACTCACGGCATTACGAGGATTTTTCTTCGTTCTGGTGATCGGAGTGTGATTGACAGGAAGTGGGTGTTTCTGGGCGGAAACTGGCCGTTTTATGGGTGTGTATGAAAAAACGCTGCCGTTTCTGGGAAAAACGTGGGAGTGGCTGGAGTAACGGGGGAGTGCCTGGGCGAACGCGGGGTGTGTTTGTGACGTCAAACCAGGAACGAAACTGACTGAACTGATCGCAGTGGCAGAGTAAGTGTCGAGCTACTCAGAAACTGCTCAGAAATTTCTATTCGCAATTTTGCGAATCTTTCGTTCGCAATTCTGCTATGCTAAGATACACTCCCAGAGGGCGGCGGCTTAGCATGTGCAATGCAGCTAAAAGCAGCTAGCGAGCGAACAACAATGAGGGCCCATGTGCACTGCAGGGGGGAGGGACAGATATAACATGTGCAGAGAGAGTTAGATTTGGGTGGGGCATATTCAAACTGAAATCTAAATTGCAGTGTAAAAATAAAGCAGCCAGTATTTACCCCGCACAGAAATGAAATAACCCACCCAAATCTAACTCTCTCTGCAGTGCACATGTTTTTGCCCAATAGCTAACAAACTTGCTGCTGCGATCAACTCTGAATTATCCCCTATGTGTTTGATATAACATGTGCAGAGAGAGTTAGATTTGGGTGGGGTGTGTTCAAAGTGAAATCTAAATTGCAGTGTAAAAATAAAGAAGCCAGTAATCACCCTGTACAGAAACAATATAACCCACCCAAATATAACTCTGCACATGTTATATCTGCCCCACCTGCAGTGGTTTTGCCAAGAGCCGGCGCTACCCGCTCAGCAGCTCCTGCAAAGCAGGGTGGCGCTGGTCGGAAGAGGCGCTCTCCCTGCTCTGCTTTTGCTGCTGTCTCCCGGCTGCCGCTGCGTCTGTCACACTGTATGACAGACGCAGGCAGCGTGTAGCGTGGCTCTGTCTCTGTCCCTCTTGCTCCCACCCTCCTGTTTCAACCCCTCCTCCCCAATGCACTTTAGGCAGCACTCTCCCGCACAGCGCCGGTCAGAGCCGGATTTCCAAAAGGGCCCCCTGCCGCCCATCGCAGATCCGATCTAATCTGCGGTCCCTGCTCTCCGCTGGTACAGACAGCCGGCGCCGCATACTCATAGCACTATAGGACCGGACCCCTGAGCGACGGCTCAGTTGTCCAATAGCGTGTAAAACAGCAGCCTGCGGCTCAGTCATTGGCTGAGCGCGCAGGCTGCACATAAGAGAGAAGAAGGAGGAGGGCTGATCCTGGACGGCATGTGGAGCCATGTGTCTCAGCAGCCTGTCTGCAAACAGTAAGGCTGCCTCTTTATAAGATTGTTCTTCCTCCTGCTGCTAACATTACATTTTACATCTTAGGCTGTGGGTCACACACACACACACACACACACACACACACACACACACACACACACACACACACACACACACATTATATATATTTATATACACACACACACACACACACACACACACACACACACACATACATACATACTTACATACATACATACATATATATATGTACATATGTGTGTATATATATATATATATATATATACACGTATATATGTGTATATATATACGTATATCTATCTATATATATATATATATATATATATATATATATACGTATATCTATATATATATAGCGCACAGTGTCTGATGGCGGCACTCTTTGGACATAGGGGGTTCTTCTCTGCGGTGCGAACGGGTCAGAACTGTGCATGTGCGGCGTGCACATTGCGCATGCGCGGCGTTGCACAGTGACGGAGGCGTGCACAGAGAAAAAAGAAAACGCAGCGACGAACGCAAGCTGATTGACAGCGGAGGGGGTTTCTGGGGCGGATACTCACTGTTGGATGCCGTTTTCGTGGAGTGGTCATCCAATCGCAGGTGTGTCCAGGCAAATGGAGGGCGGATGTCTGATGTTAACGCAGGGAGGAACGTCGCTGGGTCCGTCGCACAGGGTAAATATAACCAGCCTTACTCCTCAGCAGCACAAAACCTTTTTTTTATCTCAGCAGGGCTGCACAAGCGAACGCAGCCCTGCTAAGCTAAAATACACCCCCAGTGGGCGGTGGCATAGCGTTTGCATGGCTGCTAAAAACTGCTAGCAAGCTCGGAATGACCCCCATTGTGTATAAGGAGCACTACTGTGTGTCATAATTTGAATTAGGTACAGAACTATTTGGTGTACTATTAATCAAGGGCACTACGTGTGGTATAATGTGAATACGATTGTGATACTGTGTGGCGTAATTTGAATTGGGGACACTATTATGTGGCCACGCCCCTTCCACGTGAGACCACGCCCCTTTGGCGAGCACTGTCCCATTATTACATATGGGAGGGAGGGCGCAAATTTATTGTTTGCAGGGGGGCGCCGGACACCCTAGCACCGGCCCTGGTTTTGCCCATTAGAGAAAGATTGTGCCTCTGCGATCAGGTCTGAATTAGGCCCAAAGCCTTGAAAAGTGATACATTTCATGGTGATAAAGCATACCCTCCAACATTTTACACAGAAAAATCGGTACAAATCCGAAAAAGGGGTGTGGCCGCGGGTAAAGGGGACGTGACCACGCCCCTTTTTCTATACTTTCAATGGAAGTTTGGAGAGCCAAAAATCGGTACAGACCATGAAAAAAAGGTACTGTACCTATTAAAAAGGTACAGTTGGAGGGTATGATAAAGTACCAGCCAATTAGTTGCTAACTGCCATGCCACAGGCTGGGTTTGAAAAATTTAATTTTGGAGCTGGTTGGCTGGTACTTTATCACTGTGCAATTTACCACCTTTCAAGGCTTAGTACAGCTCCTCCACATAGTGGCAATCCAGATAACAGGTCAAGTCAGGTGCACAATTGTCTGTGGGGGTAATTCTGAGTTGATCGCAGCAGGAACTTTATTAGCAGTTGGGCAAAACCATGTGCACTGCAGGGGAAGCAGATATAACATGTGCAGAGAGAGATAGATTTGGGTGTGGTGAGTTCAATCTGCAATCTAAATTGCGGTGTAAAAATAAAGCAGCCAGTATTTAACCTGCACAGAAACAAAATAACCCACCCAAATCTAACTCTCTCTGCAAATGTTATATCTGCCCCATCCTGCAGTGCATATGGTTTTGCCCAACTGCTAAAAAATGTTCTGCTGCGATAAACTTGGAATTACCCCCAATATATGGAGCGGGATCCGGTCTGAAGATCGACAGTGTCTAGGTCGACAATGTTTAGGTCGACCACTATAGGTCGACAGTCACTAGGTCGACATGGATGGAAGGTCGACAGGGTTTCTAGGTCGACATGTGCTAGGTCGACAGGTCTAAAGGTCGACATGAGTTTTTCAATTTTTTTTCTTTTTTTGAATTTTTTCATACTTAACGATCCACGTGGACTATGATTGGAACGGTAAAGTGTGCCGAGCGAAGCGGCAGCGGAGCGAAGGCACCATGCCTGAAGCATGGCGAGCGAAGCGAGCCATGCGAGGGGACGCGGTGCACTAATTTGGGATCCCGGTCACTCTACGAAGAAAACGACACCAAAAAAAATATATATACTCATGTCGACCTTTAGACCTGTCGACCTAGCACATGTCGACCTAGAAACCCTGTCGACCTTCCATCCATGTCGACCTAGTGACTGTCGACCTATAGTGGTCGACCTAAACATTGTCGACCTAGACACTGTCGATTTGATGAACCACACCCCTCCATTATACCTATCTATTGGGTCCAGCACCCAGCTCCACTTCAGTCTGTCTCATCTCAGTGTGTAACATACCGCCACATCTGTACCGGTGTCAGCTGCATCTATTCCGGCGTAGTCTCTTTTTCTCTCAGCTTGCAGCATCTCTGCCACCATGTTACTGCAGGAGGTCTGAGAGAGATGTGCACAAGTGCATAGCAGGGTCCTGCCGCCTGCTTCAAGCATTCATTGGGGGTCATTCCGAGTTGTTCGCTCGCAAGCCGTTTTTAGCAGCTTTGCACACGCTAAGCCTACGCCTACTGGGAGTGAATCTTAGCATAGTAAAATTGCGAACGAAAGATTCGCAATATTGCGAAAAGACATCTCTGTGCAGTTTCTGAGTAGCTCCAGACTTACTCGGCATCTGCGATCAGTTCAGAGCTTGTCGTTCCTGGTTTGACGTCACAAACACACCCAGCGTTCGCCCAGCCACTCCTCCGTTTCTCCAGCCACTCCCGCGTTTTTCCCAGAAACGGTAGCGTTTTTTCCCACACGCCCATAAAACGGCCTGTTTCCGCCCAGAAACACCCACTTCCTGTCAATCACATTACGATCGCCTGAACGAAGAAAAAGCCGTGAGTAAAATACCTAACTTCATAGCAAATTTACTTGGCGCAGTCGCAGTGCAAACATTGCGCATGCGCACTAAGCGGAAAATCGCTGCGATGCGATGAAATTTACAGAGCGAACAACTCGGAATGACCCCCATTGCCTTGTGATTAGGGTACAGTATGTTGCTCCTGTTAGTCCCCTGCTAGAACCGTGCTCCATATGGGTGTGGTTCATCAAATCGACAGTGTCTAGGTCGACAATGTTTAGGTCGACCACTATAGGTCGACAGTCACTAGGTCGACATGGATGGAAGGTCGACAGGGTTTCTAGGTCGACATGTGCTAGGTCGACAGGTCTAAAGGTCGACATGAGTATATATATTTTTTTTGGTGTCGTTTTCTTCGTAGAGTGACCGGGATCCCAAATTAGTGCACCGCGTCCCCTCGCATGGCTCGCTTCGCTCGCCATGCTTCAGGCATGGTGCCTTCGCTTCGCTCGGCACACTTTACCGTTCCAATCATAGTCCACGTGGATCGTCGACCTAAACATTGTCGACCTAGACACTGTCGATCTTCAGACCGGATCCCATAATGGAGAACTACACCACCATCAGCCATTAAACAAACACAGGGTTACACGTCTCGTGTATGTGTTCCCTTTCAGTTCCTTCCTTTTTCATATATACTCACACAATTATGCATCTTTGTTTTTAGTCAACCTGTCACATTTTGCCTCAGTTTAGCATTTTTTGCCTTTATAAATAATGATGTAGAAGTTTGTATTGGGAAGAGACAGGTTGACAGGTTTTGTGATGGTTACAACATTAACACTTGTCTTTTACCAGACAGAAAGAATAGTAAATATGTAGAAAAATAAAATCTGATCTGTCATCTCACCTATCCTCCTCTCTATTTCTTTCCAGCTTCTGAACTCAGATTATAATCTTAGAGGGCCATGGGAAGATATCACAATAATTGGTTTGTCTCCATTTACAACATACGAAAGGATAGTTTGCAATGTGATTCTAACGCTGAAATGTGCAGAGTTCAGCTCAATACATCAGTACAAAGGGGGTAATTCAGAGTTGATCGCAGCAGCAAATGTGCTAGCAGTTGGGCAAAACTTGTGCAGTGCGGGGGGGGGGGGGGCAGATATAACATGTGCAGAGAGAGTTAGATTTGGGTGGGGTGTGTTCAATCTGAAATCTAAATTGCAGTGTTAAAATAAAGCAGCCAGTATTTACCCTGCACAGAAACAATATAACCCACCCAAATCTAACTCTCTCTGCACATGTTATATCTGCCCCACCTGCAGTGCACATAGGGGGTCATTCTGACCTGATAGCGCGCTGCTGTTCATCGCAACGCAGTGATCAGGTCAGAAGCTGACAGCCGACGACTGTCGTTGCCTAGCGATTGCCTCTGCCTGATTGACAGGCAGAGGTGGTCGCTGGGCGGGAGGGGGCGGCATGGCGGCGTTTGGCCGCCATTTTGTGGGCACGGTCCGGCCAATGCAGGCATGGCCAGACCGTGCGGGGGCGGGCCGCAGCGGCTGCGTGACATCACACGCAGCCGCTGCAACCCAGGCAGCGATGAATAGCTCCAGGCGAGCACGTAAAAGCTGCGCTGGCCGAGAGCTACTCCTGAAGTGCAAAAGCATTGCCACTGTGTGATGCTTTTGTACTTCTGCAGGGGGGAGGGGTTACATGCGGATCGGACTAGCCCTGTTCCGGGGCGTCCCCCCACATGCCAGTGTGCCAGATCGTAGCCCTGCAAAATTTTGCAGGGCTACGATCAGGTCTGAATTAGGCCCAGGGTTTTGCCCAACTGCTAACAAATTTGCTGCTGCGATCAACTCTGAATTACCCCCAAAGTGTGAATACTTTCTATGCTTTCTGACACTTATATTGTGCTAGGCGTCCCTGACACTCCAAAAATGGTCGATGGCATAAGGCACAGGTTCTCAAACTCGGTCCTCAGGACCCCACACAGTGCATGTTTTGCAGGTCTCCTCACAGAATCACAAGTGAAATAATTAGCTCCACCTGCAGACCTTTTAAAATGTGTCAGTAAGTAATTAATACATCTGTGCACTTGCCGGGTTACCTGCAAAACATGCACTGTGTGGAGTCCTGAGGACCGAGTTTGAGAACCACTGGCATAAGGCATAGGTCTGCAAACTCGGTCGTCATTACCCCACACAGTGCATGTTTTGCAGGTAACCCAGCAGGTTCACAGGTGTATTAATTACTCACAGACACATTTTAAAAAGTCTGCAGGTGGAGTTAATTATTTCACTTGCGATTCTGTGAGGAGACCTGCAAAACATGCACTGTGTGGGGGTAATGAGAACCGAGTTTGCAGACCTATGACGTAAGGGATTCATTTAGCTCATGTGTTGGTTTTACCATTATAATTTAAGACTTGCAATTATTGTTTGGTTCTAAGGGCCCTACACACTGGCAGATAACACAGAACGATATGAACGTTCTCGTTCATTAATGAATGAGAACTCGTTCATATCATTCAGTGTGTAGGCACCAACGATGAACGATGAGTGGCTTCGCGCTCGTTCATCGTTGGTGCCCCGTCGCTTATACATGCAGACTAATATGGATAATCTTGTCCATATTAGCATGCACTGCTATCATACCTCCCAACATGACCCTCTCCAGGAGGGACACAATGCTCTGCTTCTGGACTTTTCTCTTAATTTATGACCACCGGCACCTGTGTTGAACAGGTGAATGGATAAGAAAGGTGTTTCAGCACAGGTGATGGCAATCATACATTAAGAGGGAAGTTCAGGAGCAGAGCATTCTGTCCCTCCTGGAGAGGGTCATGTTGGGAGGTATGTGCTATGGAGCCGGGTGACGGGGGGAGTGAAGAAACTTCACTCCCCCCCCTCGCCGCCGGGTTGCCCGCCGGCCGTCGAGCACCTCGGCTGCGGGTCGCCTAATGTGTAGGAGGCATAAGCCTGTAATTATGAAATATTAAGGTTCTCATTTAGAGTTGGGCACCTTTATTGTTTGTGTAACAGTAAAATAGGCATTTGTGTAGTGTGCAAGTATTCCCAGTATAAACATTTTTTACCTTGAGTTTTCACAAGCCTGAAAAGGCGTAACGGGAGTAAGTTGGGCTGAATACACTTACCTCAACTACAGTAAGGGTGTGTTTATGTAATTGTGACACAATTACACAAGAAGGCATACAAAGATTTGCCTGTGAGGAGTCTTTTGCAGGTGCTCTGGAACTGGTACAATAATACGTATTAACAGTGCTATAGAATGGTGGAAACATGTACCCCGTGATGGCTCCGCCCCTACAGCTGCAATGTCATTACATCATGTGTAGGGGCTGGGGCTGCTGACACTGGCTCTGGTAGGTAGAGCACTATCTGCAGCATCCTAAGGACACATCCTAAGGCAGCGAGGGCACCTAGTTACGGCCCTGAGTAATAATGATGATGCCTATCTACGGTATTAACTATCCACTTCTTCAATCATCAATCCAGTTGTATTATCTGAAGTTGCGGATGTCTGTTTGCATGACTTTATTGACATTTCCGTTTGGACTACCATTGTTATTATATTATTATTATCTTTTATGTATAAGGCAACACAAAGTGTATACAGCGCTATACAGGGTAAACCTAAAAAGCGTTTCATGGTTATAGTGCAGTAAAGATTATGGGCCTAATTCAGAGGCAATGGCTGCAATGGCAGTGATCGCACTGAAACCCTCACTGCGCGCGTGCACCCAGGGAGATGTGAAAGCATCTCACTGGTGTGATCGCCTCTGCCTGATTGACGGGCAGAGGCGGTCTCGAGGTGGGAGGGGGCATGACAATGGCATTAGAACACTGTTTGGGGCGTGGTCCGGACCATTGTTGTGGCGGGTCACGGCGACTGTGTGACATCACACGCAGCCGCAGCAACCCAAAACATCGCGGGTAGCTACCTGCCAGTGCAGGCAGGGAGCTACTTGGCGGGTACGAAAGGATCGCCTCCGTGCAATGCTTCCGCACCTCTGCAGGAAGGGGGGGACGGGATGTAGGGCTTGACATGATCACATACCCTCCAACATTCCACATAAAAATCGGTACAAATTAGAAAATGGGGCGTGGCCACGTGTAAAGTGGGTGTGGCCACGCCCCTTTTCCTATTCTTTCAACGAAAGTTTGGAGAGCCAAAAATCGGTACAGACAATAAAAAAAGGTACTGTACCTGCCAAAAAGGTACAGTTGGAGGGTATGCGATCAGCTCTGAATCAGGCCCTATGTACTGTACAGTGGGGGTCATTCCGACCTGTTCGCACGCTGCTGTTTTTCGCAGTGGTGCGAACGGGTCGGTTCTGCGCATGCACGGCGGCCGCAATGTTTCTATATGTCAAATTCTATGTTTCTATATACATGCTTGGGATAGGCATATGAATATCCTTACAAAGAATTAAGGTTCAAAAAGGGTTGAGATTACCTAAAGGATAAAAAAGGGGCAGACTAGATGGGCCAAGTGGTTCTTATCTGTCGTCAAATTCTATGTTTCTATGTTTCTATGTTGCCACGACAAGAAGACCGAAGAAAGCGATCGCATCCGCGATCGCAAGAAGATTGATAACAGGAAGGCGTTCCGGTGCTTCAACTGACCATTTTCTGGGAGTGTGGCAAATGCAGGCATGTCCAGGCGTTTGGAGAGTGGATGTCTGACGTCAATCCCGGGACCTGCAAAGCTGGATTCATTGCACAGGGTAAGTAACTCTTACCCTGGTCTAGTTCTTCTAGTTCTACACAAAACTTTTTTTGCATAGCAGGGCTGCACAAGCGTTCGCAGCCTTGCTATGCAAAAACCCCAACCCCATAGGCGGCGTCTAGTTGATCGCACGGGCAGCAAAAAGTTGCTACATGCGATCAACTCGGAATGACCCCCAATACACAATGGCATACCTTAGCACAAGTACATACAGTAGCATAAGTACCAAATATTGATATCACAATGCAGACAAAGAAGGACAGATAAAATGGGCACGATTAGAGTATCTCACTGAAGCTAACTAGAGTTGCGGATGGGAATCAATTTAGTACTCAGTGAACCTGTACCCAATGTATGGGCAAGCCAGAGTCACTGAAGGGGACAAGGAGACTACTGCACAATAGCAGATTCCCATTTGTTTTTTAAATGGAAAAATAAAACATGTTTGCATTTATGTTAATATACTTTACTTTATATTTTACATTTGTGGTGGCATTTACATACAGTATATTTTATATTGAAAATATGACTGTTATATGAATAAATAATTAGGCAGATACTCTCATGCATATGGCACTTAATTACATTTTTACATGGTATACAAATGGGTGTGGTTCATAGGGTCAACCACACTTAGGTCAACAGTGTCTAGGTCGACCACTATTGGGCGACAGTGACTAAGTCAATACCCAAAATAGGTCGACACAAGCATTAGGTGGACATGACAAAATGTCAGCATGAGTTGTTTTTTTGTGTAGTTTTTTTGTAGAGTGACCGGGAACTCCAATTAGTGCACTGTGTCCCCTTGCATGGTGAGCGAGCTTCGGTCAAGGTGCCTCGCTCCACTGCTGCTGTGCTCGGCACAGGTTACCATTCCCAATTGTAGTCCACGTGGGTCGTAAAGTATGAAAAAGTAAAACATTTAAAAAAAAAAATTCATGTCGACCTTTTGTCATGTCGACCTAGTGACCATGTTGACCTAATGCATGTCGACCAATCGTGGTCGACCTAATGACTGTCGACCTAAGTGTGGTCAACCTTGAGTCCGGATACTGTACAAATAGGGCGTTACAGGGAACATACCTGGCATGGATATAGAATATCAGGGTGTGGTTGGAAGGAATCCAAGTCAGGTATTAGGTGTGGTCAATGCTAAGAAGCAGCAAGCCTGATTGCAGACAACTGTCAGATAGTTTTAAAAAGATATCAGACACAAGATACAGGGCTCCTGATGGTGAACTAGTTGCCCTGGTGATAGGCCTGGGGATGGTTACTGTTAGGGTTCCTGGAACTGAGTGGTCTCTGGAAAAGTTACACCCTGTTTGCAAAAGACCTGGTTTAATCTGTTATATAATCTGTGACTTTCGTAACTTGCTGACATTCTGCTAAGAACTGTCTGTCTGTGAAAAGCTGTGGAAAAATAAACCTTTCAGCTGGAACTTTTACCTAGTGTATGTGATCCTTGTCACATTTGATGCCCAAACAGGGACCCTTTTGCTAGATGCTAGATGCTACAACGCGGCAAAGCTCCTGGAAAAGGTGACTGGATCCACCCACAGCGGCAGCAAGATGCATTCCAAGATACTACCCGCTGCACCGCGACTTGATGAGACTGAGCTACATGAACAGCAGCTGGGTAAGTGAGTCAGGCAGGTCGGCCATTAAATGGCAAATGGTCACAGTTAACATTATAGATGTGGGTGTATGTGGTTTAGAGACAAGGAAACACTGTATTGTGTGTTTCTTTATGGCAGTGTGGCCAGTAGGGGTGAAGCACACACATAGCTAGCTGCTATTTTTTGGTTTAGCTGTTAAGACTGGCTTGCCAGAGAGATTTTGTCAAGCCTAAGGTTATTCACAAAGTTGAACCCCAGCACAAAATGGAGGAGGTCTGGAAAATGTTTGCTGAAATGGTCAAGTGGCAACAGATCCTGATTCAAGGCCAGCAAACCCAGATCCAGTTGCTGCAGGAGGAATTGGAGATAAGAAAAGGTGGGCAGGAGCAGTGGCAGCTGCAGCGCACACCACATCATGCAGGGGGGAGCAGGATAGCACTTATGAACATACATGCAGGGATGTATGTAACATATGCACTGGCTACCGGTCACCAGGGATCGGCAGCACTGCGTGTCTTACAGCCGCCGCTGAACCAGGGATGCTACATTCGGCTCCACTATCCTTCAAAGCCCGCCCTCAGACTCTTATGAAAACTAGCCAATGGGAGCCTGGGGTGGGCATAGCAGGAGAGTGGAGGTGTTATGCTGAATGCTGAGTTCCGAATTCAGCGGCGGCATGCAGTGCTGCCAATTTCTGGAGACCTGCAGCAAGCACATAGGTTATATACTTTCCCTGCATGATGTGGTGTGAGCTGCAGCCACCACTGGCTGACACCCTCACATGATATAGAATTGTTCTTGTTTACCTTTGACTAAAATGGCCAGAGCTGCAGTGGCTGGCAAAGTCGGCTCCCTGTCTTACAGGGGAGGCTCAGATGGCCAATGTGGATTTGTCTGTGGCTGAAGCTAATTCCTATCCTCTCCTGAAAGAGGCTATCCTCACCAGGGTTTGTGTGATGGGCCCCAGCAAAGCCCAGAAATTCCATAATTGGTGACTGAACATCTCTGAAGCTCCAAGGGTTCAGCTGGCAGAACTAACCAGACTAGGTAGAGTCTGGCTGTAGCCAGATAAGAACACCCCTCAGCGCATAATGGAGGTTATTGCTCTAGACCTTGCTATAAGAGTGTTAGATCGTGGTGTACAGTGGGCCCTTCAGAGTGACTCACAAACATTTGAGGAGTTAACGGTGGCGGTGGAACGATAGGTGACCCTTAGAAAGCTGAATAATTGTAAGCAAGGGTTACGGCTAGTTCCCAAGCCTAGGACTCTGGTCCCGCCTCTCAGAACTGATAAACTGCTACCGATAGTATGTTTTGACTGCAGTAAGCCCGATCATATACGCCGGGACTGCTCAAACCGAAGTGAGCCAATGGACTGTAGCGCGGGTAAAGCAGCCCAACCTGTTGTCAATCTGTTTGGAGGAAACACATCCCCAGCAGAAACCACCTTGTTCCGTTTGAAAATACAGGTTGAAGGCTGGGAGGTTTGGGCTATGGTTGATACAGGTAGTGCACTCTCCATTATTTGTGCTAAACTGGTTCCTAGCCAAGTTGACCAAGTCTTACCCTCTGTAAAGGTATTGTGTGTCCATGGAGATGTGGAAGAATACCCTCAAATACAACCACAGGTGGTGTCTTTTAACACGGACAAAGAATGACAATTTAAAATAGTGGTTGCTTTGGCCCCTAAGTCACCTTATCCTTTGATCTTGGGCCACGATTTTCTGCTGTAATGTTACAGGAGGTAGTTACCGTGACTGGAAAAAGGAAGCCAATGGCTGAGGTTCCCAAAGAGATGAGTACTGTGAGATGTCTGAGTCTTGAGGCTAAAATCAGTCAACAACAAGAAGGAAGTAGGGTAGAGGAGAATTGGTTACCCATTGATAATAAATCTCTCCTTACAGGACTTTGCTCGAGATGATTAGAATGATGGGAATCTCGTAAATGCTTTTGAAAATGTTGTGATGATAAATGGTAAAATAGTAACTGCTTTACAACCTGAAGGCACACCATATTTTGTGTTAAGGAATGATTTGTTGTACCGAGTAACTTATATGTAGGGTAAAAAGACAGACCAGTTGCTGGTTCCAAGAAATCATGAGCAGTTGGTACAGAGGGCAGCTCATACGCATTTGTGAGATGATCATTTAGGAGAAGAGAAAACTGTCCAACAAATTCAGTTGAAGTTCCATGCTGCGTTGAAAAAATATTGCCAGAAATGTCCAGTGTGCCAAAAGACAGGTATGGACCTGGTAGGTCCGTTGGAAAAAATCTGCTCCTGTGTTAGGAATTGAGTACCTGGAACTCTGGAAACCCGGTGGCAACTGGTGTGTTGTAGTACTCACGTGTGGAGGTGTGACTAAAAATTAATAATAGCAGCTACACCAACTCTAGCCACTAACTCTGTTACTCCTCCCAGTAGTCGACTGGTGCTTGCCGAGCTAGGCTTCACCTTTAGCAGCCGCATTTGAATGGGCGAAGTTGGTCTGCCCAGACTCCGATGCTCCCAGGTCTTATGAAATTACAAGGCACCAACCGAGACTGAGAGTGAGTAAGAGGAAAACTAACTAAGACTAATGTGACTACAAGCTGGTAAGAATACAGGAAAAAATAATAGACAAATTATGTGCGGCGCTGCCGCCCAACCAAAACACAGCGACCAAGACAAGCAGCCGAACTGCAGAATGTCACACCATCGCTATTCCAGGAATGCAACTAAAGGATTGCGGCCAAGCCACATAAGGCGACACCATTGCGAACAAAAAACAAAAGCAGTGCGGAAGCCTCCGCAGAAACAACACAACTGAAAGAGAGAAAGAAGATGTGACTTTCTGTCACCACATGCGGCAGAGCCGCCAACTCACGGTTCCACGAGCAGGGTATGTAAGGACTGCCAGGATTCTGAGGTCTTCTGGAAACAGGTGAATCCCACTGGAACTAGATCTGAAGGCGAGCTGGACACAAACCTCCTGACTGGAAGCGGAGAACAGGAACACCAGGATTCTCTACTGGAACAAGTGTTATGAACCACAAGCAGTGGTTCATTCCTGTTTGCTTTCTGTTCATGAAATTTATGTTATAGTTCTGTTTGCATGCCAGGATTTCTATTGTACTTGTTTAGAAGATTCTTGTTGGCCGCCGGTGGTGAGTCTGTGTAACTGCAGTCTGTTTTCTATGTGTTAAGCCTCACCTGTCAGATATTTGGTCATTATGTGGTGAATCTGTGTACTGCAATCTGGCTCTTGTCTGTGTAACCTCACCTGACAGTATTTTGGCCATTACCTTGGGCCTGGCTTCCAGCCATCCTGATTGGGGCGTGCTTCCCTTATTACCCAGCTAGCCCTGCAGTCCAGTGCTGGTGATAGAAGTTTGTTATGATACCTGTATGTTCCTGGTTAGTTTCATGTCCAGTATTGCATCTGTGTCCAGGCCCTGTCTAATAGTGGAATCCTGTATTGATGCTATTATATTCCTTGTGGTATCCAGCTGGAAGCTGGAATCCTGTGTACTCAGTTCTGACAGAATCTGGAGTTCATTACTCTCCACCTGCATTCCTACCTTCATTGAGAACCTGTCAGCTTCCTGTGGAGCTGTGTCCTGCCCCTGGATTGTTCCTGTGCAGCCAGTTAATCCTGTATCCTGAGTCCTGGTGTCCGGAGCCTGATCATTGGAATTTTTATCCAGCCCTCCAGTCCTGTTATCCTGTATCTGCAGCCTTGGGGTTCCAGTTCATTCTGTGTGCACCCTTACCGGTGTCGTGACACCTTACGGCTGTGGCCATATTTATTCTTACTTTCTGGCTTTTGTGTTTCTCTGTGGAGGTTTTCGCTATTGCTGTCCTTGCCAAATTACGATGGTGTCATGTTTAATGTTTGGGCAGCATTACCTTGGTTACAGTTTTGTTGGCGGCCGCACCGCACATATACTAGTTTATTGTTTTTTAGTGGTTTCCCCCGATTTTCTTGTGTGTCTATCTTAGTTAGTTTTCCCCTTGTTCTCTCTCTGTCTTGGTTAACGCCTTGTCACCTACTAAGACCGGGGGTCATCGGAGTCGGGCAGACATAATCCGCCCGTCAAACACAGCTGCCGTGGGCCCAAGAAACCATAGTCTCGCAGGCATTGACCGACCACTTGGGAGAGACAACGGAATCAGGATTTCCATTAGGTATTGCTGTGTATCCCAGTTCGGTAGCAGCTTCACGCATCTGTACTTGGAATTCTTCTGCTGCCAGCCTATCTCCTGGGTTCCAAGTACAGAGAACATAACAACAAGAGACTAACCAGAGGCTGGCAGACAGGATCACAGGAAGCTATCACTGGTGATTTGGGTGTCATCAGAAAGTGAATAAATACAGGCTGCACCCAATCAGGATCCTAATATAACTAAGTAAATGCAGCTGCCCTGCTGCATGTACCTGTCTCCTAATCAACAGGGAATGCCGTCTGCCTGCGGCGTCCCCATTGCAAGGAGCAGCGCCCGGCATCCGTCTGTTGCTAGGCACCTGGTGGGGCGTCCCGGCTCCCAGGCAATGGCTTGGATGTGCATCTCCTGCTGCTGCTGACATCCTGGGCATCAATATATATTAGTGGTGGTCAACTACTTTACATCACCTGGTGCCCTGAGTCAACACTGATAAGTAATATTAAGTCTAGCACTATCGGCTGGGAATTTATAATGCTTTATACATCCCAAGAGAGGTCTTGACTGACCAGGAGACACCTTATATCTTATAAGTTACTTATAGATTTGTGCCGTCTGTTGGTTGTTGAAAGATTAAACAACTCAGTGTATCACCCACAAACAGATGGATTGGTGGAACACTTTAACCACACCCTGAAGCAAATATTAAGGTGGTCAGTATCCCAGGATAAGAGAGACTGGGACATGCTCTTACCATATTTAATGTTTGCAGTTTAGGAGGTTCCCTAATCACCTACGGGATTTAGCCTCTTTGAGCTCCTTTATGGTAGACAGGCCCGGTGCTAGCCACTCAGCAAAGGAATGCAAAGCAGGTAGGCACCAGTCTGGAGAAGAGCTCTCCCCGCTCTGCATCCCTATGCTGTGCATGTCCCCCTGCTGCTGCTGTCAGCTGCTGTGCCTGTCACACCATTTGACAGGCAGCAGGGTCGGCAGCTTGAAGCTTTTGCCTACCTCCCTGACAGCCGCAGCGTCATCTTCAGTGTCTGTGTCCACTGTTCAGTCCAAAAAGGGGGCGGAACTACACAGCACTGTGGAGCTGAGCTACACGTAGCTGAGTGGCGCAGTACACTGGACCAGGCTGCAGAGGAGAACAGAAACTGACGCAAATCTGGCCAGTCAGATGGTAAGTTGAGGGACAGTGAGTGAGAAAGTGTGTTTGTGTATATGTGTGTGTGTGTGTGTATGTATCTACAGTATGTGTGTGTGTGTGTGTGTGTGTGTGTGGGAGGGTTGGGATAATTTGTACAAATGGCACTTCTGCGGGCAATATATGCAACCAGTGCTACTACAGGGGCTATTATGTGTATAAACTGCGCCACTACTACAGGGGCTATTATCTGTATAAGCGGCACTACTACAGGGGCTATTACCTGTATAATCGGTGCTACTACAGGGGTTATTACGTGTATAAGCAGCACCACTACTGCAGGGGCTATTATGTGTAAAAGCGCCACTAGTACAGGGACTATTATGTGTATAAGGGGTGCTACCACAGGGGCTATAATGTGTATAAGTGGCGCCACTACAGGGGCTTTTATGTATATAACCGACGCTACTACAGGGGCTATTATGTGTATAAGCGGCGCCTCTACTGGGGCTTTTATGTGTATAAGCGGTGCCACTACTACAGGGGCTATTATGTGTATAAGTGGTACTAATACAGGGGCTATGTGCATAAGCGGCTCCACTACAGGGGCTATTATGTGTATAAACGGCGCTACTATAGAGGACATTAGGTGTATAGGCGGCACTACTACAGGGGACATTATGTGTATAAGCAGAGCCAATGCAGGGGCTATTATGTGTATAACTGGTGATACTACAGGGCTATTATGTGTATAAGTGGCACTACTACAGGGGCTATTATGTGTATTAGCGGCACCACTACAGGGGCTATTTTGTGTATAAGTGGCACCACTACAGGTGCTATTTTGTGTATAAGTGGCACCACTACAGGTGCTATTTTGTGTATAAGTGGCACCACTACAGGGGCTATTATGTGTATAATTGGTGCTACTACAGGGGCTATTATGTGTATAAGCGGCGCCTCAACAGGGGCTATTATGTGTATAAGCGGCACTACTACAGGGGCTATTACCTGTATAATCGGCGATACTACAAGGGTTATTACGTGGATAAGCAGCGCCACTACTACTGGGGCTATTATGTGTATAAGCGCCACTAGTACAGGGACTATTATGTGTATAAGGGGTACTACCACAGGGGCTATAATGTGTATAAGCGGCGCCACTACAGGGGCTTTTATGTGTATAACCGACGCTACTACAGGGGCTATTATGTGTATAAGCGGCGTCTCTACTGGGGCTTTTATGTGTATAAGCGGTGCTACTACTACAGGGGCTATTTTGTGTATAAGTGGCGCTAATACAGGGGCTATTATGTGTATAAGCGGCTCCACTACAGGGGCTATTATGTGTATAACCGGCGCTACTACAGAGGACATTATGTGTATAAGCAGCACTACTACAGGGGCTATTATGTGTATCAGCGGCACTACTACAGGGTCTATTATGCGTATAAGCTGCACTACTACAGGGGCTATTAGGTGTATAAGTGGCGCTACTTCAGGGGCTATTATGTGTATAAGTGACGCTACTACAGGGGCTATTATGTGTATAAGCGGCACCACTACAGGGGCTATTATGTGTATAAGTGGCACTACTACAGGGGCTATTATGCGTACAACTGGCACCACTACTGGGGACATTATGTGTATAAATGGTGCCACTACAGAGGGTATTATGTGTATAACCGGCGCCACTACTGGAGACATTGTGTATAACCGCCACCACTACTGGGGACATTATGTGTATAAACACCACTACTACAGGGGGTATTATGTGTATAACCGGCACCACTACTGGGGACATTGGGGGTCAGTCCGACCCGTCCGCACGCAGCATTTTTTTGCTGCGGTGGGTGCGGAATGCGCATGCTCGGCGGGCGCGGTACGTGCCGTTGCCCGGCGACAGGGGTCGCCGGGTTACGTCGCAGCTACTGAGGGAAGCGGTCGCAGCGGCGACCGCTAAGAAGATTGACAGGAAGGAGGCGTGGATGGGCGGATCCGGACCGTTGGAGAGCATTTTCGGGGAGTGGTGAGTAAAACGCAGGCGTATCCAGGACAACGGAGGGCGGAGGAGTGACGTCAAAGCCGGGCCCATCATCGCTGGATCCATAGCACAGGGTAAGTATGTCCAGGGCTGGTCTATTTCTACTTGAAATTATTTTAGCTTAGCAGGACTGCACAAGCGATCGCAGCCCTGCTAAGCTAAAATACACTCCCCCATAGGCGTGGACTATTGATCGCAGCATCAGCTAAAAGTTGCTGGCTGCGATCAACTCGGAATGACCCCCATTATGTGTATAAACAGCACTACTATGCGCGGGGTAATGTGAATAAGATTGCTACTGTGTGGCGTAATTGGAAATGGTGGTGCTATTGTGTGGCCATGCCCCTTGCTTGTGAGACCACACACCTTTTTTTAACTGCACGCTGTCCCTTGTTAAAATATGTGAGGGTGCAAATTTATAGTTTGCAGGGGGGGGCGCCGAACACCCTAACACCGGCCCTGAAGGTAGACAACTTAGAGGAATCTTAGATCTCTTAAAGGAAGGGTGGGAACAACAACTGTCCCAAGAACCTAACATTGTGCAATTTGTGTCTTAACTTTATGGTCCCTTATGACAAATTGAGCCACTTGTAAAAAACAAACAAAAAAAAACATGTTACAATGGCAGTGAACCACTCCTTTAAGGGACAAAGTATTGATTTTGGTTCCTGCCCCTGAAATTAATTGTATGCTCATAGGCAGGGTCCTTATGAGATCATGGAGGCAGTAGGGCTTGTTAATTTCAAAGTACGCCAAAAGGGTAAAAGGAAAGAGGTTCAGATCTATCATATTAATTTGTTAAAGTCCTGCAAGGGAAGTACCAATCAACCCTCTTTGTTGGCCATGAAAACTCTCGATTGTCAGGTGCCCATTGAAGTCTCATGGAATTCCTGTCAAAAGTAAGAGGTTATAGACCTGGTAGCATGAAACCAGGATGTTTTCTCTGCCATCCCTGGGAAAACCAAGATAATACAGCATAATATTATTATGCCACCTGGGATAATGATAAAACAAAGGCCTTATCACATTCCAGAGGCTAAATGGGATGAGGTACAATGAGGAGTAGAGGAGATGCTGCGCTTATGGGCTATAGAGGAGTCAAATAGTGAGTGGAATAATCCAATTATGCTATTACCCAAGCCTTCAGAGGCTATAAAGTTTTGCAATGATTTTAGGAAACTGAATAAATTCTCACAGTTTGATGCCAACCCTAAGTCCCGGGTAGACAAGCTGGTAGAGAACCTAGTGAATAGTCAATATTAAACCCCTCTTTACTTGACAAAAGGGTACTGGCAAATACTCTTAACTGATGCTGTCAAAGCAAAAACAGCTGGTTGGAAAGAATCCAGGACAGGTATTAGGTGTGATCAACTCTAAGAAACAGCAAGCCTGATTGCAGACATCCGTCAGGTTGTTTTAAAAAGGTATCAGACACAAGAGACAGGGTTCCTGACACTGAACTAGTCACCCAGGTGATAGGCCAGGGAGAAGTTACTGTTAGGGGTCCTGGACTGAGTGGTCTCTGGAGAAGCAAAAGACCTGCTGTGATCTGTAATATGACCTGTGACTTGCTTGTAAACTGCTGACATTCTGCTAAGCACTGCCTGTCTGTGGAAAAATAAACCTTTCAGTTGGAACTTTTACCCGGTGTATATGAAAGTGATCCTTCTAACAAGAAAGGAAGTGAGCAAACACTGATTGTCTCACATCCTACCTTGGAATGACCGCTTTGGTCAGGTATGCTGCCAAGTTTTCTACTAGCTTAACCAACTTTTGTTTTGGAGTTTTCTTGGCAATTATACATTTCAGAATTGTTAACAGATATGCTATAGAGGAGCAGTAGAAAGTATAGGCAAACAGGAACTCTTTATGTAAGTATAAATAGGATCAAACACATGCTGCAAACGTTAACATGCTGCTTTCAACATGGAGAAAAAGAAGACAAGGAAGACTTTCTTTTATATAAGAGTCTGGCTGTACCCACCCCCTAGCTACAAACCCTCCTACAGGACCCCTTCCATCCTGGACTTCCCTCTTAATTTATGACTGACCTTTTTTTATTATCTTCCTTTATCAGCATGTGAACACTGACATCTGCATGTACAATAAACTACAGATATATGTGGATCCCTGTGTTTTGGTTCTAATTTCATCCTCAAGTGTTTTGGTTTGGATTCAAATTTTGGTTTGATTTAAAATCGATAAAAAGAAATCGATAATAACTTATAAAAATTGATATTAACATTAGAGATGAGCGGGTTCGGTTTCTCTGAATCCGAACCCGCCAGAACTTCATGTTTTTTTTCACGAGTCCGAGCGACTCGGATCTTCCCGCCTTGCTCGGTTAACCCGAGCGCGCCCGAACGTCATCATGACGCTGTCGGATTCTCGCGAGGCTCGGATTCTATCGCGAGACTCGGATTCTATATAAGGAGCCGCGCGTCGCCGCCATTTTCACACGTGCATTGAGATTGATAGGGAGAGGACGTGGCTGGCGTCCTCTCCGTTTAGACACTTGATTTACTAATTTTGGGGAGCATTAGGAGTACTCAGTAGTGTACAGTGCAGAGTTTTGCTGATAGTGACCAGTGACCACCACTTTTATTTATAATCCGTTCTCTGCCAGAAAAAAGCGATACACAGCACACAGTGACTCAGTCACATACATACCATATCTGTGTGCACTGCTCAGGCTCAGGCCAGTGTGCTGCATCATCTATATATATTATATATCTGTCTGACTGCTCAGCTCACACAGCTTATAATTGTGGGGGAGACTGGGGAGCACTACTGCAGTGCCAGTTATAGGTTATAGCAGGAGCCAGGAGTACATAATATTATATTAAAATTAAACAGTGCACACTTTTGCTGCAGGAGTGCCACTGCCAGTGTGACTAGTGACCAGTGACCTGACCACCAGTATATAATATTAGTAGTATACTATCTCTTTATCAACCAGTCTATATTAGCAGCAGACACAGTACAGTGCGGTAGTTCACGGCTGTGGCTACCTCTGTGTCGGCACTCGGCAGCCCGTCCATAATTGTATATACCAGTGACCTAACCGTGGTTTTTTTTTCTTTCTTTATACATACATACTAGTTACGAGTATACTATCTCTTTATCAACCAGTCTATATATTAGCAGCAGACACAGTACAGTGCGGTAGTTCACGGCTGTGGCTACCTCTGTGTCGGCACTCGGCAGCCCGTCCATAATTGTATATACCAGTGACCTAACCGTGGTTTTTTTTTCTTTCTTTATACATACATACTAGTTACGAGTATACTATCTCTTTATCAACCAGTCTATATATTAGCAGCAGACACAGTACAGTGCGGTAGTTCACGGCTGTGGCTACCTCTGTGTCGGCACTCGGCAGCCCGTCCATAATTGTATATACCACCTAACCGTGTTTTTTTTTTCTTTCTTTATACATACATACTAGTTACGAGTATACTATCTCTTTATCAACCGGTCTATATATTAGCAGCAGACACAGTACAGTGCGGTAGTTCACGGCTGTGGCTACCTCTGTGTCGGCACTCCGCAGCCCGTCCATAATTGTATATACCAGTGACCTAACCGTGGTTTTTTTTTCTTTCTTTATACATACATACTAGTTACGAGTATACTATCTCTTTATCAACCAGTCTATATATTAGCAGCAGACACAGTACAGTGCGGTAGTTCACGGCTGTGGCTACCTCTGTGTCGGCACTCGGCAGCCCGTCCATAATTGTATATACCACCTAACCGTGGTTTTTTTTTTCTTTCTTTATACATACATACTAGTTACGAGTATACTATCTCTTTATCAACCAGTCTATATATTAGCAGCAGACACAGTACAGTGCGGTAGTTCACGGCTGTGGCTACCTCTGTGTCGGCACTCGGCAGCCCGTCCATAATTGTATATACCAGTGACCTAACCGTGGTTTTTTTTTCTTTCTTTATACATACATACTAGTTACGAGTATACTATCTCTTTATCAACCAGTCTATATATTAGCAGCAGACACAGTACAGTGCGGTAGTTCACGGCTGTGGCTACCTCTGTGTCGGCACTCGGCAGCCCGTCCATAATTGTATATACCAGTGACCTAACCGTGGTTTTTTTTTCTTTCTTTATACATACATACTAGTTACGAGTATACTATCTCTTTATCAACCAGTCTATATATTAGCAGCAGACACAGTACAGTGCGGTAGTTCACGGCTGTGGCTACCTCTGTGTCGGCACTCGGCAGCCCGTCCATAATTGTATATACCAGTGACCTAACCGTGGTTTTTTTTTCTTTCTTTATACATACATACTAGTTACGAGTATACTATCTCTTTATCAACCAGTCTATATATTAGCAGCAGACACAGTACAGTGCGGTAGTTCACGGCTGTGGCTACCTCTGTGTCGGCACTCGGCAGCCCGTCCATAATTGTATATACCAGTGACCTAACCGTGGTTTTTTTTTCTTTCTTTATACATACATACTAGTTACGAGTATACTATCTCTTTATCAACCAGTCTATATATTAGCAGCAGACACAGTACAGTGCGGTAGTTCACGGCTGTGGCTACCTCTGTGTCGGCACTCGGCAGACCGTCCATAATTGTATATACCACCTAACCGTGGTTTTTTTTTCTTTCTTTATACATACATACTAGTTACGAGTATACTATCTCTTTATCAACCAGTCTATATATTAGCAGCAGACACAGTACAGTGCGGTAGTTCACGGCTGTGGCTACCTCTGTGTCGGCACTCGGCAGCCCGTCCATAATTGTATATACCACCTAACCGTGGTTTTTTTTTTCTTTCTTTATACATACATACTAGTTACGAGTATACTATCTCTTTATCAACCAGTCTATATATTAGCAGCAGACACAGTACAGTGCGGTAGTTCACGGCTGTGGCTACCTCTGTGTCGGCACTCGGCAGCCCGTCCATAATTGTATACTAGTATCCAATCCATCCATCTCCATTGTTTACCTGAGGTGCCTTTTAGTTGTGCCTATTAAAATATGGAGAACAAAAATGTTGAGGTTCCAAAATTAGGGAAAGATCAAGATCCACTTCCACCTCGTGCTGAAGCTGCTGCCACTAGTCATGGCCGAGACGATGAAATGCCAGCAACGTCGTCTGCCAAGGCCGATGCCCAATGGCATAGTACAGAGCATGTCAAAACCAAAACACCAAATATCAGTAAAAAAAGGACTCCAAAACCTAAAATAAAATTGTCGGAGGAGAAGCGTAAACTTGCCAATATGCCATTTACCACACGGAGTGGCAAGGAACGGCTGAGGCCCTGGCCTATGTTCATGGCTAGTGGTTCAGCTTCACATGAGGATGGAAGCACTCAGCCTCTCGCTAGAAAACTGAAAAGACTCAAGCTGGCAAAAGCACCGCAAAGAACTGTGCGTTCTTTGAAATCCCAAATCCACAAGGAGAGTCCAATTGTGTCGGTTGCGATGCCTGACCTTCCCAACACTGGACGTGAAGAGCATGCGCCTTCCACCATTTGCACGCCCCCTGCAAGTGCTGGAAGGAGCACCCGCAGTCCAGTTCCTGATAGTCAGATTGAAGATGTCAGTGTTGAAGTACACCAGGATGAGGAGGATATGGGTGTTGCTGGCGCTGGGGAGGAAATTGACCAGGAGGATTCTGATGGTGAGGTGGTTTGTTTAAGTCAGGCACCCGGGGAGACACCTGTTGTCCGTGGGAGGAATATGGCCGTTGACATGCCAGGTGAAAATACCAAAAAAATCAGCTCTTCGGTGTGGAGGTATTTCACCAGAAATGCGGACAACAGGTGTCAAGCCGTGTGTTCCCTTTGTCAAGCTGTAATAAGTAGGGGTAAGGACGTTAACCACCTCGGAACATCCTCCCTTATACGTCACCTGCAGCGCATTCATAATAAGTCAGTGACAAGTTCAAAAACTTTGGGTGACAGCGGAAGCAGTCCACTGACCAGTAAATCCCTTCCTCTTGTAACCAAGCTCACGCAAACCACCCCACCAACTCCCTCAGTGTCAATTTCCTCCTTCCCCAGGAATGCCAATAGTCCTGCAGGCCATGTCACTGGCAAGTGTGACGAGTCCTCTCCTGCCTGGGATTCCTCCGATGCATCCTTGCGTGTAACGCCTACTGCTGCTGGCGCTGCTGTTGTTGCCGCTGGGAGTCGATGGTCATCCCAGAGGGGAAGTCGTAAGCCCACTTGTACTACTTCCAGTAAGCAATTGACTGTTCAACAGTCCTTTGCGAGGAAGATGAAATATCACAGCAGTCATCCTACTGCAAAGCGGATAACTGAGTCCTTGACAACTATGTTGGTGTTAGACGTGCGTCCGGTATCCGCCGTTAGTTCACAGGGAACTAGACAATTTATTGAGGCAGTGTGCCCCCGTTACCAAATACCATCTAGGTTCCACTTCTCTAGGCAGGCGATACCGAGAATGTACACGGACGTCAGAAAAAGACTCACCAGTCTCCTAAAAAATGCAGTTGTACCCAATGTCCACTTAACCACGGACATGTGGACAAGTGGAGCAGGGCAGGGTCAGGACTATATGACTGTGACAGCCCACTGGGTAGATGTATGGACTCCCGCCGCAAGAACAGCAGCGGCGGCACCAGTAGCAGCATCTCGCAAACGCCAACTCTTTCCTAGGCAGGCTACGCTTTGTATCACCGCTTTCCAGAATACGCACACAGCTGAAAACCTCTTACGGCAACTGAGGAAGATCATCGCGGAATGGCTTACCCCAATTGGACTCTCCTGTGGATTTGTGGCATCGGACAACGCCAGCAATATTGTGTGTGCATTAAATATGGGCAAATTCCAGCACGTCCCATGTTTTGCACATACCTTGAATTTGGTGGTGCAGAATTTTTTAAAAAACGACAGGGGCGTGCAAGAGATGCTGTCGGTGGCCAGAAAAATTGCGGGACACTTTCGGCGTACAGGCACCACGTACAGAAGACTGGAGCACCACCAAAAACTACTGAACCTGCCCTGCCATCATCTGAAGCAAGAAGTGGTAACGAGGTGGAATTCAACCCTCTATATGCTTCAGAGGTTGGAGGAGCAGCAAAAGGCCATTCAAGCCTATACAATTGAGCACGATATAGGAGATGGAATGCACCTGTCTCAAGTGCAGTGGAGAATGATTTCAACGTTGTGCAAGGTTCTGATGCCCTTTGAACTTGCCACACGTGAAGTCAGTTCAGACACTGCCAGCCTGAGTCAGGTCATTCCCCTCATCAGGCTTTTGCAGAAGAAGCTGGAGGCATTGAAGAAGGAGCTAAAAGGGAGCGATTCCGCTAGGCATGTGGGACTTGTGGATGCAGCCCTTAATTCGCTTAACAAGGATTCACGGGTGGTCAATCTGTTGAAATCAGAGCACTACATTTTGGCCACCGTGCTCGATCCTAGATTTAAAGCCTACCTTGGATCTCTCTTTCCGGCAGACACAGGTCTGCTGGGGTTGAAAGACCTGCTGGTGACAAAATTGTCAAGTCAAGCGGAACGCGACCTGTCAACATCTCCTCCTTCACATTCTCCCGCAACTGGGGGTGCGAGGAAAAGGCTCAGAATTCCGAGCCCACCCGCTGGCGGTGATGCAGGGCAGTCTGGAGCGACTGCTGATGCTGACATCTGGTCCGGACTGAAGGACCTGACAACGATTACGGACATGTCGTCTACTGTCACTGCATATGATTCTCTCAACATTGATAGAATGGTGGAGGATTATATGAGTGACCGCATCCAAGTAGGCACGTCACACAGTCCGTACTTATACTGGCAGGAAAAAGAGGCAATTTGGAGGCCCTTGCACAAACTGGCTTTATTCTACCTAAGTTGCCCTCCCACAAGTGTGTACTCCGAAAGAGTGTTTAGTGCCGCCGCTCACCTTGTCAGCAATCGGCGTACGAGGTTACATCCAGAAAATGTGGAGAAGATGATGTTCATTAAAATGAATTATAATCAATTCCTCCGCGGAGACATTGACCAGCAGCAATTGCCTCCACAAAGTACACAGGGAGCTGAGATGGTGGATTCCAGTGGGGACGAATTGATAATCTGTGAGGAGGGGGATGTACACGGTGATATATCGGAGGGTGAAGATGAGGTGGACATCTTGCCTCTGTAGAGCCAGTTTGTGCAAGGAGAGATTAATTGCTTCTTTTTTGGGGGGGGTCCAAACCAACCCGTCATATCAGTCACAGTCGTGTGGCAGACCCTGTCACTGAAATGATGGGTTGGTTAAAGTGTGCATGTCCTGTTTTGTTTATACAACATAAGGGTGGGTGGGAGGGCCCAAGGATAATTCCATCTTGCACCTCTTTTTTCTTTTCTTTTTCTTTGCATCATGTGCTGATTGGGGAGGGTTTTTTGGAAGGGACATCCTGCGTGACACTGCAGTGCCACTCCTAGATGGGCCCGGTGTTTGTGTCGGCCACTAGGGTCGCTAATCTTACTCACACAGCTACCTCATTGCGCCTCTTTTTTTCTTTGCGTCATGTGCTGTTTGGGGAGGGTTTTTTGGAAGGGCCATCCTGCGTGACACTGCAGTGCCACTCCTAGATGTGCCCGGTGTTTGTGTCGGCCACTAGGGTCGCTAATCTTACTCACACAGCTACCTCATTGCGCCTCTTTTTTTCTTTGCGTCATGTGCTGTTTGGGGAGGGTTTTTTGGAAGGGACATCCTGCGTGACACTGCAGTGCCACTCCTAGATGGGCCCGGTGTTTGTGTCGGCCACTAGGGTCGCTAATCTTACTCACACAGTCAGCTACCTCATTGCGCCTCTTTTTTTCTTTGCGTCATGTGCTGTTTGGGGAGGGTTTTTTGGAAGGGCCATCCTGCGTGACACTGCAGTGCCACTCCTAGATGGGCCCGGTGTTTGTGTCGGCCACTAGGGTCGCTAATCTTACTCACACAGCTACCTCATTGCGCCTCTTTTTTTCTTTGCGTCATGTGCTGTTTGGGGAGGGTTTTTTGGAAGGGCCATCCTGCGTGACACTGCAGTGCCACTCCTAGATGGGCCCGGTGTTTGTGTCGGCCACTAGGGTCGCTAATCTTACTCACACAGCTACCTCATTGCGCCTCTTTTTTTCTTTGCGTCATGTGCTGTTTGGGGAGGGTTTTTTGGAAGGGACATCCTGCGTGACACTGCAGTGCCACTCCTAGATGGGCCCGGTGTTTGTGTCGGCCACTAGGGTCGCTTATCTTACTCACACAGCGACCTCGGTGCAAATTTTAGGACTAAAAATAATATTGTGAGGTGTGAGGTATTCAGAATAGACTGAAAATGAGTGTAAATTATGGTTTTTGAGGTTAATAATACTTTGGGATCAAAATGACCCCCAAATTCTATGATTTAAGCTGTTTTTTAGTGTTTTTGGAAAAAAACACCCGAATCCAAAACACACCCGAATCCGACAAAAATAATTCGGTGAGGTTTTGCCAAAACGCGTTCGAACCCAAAACACGGCCGCGGAACCGAACCCAAAACCAAAACACAAAACCCGAAAAATTTCAGGCGCTCATCTCTAATGATTTCAAATCCGAATTCCGAACTGCGGAAAGATCCAAACCGGGACTAGATTCAGATTAGATCTCTTTGGGAGATCTGGACCGGGTTTTGGTTTGGTTCAGATCCACAAAATTTGTGTGGATTCGGATTTTTGGAGAACCGAACCACACATCTTTACAATAAACACAGCTACGAACAGTGGCTACAATATCAAAATGACATATGGCAACTTATTTATAGGAAGTGAGAAGGTTTCAATGAAAAATATTAACAGTTCAAAATTGCATATTTGCAATTTCTCTAAATTAAAAAGGCAGCATCTATGTTTAAGCATGATAGGCATATAAATAACAAGTGTGCACAAATGTTCTGTGTTTGCTACCATCTGAATACAGCAGATGGTGCTAGAGTAACAAGAACTGTTTACAATTAATCAGGCCACTATTCTGTCACTTACACTGTGCAGTACTGAAAGTTAAAATTACAGTACGTGCCAGTGTCAGAATTTGCACATGACTGGATACTTATCTTTGTCCATACTATTCTATGAGGCTCAGACACAGATCTCGGCACAAGGAACAGTAATTCTCTGATCTGTGTCCTCATTGACATAAAAGAATAATAGGATATATTGAAGGTTCAAAATCCCTAATGTAAACCTGCAATAAATGAATTTATTGCTAACTAGCTGGAGTACCCGGCGTTGCCTAGGATTTTAAGAATGTCTGTTTACAAAAATAAATGTAAATATTAAACACACAGTATAAATAACATTGTAGATACTGTAGCTGAATACCCGTGCTTCGCTACGGGATGAGGATGGTAAATTAGAATGATAGTTGTTTGTTAATTTACATTGGTTGGAGATCTAGTATATAGGCATATCTTGCTTCGCTGACGCACTTTGTGTAGTGGCCAGACCCCTTTTTGGTCCCCAAAGGGACCCTGCTCTTCCCACTATACAACTCTCAGTCTGTGGCTTCCTGCTACCTCCATTCCCCTCTTCACATCATGTCAGTGCCCCTGTGAAATTATCGATTTTTTTTTACAGTTTCTTATGTAGTGCAGCACATTATGTATCTCCTGATATACTCTGTGCTGCTGGGGGACCGTGCTACTTCCACTATATAACTCTGTGTGTGGGTTTGTGCTACCTGCATTCCCCTCTTCATATCATGTCATTGACCCTGTCACATGCAGCCCTGTCATCACTGACATATCATGAATGTCCTGATATAGTCGGTGCTGCTGGCCCACCCCTAGGGGTGCTAGTGGTGTGTTACCCCCACAGTGTTTGTTTCAAGCTTGTAAGTCATATGTGTACCAAGTTTGTTGTAAAGTGCTTCAGGCATTCCAGAGTTATGCTGTCTCCTGAAATACTCTGTGCTGCTGTCCCACCCCTTGGGGTGCTAGGGGTGTCTAACCTCCACAGAGTTTGTTCCCAGATTGTAAGGCATATGTGTACCAAGTTTGTTGTAACGTGCTCCAGGCCTTCCACAGTTTTGCTGTCTGCTGACATACTCTGTGCTGCTGTCCCTAGGGGTGCTAGGGGTGTCTGACCCCCACAGTGTTTGTTTCCAGAGTGTATGTCATATGTGTACCAAGTTTGTTGTAAAATTGATGCAGGCATTCCAGAGTTATGCTGTCTGCTGAAATACTCAGTGCTGCTACCTCACCCCTAGGGGTGCTATGGGTGTCTCCCCCCCCCCCCCCCCACACAGTGTTTGTTGCCAGATTGTAAGGCATATGTGTACCAATTTTTGAGTACATTGCTCCAGCAATTCTGGAGTTATGCTGTCTCCTGATATACTCTGTGCTGCTGTCTGCCCCCTAGGGGTCCTAGGGATTTCAAATTGTTTTAGTTGCCTCCGCCGTGTTTTAATACGCTCATATGTAAAATTTCATGATCTTTGCTTGTAAACTATGCATTTGTATAGGAGGATAGAAGGGCAATTTTTTTTTAAGTGTTTTTATTTTTTAAATGAAGCATAGACGGTACAGTTACAGCATAGCATCACAATTTTGGAAACAATATGCATGGGAAAATTCCATACAACCAACTAATGTGTAATACAGTGATGCATGATAGAAATAATAAAAGTTACCAAAATTATCAACTGTGCTTCACAATTTTTTCTTTTTTACTTAAACATATTAAATTTAGAAAAACGTTATTGTAAAAGATATTCGTAGGTTAGGGAGGGGGGGGTGGGGAGAGGAGGGGAGAGAGGAAGAAGAGAGGAAAGAAAAAAAAAAGGGTGGTGAGTGTGACCATTGACAAATTTTAATTTTTATTTATTAGATTATTTATGTAGAGCGTTTAAGTATACTTTTTCTTATATTAGATCTATCATAAATGGTACAGCAAATTCTGGTGTTTTAACCTCTGACTGAAGAGACTAGGAAACACGTTGTATCAACAGATAAGATTTTCCAGGTTTGGTTTTACGCATGCTATGAAATGTTTGAGAAAATGACAATTTTAAAAAGCTGTGATCTTATACAATGTGACAACTGAATACACACAACCTATACAGTACCACAACTAGGGAACAGCACACTACACAGTGCCCCATCTGAAGACACTTATTCAATTCTGGTGACCAGAAAATAACAATCAGTATACACTGTACTGTAGTTTTCATTAAAGAGATTTGCAATTAATGATATACAGCAGGGGTGGCCGGACTTTTGGGACCTGGGATCTACTTTTTGTTCACTTACTTAACGATGATCTACTGGCGTCAAATAACACCAATAATAACGCACACATTTAAAAATAGCATTAAGAATGACAACATCAAATAACCCCTCTCTGTACAAATCCCCCCCCTTTGCAGATCCCCCCCTTGTGCAGATACCCCCTTTCCACTCCCCTGCATAATAGCCCGCTTTACAATACCCTCCTCCGTGCAAATCCCCCACTTTACAGATACCCCCCTTCCAGTCCCCTGCATAATAGCCCCCTGTACAATAATCCTCTCTGTGTAGATCCACCACCCTTTGCAGATTCCCCTTGTGTAAAAAAACCCCAAAACCCTTTGACCCTTTGTGAAGATACCACGCTCTGCACAGATCTCCCCCCTTTGTAGATCATCCCTCCCCTTGTGAAGAAACCCCCCTTTGCATAACTTACCTGACAAGTTGTCACACTGCCTAGCTTCAGTCCTCTCTCAACCCAGCAGTCACATCTCCCGCTTTCATGCTGCATGGCCTCCCGCAGCCCGCTGGCTGCTTCTCCTGTCGTCACCACCGCCGGCTGGATCAAACTGGATCAAACTAGCACCCAGGCTCCTCACATCGTAATGATGTCACCCGCGCACCCGCACACTGCATCCCTGGGAACTGTGAAGAGAAGCAGCGGTGGCAGGCTACTTACAGTTATTTTCTGTTAAGTCTGTCGCGATCTACCGGCGGATGCTCCGCGAGCTACCGATAGATTGCAATCTACCTTTTGGCCACCTCTAATATACAGAGGCGTCACTTACGTTGTGGACAAACGGTGTGGTGCCGGCAGAAAAAGGGGCGTGGATTCCTGGGAACTGGGCGTGGCTTCGTTGGGGGGGCGAGACTTGGCGTCCTGACCGCCATTTTCATCACTTGGGGGTTCGGGCGGTGCGGGTTGCCTCCCGTCGAGTGCTGTTTCTGCCGTGCCGGCTCCTACACAGTGATAGGAGCTGATGTAATGTAACAGCGCAGCACTCGGCTCCTGTCACTGAGCATGAGCCGTCATTTTGAGAATCTTTGTTACCTCTGCCATTGCAGCTCTGCTCTTCGTTCCGCCTTGTCAGTTTCTGTAGGCCACCGTCGTTACAAGAGCTCTGGACTGACTATTATACCAGACCCCCTCATAGAGTCAGTGGGACGCCACACTCTATAGTGGACCTTTATATAATTATTTGCTTACCAGCACTCTATCTCCATATTTTGTCATTTAGAGACATCACTTGATAATCTTATACCTATATGTGTTTTCTTTCTTCTTTTTTTCTTTTTTTCTTTTCTCTGCTCTTGACATTTTTGTGCGTATTCATAAACACTGTATTTTGATTACCGCACAGTTATAACAGTAAAGTTACTATACAGTACTACTAAGTTGTATTGTCAGAAATTTGCACTTCAATCATAAGGCGCCTTACAGATCCTTCTAGATTTTTACCATTGTTACATTGTCCGACTGCACCTGATTGGCCTGATCTTTTAGAAGATGTGCCGCTTGTAGAAGACCGTTGTACACGGCTCTTAGTTCCAGAATGTTTATCGGAAGGATGGATTCCAGACTTGACCACCTTCCTTGGAAGTTTTCCCCCTGGGTGACTGTTCCCCAACCTCTGAGACTTGCATCCGTGGTTAGAAGGATCCAATTCTGCAGCCCTCGAGAAGGTGAGGCATTTGCAGCCACCATAGGAGCGAAATCCTGGCTTTCGGCGACAGATGTATCCTCTGGTGCATGTGCAGGTGAGATCCCAAACACTTGTCCAGGAGATCCAGTTGGAAGGACCGTGCATGAAATCTTCCATACTGTAGAGCCTCGTAGGAGGTAACCATCTTCCCCAGAAGGCGAATGCACTGATGAACCGATATCTGGGCAGGCTTTAAGACATCCCGGATCAGTGTTTGTATCACCAACGCTTTCTCCACCGGTAGAAATACCCTCTGCACTTCCGTGTTGAGGATCATCCCTAGGAAAGACAATCTCCTAGTCGGCTCCAAATGTGACTTTGGAAGATTTAGGATCCATCCATGGCCCCTGAGCAGTCGAGTTGTGAGAACAATGGGCTGCAACAACTTCTCCCTGGACAATGCTTTTATCAGCAGGTCGTCCAGATATGGAATTATGTTCACTCCCTGCTTGCGGAGCAGGAGCATCATCTCTGCCATTACCTTGGTGAACACCCTTGGTGCCATGGATAGGCCGAATGGCAGCGCCTGGAACTGATAGTGACAGTCCAACAGTGTAAATCTGAGATAAGCCTGGTGCGGTGGCCAAATTGGAATGTGAAGGTACGCATCCTTGATATCTAGAGATACCAGGATTTCCCCCTCCTCCAGACCTGAGATCACCGCTCCCAGAGATTCCATCTTGAACTTGAATTCCCTCAAATATGGATTTAATGATTTGAGGTTCAAAATTGGTCTGACCGAACCGTCCGGTTTCGGCACCACAAATAGGTTTACCAGATGAGGTGGAATCGGAACAATGACATTTGCCTTTTCCGATTTTTGAATGGCTTCCTGCAGGATAGCCCTCTCTGTCAGCAATGCTGGTAAGCCTGATTTGAAGAATGTGTGAGGTGGAAGTTCTCGAAACTCTAGTCTTTACCCCTGGGATACAATATCTTGCACCCAGGGGTCCAGGCCTGAGGACACCCAGACCTGACTGACATTCCATAGACGAGCTCCCACCTGCCCGATCTCCAGGCTGGGAGGTCCACCGTCATGCTGAGGATTTTGAGGAAACAGAACCCGGCTTCTGTTCCTGGGAACCTGTCGGTGCAGGTTTCTGGATTTTCCCAGACCACCTCTGAAGAAGGTGGAAGAGGCTTTGGACTTAACCTTTGCAGTCCGAAAGGACTGCATTGTAGCTGTAGAAAAGGACTTCTTCTACGTCGGGGTGGCTGAGGGAAGAAAGGTTGACTTACTCGCAGTTGCCGTGGAAATCCACACATCCAAAGCTTCCCCAAATAGAGCCTGACCTGTGAAGGGTAGGTTCTCCACACTCTTCTTGGATTCCGCGTCCGCAGACCATTGGCGCAGCCAGAGTCCCCTGCATGCCGTAACAGCCATGGAAGACGTCCGTGCACTCAGATGACCGAGGTCCTTCATGGCCTCCACCATGAAACCTGCAGAATCCTGTATGTGACGTAAAAACATTTCAATGTCACTTCTATCCATAGTATCTAAATCCTCTAGTAATGTGCCTGACCACTTTACTATGGCTTTAGAAATCCATGCACAAGCGATAGTGGGCCTTAGGGTCACGCCTGAAGCAGTATATATGGATTTGAGCATAGTCTCAATCTAGCGGTCTGCCAGTTCTTTTAAAGCGGTAGACCCAGGGACAGGTAACACCACCTTTTTATACAATCTAGATACAGAAGCATCTACAATAGGGGGGGTTTTCCATTTTTTCCTATCCTCTTCAGGAAAAGGAAAAGCAACAAGAACTCTTTGGGATCTGGAATTTTTTCTCCGGGTTTTCCCAGGATTTTTCAAATAATGCGTTTAATTCCTTTGACGCAGGGAAGGTAAGGGAGGATTTCTTATTGTCTGTAAAGTAAGCCTCCTCTTCCTGCTCAGGTACTTTCTCAGTAATGTGTAAAACGTCCCGAATGGCCTCAATCATGCAAGGGATGCCTTTGCAAGGGATGCCTCCCCCCTCAGAATATCTCCATCACCGTCTCCCATGTCAGAGTCGGTATCCGTGTCCCTCTGCATTATCTGAGCAAGAGCACGCTTTTGTGGGCATATACTAGGGGATTTTGATGAGGAAGTGGGAGTATAACACAACAAAACCTCTACAGATGTTTTCAAAACCTGTGTTTCAGTCTCATAATGAGCTATCCTAGATGAAATCTGGGTATCATTCCCTTAATAGCCACCCACTGGGGTTCGGATTCAGAAGGCTGAGACAGTATATTGCATTCCTGAGTACATGGAATAGACTTCTCTGGGGAAGATACATACACTGCAGCACAAGACACAGAGTCCCTAAACATGGTAATGTGAGATATATAACATACACAAACACGCAGGAAAATGTCAGACACAGTTTCCCCCAAGTACCTTCAGAGAGACACAGAGTTCAGGAGTCAGCACATACAGCACCCCAGTAGGCAGTTATATAATAAAAGCCTGGCGCTGACTGAGTAACCTTAGTAGACGACACAGTTTATAATGTGATTAAAACACTCCCCACCCCCCCCACCCCCGGTACCGCACAGGATAGCTGGAGTTATGTGGAGGGTCAGCTCTCCCTGTCAGCGTCTGTGTGTGATCTGCAGGGAGAAAATGGCGCTGGTGAGTGCTGGGTCCATTCTGAGGAGAAGCTCCGACCCCTGTAATAGCGAGTTTTCATGCTCTGTTGAGATTATACTGGCCTGAGGTAAAATACTTGCTAGAAGCAGTACACAGTCCCTGATAGCTAAATTGACCAGATTTGAGGGTATTGCGCTGGCCCAGGGTGCCCCTCACAGTGGCGCACATCTGTACCTCTGAGCCCTCCAGAGCGCAGCTCCAGCGCTGCGCTCCCACCCTTATGCTGCCATTCTCGCCGGCTCCCTGCTTACTGAGGTGCCGGCGTCATGCCACCGCCGATCTTCTGGCTCTGTTAGGGGGTGACGGCATGCTGCGGGAGTGAGCGGTCGCCTCAGGGGCTTGCAATCATCACCCTCAGGAGCTCAGTGTCCTGTCAGTGGAGATAGTAGCCATTAACCTCAAGGGTTGGATACTACTACCCCCTAAGTCCCACGAAGCAGGGAGGCTGTTGCCAGCAGCCTCCCTGTACCTAACATTTTAAAATAAAATAATAAAACCAGAAAAGCTCTAGGAGCTCCCCTAGCTGTGACCGACTCCACCGGGCACATTTTCTAAATGTATCTGGTAGGAGGGGCATAGAGGGAGGAGCCAGCGAACACTATTAAACTCTTAAAGTGCCCATGGCTCCCACGGGACCCGTCTATACCCCATGGTACTAATGTGGACCCCAACATCCTCTAGGACATAAGAGAAACTGAGAATAACTTTACAAGAACAGAACTGAATTGCCATTCAAGTAGAGAAGCACCATTATGATGTACGGTAGGACAGTATGAAATGTTAATATCTGAAAGGTCATTGGCTCAGGGCCATTCCTAGGGTTGTGTGAGGTGTGCATGGCCCAGGGAGAGGGAGTGGCACTGTTGCTGCCTCTTGGCACATTCATTTGGCTTTAAGTGTTCCTATAATGGCACCCTACAGCATGTAGAAATGCCTGGAGCATCCTTGGGAAACTCTGGTCACTCACTCTACATTTTACAGAGTGGATGTATTTGCAAATACAAATTCATCTTGTGGAATTCAGCATACTGCGCATACACCATATAAAGAAATTGATGATTCTGCATGCACAGAACCAGCCGTACGCTTACTGATGGAGATCGCTACTGCAAACATTTGCTCAATCCATTGATGGACCCCCTTTCCTTGAAATTGGCATTTTGGGGAGTTACTGACCACAGGGCTTTCTAACAGCATTGTAGGCCCTGAGCAAAGCAATGGACTGTGGCCCCTATCTACCCATTCATGGGAATACATAAAAAAAATCATAACATGCCCTCTTGCAGCGTCATTTCTCCACTTGCTTTTATACAGTGAATGGCTGTCAACACTCTGATTGGTGGATAGCTCCAGCCATCCCACCAATCAGCATGCTGACAATTATTCACTGTGTGGCTGCCGCCAGGGAGGCAGGTAGAAACTACCACCTGCCCCTGCTTGAAGGCCCCTAGAATTGTGAGGACCTGGTTTAAAAAAGAAAGAAAACGAAGAGCATGACGATTAAAATGAATTAGATTTAATTGCACAAAGGTACTGTCGGAGATAGACTCTGTATATCAATGTCCTTTGGTCGTCTGTTTAATACCCTTGAACATCAGTCAATGGTTCTGTACTTAGCAGCCGGCTGGAGACCAGAAATAATGAGACAACACACAGGAGATATGTAGAAGCTCAGCAAGTCATTTCTGATCTAACTCATTGCTTTAGGAGCCTTTATTTATACACAAATGAACAAAGGAATAAAGGTAAGGCAGTGTGTCAAAGTACACCATGTGCAAAGATAAACAATGATTTAATGAAACCAATTATAGCATTCCTGTATGTACTGTATATTCTTATCACTATTTGCTCATTAATTTAATGAGAAGGCCTTTTCTTATCACCATCTGGACATTAATCTTGAAAGCCTTCTTTCTATTGTCACCTGGACATTCCAAAACATGCTCCTTTAATGTTCTCATCACGCAATTAAAGTTTTATCTTAGCCTGGGAGTTAACTAAATGCCCTTGTGACTGCAGCTGGAGAAATCGTATTGCTCTCAACAAAATAGTTTCTCACAGAAATATCTATGTAATTCATTTAAGGAAATTACATATACTAGCTGGCTATGTTCATTAATTATAGCAATGACCATTCTAATCAATACCAAATTATGAGACATAGAATCACATAACTACTTATTGGGTTGAAACCTATTTTATATAGCATTATACATGCTTTTAGTTATTAAATGCAAAGCTTACAACAGTTATAAAGATGATTTTATATTTAAAACTATTCAAATTCCCTTAAAATACTTTAAGGTAATTTTTCTGGGTGTCTTGCCAATATCTGGGAATCTCACCAAAAAATACTATCTAGCAATTATAAATCTGCAGGTGTGAATTCCTTAGCCTAACAAGCTAATAGGGAGTCTCTTCCCTATCAGGTCATTATTTTTAACAAGCTACTGACTTCTTATCATATAATAAGTTTCATTTATGCAGTTCAAAAAATCACTTAATAAACTTGTAAAGGGGTCGGTAGGATTAATAACCCATATTTGCATCTGAGCTGATCCTTGACCATTATCAGTATGTTGGAGTGCATATTTCTTATATAGGTTTCTAGGGCTAAGGGTCTCATGCATATATCAGATAACTGTCAGCATTACTTATAAACATATAAAAAATAGCTTGAAATACATCTAGAATGGCTGCCATTATACAAAATGGCTGATAGCTGATTTAGCATAATGCTGTCTCTTTCAGTCCCTCCTTTTTATAATAATCTGACATTACAGTATATCTGGCATTACAATTTCTCTGCCTAACGAGTCTAAGCAGATAGTCTAGCTATAATGGTGCTAAAGGCTATATCCCCGCAAGATGGTGCTTTCACTCTGTCTGACGGAGGGTTGATGACCGTTCACTCATATCCATGAAGGTAGACTGTTCACAGCTCGTTCTTGCCAGACTTTTCTGTAAGTCCTTAAACTTGGAAGTATCAAAACCTTTCTTGACTTGTTTCTTGCAAACTGAAAGACAGCAAAGTAGTATCTTAAAACACAGATATATTATAATTGCTAAGCCAACAATTTTTAACAAAAACATAAAAATTTCAACAATCCATCCTTTGTATCCACTAAACCACTTAGTAGGATTTAGCCATGATAACCATCCCCAGTCACCCTCTAGAGTGTCAGGGATATTGTTTTTATTGGCATATGCTTATTTTTCATTTTCTATTTGTTGGACATGCCATTGAACCACTTCTTGTGCATTATCTGTTTCATTAATGATAAATGTACAACACATTATATCTGTCTGGGTATATAATGTAATGCAATATGTACTGAAGTTGCCAATATAATGACCCATAGTGGCCTGTCTAGTTTAGGCCCAATTGGCCTCTGCATGTTTGTGTATTTCATTGTTCAAACTTAACTTGGGCAAGTTTGCAGTGGGACCCAAGTCTCTCTCTCCTTAATTTTCACAGAAGTGGGCGTGGTCAGCCACACTTGATATGGACCATCAAATCTGGGCTCAAGTGACTTTTTCACGTGTCTTTTGAGATATACCCAATCTCCTGGTTTAAGCTTGTGGGGATTCAGATCTGCTCCTGAATCTGGGAGAGAGGCAAAAACTAGAGAATACAGAGGTGTCAGTTTCTTCAGTAAGACTTTTTTAACATATGCAGTTAAATTACAATATTTATGCTGTAACTCTTGTGGATAATAACATCCTATCTTAGGTATGCTACCAAACAAGATTTCATAAGGTGAAAAACCTGTAGTCTTACTAGATGTGGTTCTAATACTGAACAAGGCTATTGGCAAACACTCTAACCAAGTTTTTTCCCCTGTGTCCTGAATAGTTTTCTATATTTTAAGCTTGAGGGTTCCATTATATTTTTAAACCCTGCATTACAGTATGCGTGTCATAACTTCCCCTCTGAAATGAGTGCCTCTATCTGACTCAATAGTCTCTGGTACTCCAAGTCTGCAGACAACTTCTGATAAAATTTTATTGGCTGTGTTTTTTTTCTGTTGCTTTGGCTACTGGCCAGGCTACATTTGGATATAGTGAATTTGCAGTCTCTGAAATGGGAAATAGCTTTTAGGGATGGCTCCAAGTCTTGACTTTTTGTCCTGGATTTGAAAACCCATATATCCATCAAGCTTGTACAAATTTGGCTGTAGCTGGGTAGAATTCTGGAGCTATTCATCTTTCTGTGACTAATTTTCCCATCGGATCTTTTCCCAGGTGTGTGAGTCCATGGCTGACTTGACACATAGGTGGATATAAGCTTCTGGGTAAGCATAACTTCTCTTCTAATTTCAATAAGCCAGTTTCTTCTTCTTATCTGGCTCCTCTGCTCTGCCATGCTGCTTTTTCTTCAGGACCTGCTTGTTCCTGAAATGTCTTCAAATCCTGTAGATCAGGCATTTGAAGCTTTGTTTCTTCTGTCTGTGTAGTGTAGATTGCTACTTTCACTGGTTGTTTGATTACTTTCTTTATCCACAGGCTACTCTCTCATTCGCTCCTGATTTGTTCTGAAGTTCAATCAGTGTAGCATAATCAGGCATTTTGGTCTGGTGCTGGAATGGTTACTTTACTGTATAGGCTTGCCTTTTCTGCTGGGGTATTTTGCTGCCCTCTTGGCTTCAGCATCTTGCCAGATTTTTGCCTCTTGTTTCAGGAGTGTCGTTTCTTGTGTGTGCCTGGATCTTCATCACTGCAACTTTTTTGTGGCTCTGCAGAGCTCTGAACCAGTGTTTGATCGGTGAAGCATGTTGTATGTCTTCGCCACTTGCCGTCTTGAAGCCTCTTCTTTTCCATATCTGGCCCACAATCCTTTGCTGGGTTGGTAAGGATCCTGAGTCCACAACTTCATGTTCAGTGGTTACTGCATATCCTGTATAAGGAATCCCATCCTCATAGTATCTTGAACCATCCACATATAGCTCATGGTGAGCATTGAGTAGGGCTATATCTGTAACATGTGGCAAAAGTTGAGTTTCTTGTTCCATTAAAGCCACACAATCATGAGAGAAAGAAAAAAATTTGATTATTAGAATTAGTCTCTTCCTCTTCTGGACCAACCCTCTGGTCCTGCATCCATGATGATCTGTCTCTATCTTCCTCTTCTTCTTCTGGACCACCTTCCTGGTCCTCATCATCATCATCATCTTCTTGCTGATCCATCAATAGAGAAGATAATCTTTTTCTCCCTCCTTTTGAATCTTGAGATTCAACACCTTTATTTATTAATGCTGGTAAAAGGGTTGCTGGGTTGAGAGTAGTACATCTTCTGATGGTCACATTTGTTGCACTTAGCAGTGCTACTTCATACTTGGTCAGCCTTGCTGCTGACAAGTGTTTTGGTTCTTGCTTGTTGAAGCTTCTTTGTACCAGCATGCGGTACCTGGATAAGCTCATGATTCAGCACTATGCCTGTGCTCTTGTCCTCTTCTAGGACTGCTGATTCAGCACTGTGTCTGTGCTCTTGTCCTCTTCTAGGACTGTTGCTGCTGCCACTGCTCTGATGCCGGTAGGTGCTCCTTGAGTACTGCAGTCAAGCTTGCTTGAGTGGCAGGCCACTGGTCTTTGCCTCAGTCCATAATTTTTCGTAAGGACTTCTATGTATAGTCTCCTTCTTCAATAGTCAGGTAGTTCTAGGGCTTGAGATGAGACAACTGCTGTTTCCAATTGTTCAATTGCTTCATCCATCTGTTGCTGTGTGTAGGATGCAGACCCTCCCCCCTTTCAGTGTTGTCATACAATGCTTGCATGTAGACTGATGCTAGATGTATCCATTCTCTGCAGTATCCTACTAGGCCCAGTAATGATCATCTGACTTGCTTGACACTAGTTGGCATCTTAACTTGCAGTATGATTTTTTTCCTTCTCACTTTTGTTAGATGTCTGGTACCTTGAGTGTCCTAGGAAGATTACCTCTTGTTTGGCTAGCTGCAATTTCTCCTTCTGAGACTCTGTCTCTTCTTGGTACTTCTTTTAGTAGTGGTGGCAATCAGCACTTCATTCACATCCTGTATTTGGCTGTGTGTCTTGTGGATAAATCACTTGGTGATGAAGCCCCTCCCTGGGGTACTCTGGTCTAAGTAGTATTGTTTACTTTCTTCAATAACTGGTACTGTGGAAATGAGCCAATACTGACCTTCTATTCTAACTTGCTTCTTAACTTTTCTTTTTCCAATCACTTCTTCTTATGATCCATCCATTATTCTTCATAATTTGTCCTTTCTTCACTTGCATATTTTATCCTTCTGCTGCTGGCATGTTATCTCCTTAGTCCAGGTCCACTCATGCTGGTGTTCAACACAATGATGTTCATGCTGGGAGTTGTTGTTCCTCTTTGTCTTACTTTTTCCTGTGAGAGGTAGACTTGTATAACAGCTTGTATTTCAAGTTACATCCTTGCTGGAATGTTGCTGGTATACTTAATGCCTTTTGGGGTGTACTGGATTGTTGCTTGCATTAAGACTAGGATGTCCACTCCCAAAAGGTTGACTGGACAGGTGGGTGAGGTCCGGAATGCCGCTGGGACAAGTGTGGCTTCATTATTGATGAGTAAGGGCATCGTCTTACTTTCTTGCAGGGGTAGGGCTTCACCTTCCAATCCAGTTGCTTCGATGGCCTGATCTGTAAGTAAATGTGGAGGAATCTGGTTATACACAAAAACAGTTCTTGAAGCCACTGTGGGGTATATGCAATTCACGGCGAATCGCGGTAATTTTTCGCCGTTTTTTAATTCGACTTAATTCGACAGGTGAATTCCGGAAGGTGGCTTCCGGAATTCACCATATTCAATGAAAAACGGATTCGCCAGAATCGCTGGCGAAAATCGGCCGATTTGGCGGATTTTGCCGCGATTTTAAAAAACGGGAAAAAACGGGAAAAACCCGGAAAAAAAAATGGCGTGGGGTCCCCCCTCCAAAGCATAACCAGCCTCGGGCTCTTCGAGCTGGTCCTGGTTCTAAAAATGCAGGGGAAAAATTGGGCAGGGATCCCCCGTATTTTTAAAACCAGCACCGGGCTCTGCGCCTGGTGCTGGTGCCAAAAATACGGGGGACAAAAAGAGTAGGGGTCCCCCGTATTTTTAACACCAGCATCGGGCTCCACTAGCTGGACAGATAATGCCACAGCCGGGGGTCACTTTTATGCCGCGCCCTGCGGCCGTGGCATTAAATATCCAACTAGTCACCCCTGGCCGGGGTACCCTGGGGGAGTGGGGACCCCTACAATCACGGGGTCCCCCCCCCCAGCCACCCAAGGGCCAGGGGTGAAGCCCGAGGCTGTCCCCCCCATCCAATGGGCTGCGGATGGGGGGGCTGATAGCCTTTTGTGATAATAAAAATATATTGTTTTTTCCAGTAGTACTACAAGTCCCAGCAAGCCTCCCCCGCAAGCTGGTACTTGGAGAACCACAAGTACCAGCATGCGGGAGAAAAACGGGCCCGCTGGTACCTGTAGTACTACTGGAAAAAAAATACCCAAATAAAAACAGTACACACACACCGTGACAGTAAAACTTTATTACACACTACCGACACACACATACTTACCTATGTTGACACGCCGACTGCCACGGTCTCCGACGATCCGAGGTACCTGTGAAAAAATTATACTCACCTTCCAGCGTCCAGAGGTAAATCCAGGTCCAGAGATAATCCACGTACTTGGCAAAACAAAAAAACGAACACCGATCCATACCGGACTAAGAAAGGGGTCCCATGCTTTCACATCAGACCCCTTTCTCCCGAATGCCGGGACATCACGTGACTCCTGTCACTGAAGTCCCTTTAGCCAATCAGGAAGCGCTACTTCCGTGGCGCTCACCTGATTGGCTGTACGCTGTCTGTGCTGTGACAGCGCATCGCAAAGCCGCTCCATTACTTTCAATGGTGGGAACTTTGCGGGTAGCGGTGGGGTTAACCCGCGGTCAGCCGCTGACCGGCGGGTGACCACCGCTAGCCGCTAAGTTCCCACCATTGAATATAATGGACTGGGCTGTGCGATGCGCTGTCACAGCACAGACAGCGTACAGCCAATCAGATGAGCGCAACGAAGTTGCGCTTCCTGATTGGCTTTAGAGACCTTTCTGTGACAGCTGTCACTGACAGGTCTCTCTGCATTCGGGGTAAGGGGTCCCATGTGTCAGCATGGGACCCCTTTCAGTCCGTTTGATCGGGTATTTGCGTTTTGTTTTTTTCTCCAAGTACGTGGATTTATCTCTGGACCATGGCTGAGGTGAGTATATTGATCTTTTATTTTCAGGTACCCCTGGATTCTACATGGAGAAGAGGACCGATGTCGGCGTGTAAACATAGGTAAGTATGTGTGTGTCGACGTATGAAATAAAGTTTTACTTTCACGGTGTGTGTGTCCTGTTTTTATTTGGGTATTTTTTTTCCAGTAGTACTACAGGTACCAGCGGGCCCGTTTTTCTCCCGCATGCTGGTACTTGTGGTTCTCCAAGTACCAGCTTGCGGGGAAGGCTTGCTGGGACTTGTAGTACTGCTGGAAAAAACAATATTCTTTTCATGATCACAAAAGGCTATCAGCCCCCCCATCCGCAGCCCATTGGATGGGGGGGACAGCCTCGGGCTTCACCCCTGGCCCTTGGGTGGCTGGGGGGGGGACCCCTTGATTGAAGGGGTCCCCACTTCCCCAGGGTACCCCGGCCAGGGGTGACTAGTTGGATATTTAATGCCACGGCCGCAGGGCACGGCATAAAAGTGACCCCCGGCTGTGGCATTATCTGTCCAGCTAGTGGAGCCCGATGCTGGTGTTAAAAATACGGGGGACCCCTACGCTTTTTGTCCCCCGTATTTTAGGCACCAGCACCAGGCGCAGAGCCCGGTGCTGGTTTTAAAAATACGGGGGATCCCCTGTCAATTTTTCCCCCGCATTTTTAGAACCAGGACCAGATCGAAGAGCCCGAGGCTGGTTATGCTTTGGAGGGGGGACCCCACGCCATTTTTTTTTAGGATTTTACCGTTCCAGCAATAAAAAAAAAAAAAAAAAAAAAAAAATATTTTAAAAAATATATAAATAATATTTGTGCCTCTAAAAAAAAAAAAAAAAGTACCTAATCCCTTCTAATATAAATAGATCTGCTATTCCCAAAAAAAAAACACAAAAAAAAACATGTTTAAATTTTTTTTATTTGTTTTCACCCTCCAAAGTGTGGCGGATTGAAAATGACGAATTTGCTGTCTAAAAGCACTGCTGTCGAATTTCCAAACTTGAATTGAATATGCTTTGGTCGAATTGCAGCACTTATATCATTGCAGAAAAGTCGAATTTGCAAAAATTCGAATTTCAAAAAGTCGAATTTTGAAAGTCCGTTTTTTGGTCGGAAAGCACTGAATTGCATAGGCGATTTTTTTTTTGGTCGAAAATGACCCGAAATTCGACAATTTCGGAAATTCGACTGCAATTGCATATACCCCTGTGTCTATTAAACAATCAAGTTCTTGTCCTGTGGGTAAAGTCACTTAAATTGTACCTTTTGTTGAAATGTCAGTTGCCGCAAGATACACAGATACTGTCGCTGACACAGGGGTTGTCCACCTTCATGCTCTGTCATCTTGTGCATGTTGGTTTACATATGGCTGGTCAGAAGTTTGCTGTTGTCTTTGCATGAATCTATGATATTTTTTGCAATCCTTCTTCTGATGTTCTGGGAGCTTACACCAAAAACATTTGCCAGTCATGTCATTACCTTGTTCATCCATTTGTTTCCTTGCTTGGTGTTGCTTTCCTTCTTGTCCACTCCTGGGTCTTTGTTTTCCTTGTCTTTTGAGATCCCTGTATCAGGTGAACAGTCACTGCAGGAGTTTTAGACATGCGTTTGTCCTTCTTTTCCTTTTTCACATCCTCAATGCCTTCCAGCACCTGTATCTGGAAAAGTTGAGATCTTAATTCATTCTTTAAACCATTTAAAAAACTTTATCTTTAACATTCTTGCTCCTGCAGTGTCACATACTGGATATCCTTCATCCTCTTGTCTAACCACAAGTTTATCATAGTACTGGCGTACATTGTCTGTTTAATGTACAATATCTGGTGTCGCGGATGCGGTTTCCTGTATTTGGAAACATCTCCACTGTACTCTTGCTAATAGATTTGTTTCACATGCTCGAGTATATATTTTGTCCGCTGCTGGCCTGTCTGCAATTTTCTTTCTCTACCACTTGCTGCATCTTGGGCAGCCATTTGTTCCATAAGGGAATATTTTACAGAGCCTTCTGCTGTTCTAATCATTTGCTCTAAATCTATCCAGCAAGGTCTGTATATGCCACATACTTGTGACAATTGCTTAAAAAATGAAAAAAAATTCTGTAGGATTTTTCATTATATCTGGTAATTCATTTGCAATTCTTAACATATCAGATTGAAACCATGGTGTGTAATGTTCCTGATCAATATGTCTGGGGTTGTAATGTAGGATTCATTTTACCCTGCATTAAAAATGCATAACAGAAACTTCTTGTATTTCAGATAACAAAATACAGTAGTAATGAGTCACTGTACTACTGTCTCCAAATACCTAATAGCTGTTTCTTAAACCAAAACTAAAATACACATTGCTTATATGCAAAATGACTTATGGCAATAAATAAATAATAAATAATAAAAAAATAAAATAAAATATATATATATACATATATATATTTGCAAAAATGAACCGTCACTCGTCGCTGATAAAAAATAATGTGCTAATGTGCGGTGCCTTCAGTGAAGAAATTGTAGCAGGCGTGGAGACTGCGGCACTCGTAGTAAATTGGAAAAAAGTGCTGTTTATTAAATCAGACCCATTGTAAGAATGCCATGCAAGGCCAACGTTTCGGTGCCATGCACTGTTTTCAAGGCAGGCATGAACAGTGGACAAACAAACATTACACATAAATGGCACTCACCTAAATAGGGGACATGTCACTGCACCGCGGGAGAGCCGGGTCCGGCGTGTGCTTCCGCCAGCCGCAGCCACGGGTCCATACATCCGTATGTTTGTACATATTACATTATGCTTTTTCACGCAGAAGCATTATTTATACATACTGTTTCTTTAACTCTTTACTGAGCCACATTAAAACCTTTCAGCTTATAAACGAGGGGGCAGCAAAACTGCAATTCCCTCTACATGTACACATTGGGTTTCCCTGTAATTTGCAGCGGTGTGCATGTAATATAAAAATCATAACAGAGGGTTAGACATTTTTCTCTAATAAATCAATGCATGTGCAAAGTCTGTTTTCTTCCAGGGGCATTATTATTGTGTATTTTAGCTTAGCAGAAGTGCGAACGAAAGGATCGCAGAGCGGTGGCAAAGTTTTTTTGAGCAGTTTTAGAGTAGCTCAATACCTACTCAGCACTTGCGATGACTGCAGGCTATTCAGTTCCTGTTTTGACGTCATGAACATGCCCTGCGTTCGGCCAGCCACGCCTGCATTTTTTCTGGCATGCCTGCGTTTTTCCTGGCACACCTGCATTTTTTCGATCACTCCCTGAAATCAGTCAGTTGACACCCAGAAACGCCCACTTCATGTCAATCACTCTGCGGTCAGCAGTGCGACTGAATAGCTTCGCTAGGCCCTGTGTGAAACTACATCATCCGCTGTAAAAGTACTTTGCGCGTGCACATAGCGCCGCAAACACATGCGCAGAATTGCCTTTTTTTTGCCTCATCGCTGCACAGCGAACGAATGCAGCTAGCGATCAACTCGGAATGACCACCAATATACTGTGGTCTGACTGGCAGTATCACAGTACTTATGAAAAAAATGTATAGTACACTGGGGTACACCACAAACAAACAATAAAAACATTTCTTTATAATTATAATTTCTCTGACGTCCTAGTGGATGCTGGGGACTCCGTAAGGACCATGGGGAATAGACGGGCTCCGCAGGAGACTGGGCACTCTAAAAGAAAGATTAGGTACTATCTGGTGTGCACTGGCTCCTCCCTCTATGCCCCTCCTCCAGACCTCAGTTAGAATCTGTGCCCGGCCAGAGCTGGATGCACCTAGTGGGCTCTCCTGAGCCTGCTAGTAAAGAAAGTAATGTTAGGTTTTTTATTTTCAGTGAGATCTGCTGGCAACAGACTCACCGCTACGTGGGATCGAGGGGAGAGAAGCAAACGTACCTGTTCACAGCTAGGTTGCGCTTCTTAGGCTACTGGACACCATTAGCTCCAGAGGGTTCGAACACAGGCAAAGGTCCTCGGTCGTCCGTTCCCGGAGCCGCGCCGCCGTCCCCCTCGCAGAGCCAGAAGATCAGAAGTTGGTGATGAAATCGGCGGCTGAAGACTCCTGTCTTCATTAAGGTAGCGCACAGCACCGCAGCTGTGCGCCATTGCTCCCACTGCACACCACACACTCCGGTCACTGTAGGGTGCAGGGCGCTGGGGGGGGGGGGGGGGCGCCCTGGGCAGCAATAAGAATACCTTTGGCATAAAAAAGACACATAATACAGTCTGTGGCTGTATATGTGTAAAACCCCGCCATTTTTTAGTCAGAAACAGCGGGACAGAAGCCCGCCGCTGAGGGGGCGGGGCCTTCTTCCTCAGCACACCAGCGCCATTTCTCTTCACTGCTCCGCTGGAAGGACGTTCCCCAGGCTCTCCCCAGCAGTCTCCTGGCACTAAGAGGGTAAAAAGAGAGGGGGGGCACATAAATTTAGGCAAAAGGTGTATTGATACAGCAGCTATTGGGAAAAATTCACTTCTGGTAGTGTGTATCCCTGTGTATATAGCGCTGTGGTGTGTGCTGGCATACCCTTTCTCTGTCTCCCCATAGACCTTGTGGGGTCCTGTCCTCAGTCAGAGCATTCCCTGTGTGTGTGCTGTGTGTCGGTACGGCTGTGTCGACATGTTTGATGAGGAGGGTTACGTGGAGGCGGAGCAAGTGCAGATAAATGTGGTGTCGCCCCCGTCGGTGCCGACACCTGATTGGATGGATATGTGGAAGGTCTTAAATGACAATGTAAACTCATTACATAAGAGATTTGATTATGTTGCTGCCGGGGGACAGCCGGGCTCTCAACCCGGGCCTGCCCAGGCGCCTCAGAGGCCGTCAGCGTCTCAAAAACGCCCACTATCTCAGTTGGTTGACACAGATGTCGACACGGAGTCCGACCCCAGCGTCGACGAGGATGAGGCACTATTACAGCCCAAAATGACTAAGGCCATCCGATACATGATTATTGCAATGAAAAATGTATTACACATTTCAGAGGCTGACCCTGTCCCTGACAAGAGGGTAAATATGTTTGGGGAGAAAAAGCAGCCAGTGACTTTTCCCCCGTCACATGAATTAAATGAGTTATGTGAAGAAGCGTGGTCTTCCCCTGATAAGAAAGTGGTGATTCCCAAGAGAATACTAATGGCGTACCCTTTCCCGCCAACGGATAGGTTACGCTGGGAATCCTCCCCTAGGGTTGACAAGGCCCTGACGTGCTTATCTAAAAGAGTGGCCCTGCCGTCTCAGGATACGGCCGCCCTAAAGGAACCTGCGGATAGGAAGCAGGAAGGTATCTTGAAGTCTGTGTATACACACTCTGGTACTCTACTGAGACCGGCTATTGCTTCAGCTTGGATGTGCAGTGCTGTTGCAGCATGGACAGATACTCTGTCAGAGGGGTTGGATACCCTGAACAGGGATACAGTATTGCTAACACTTAGCCATATTAAAGATGTCGTCTTATATATGCGGGATGCCCAGAGGGACATTTGCCTGCTGGGCTCTCGAATAAATGCAATGTCCATTTCTGCCAGGAGGGTCTTATGGACTCGGCAATGGACAGGGGATGCCGACTCTAAAAAACACATGGAGCTTTTGCCTTATAAGGGTGAGGAATTGTTTGGGGACGGTCTCTCGGACCTCGTATCCACAGCGACAGCTGGAAAGTCGACTTTCTTGCCACAGGTTTCCTCACAGCCTAAGAAAGCACCGTATTACCAAATGCAGTCCTTTCGTTCTCAAAAAAGCAAGATAGTCAGAGGTGCATCCTTTCTTGCCAGAGGCAGGGGTAGAGGAAAGAAGCTGCACCATGCAGCCAGTTCTCAGGAACAAAAGTCCTCCCCTGCTTCCACTAAGTCCACCGCATGACGCTGGGGCTCCACAGGCGGAGCCAGGAGCGGTGGGGGCGCGTCTCCGAATTTTCTGCAACCAGTGGGTTCGCTCACAAGTGGATCCTTGGGCTATACAAATTGTATCTCAGGGATACAAGCTGGAATACGAAGTGGCGCCCCCTCACCGTTACCTAAAATCCGCCTTGCCAGCTTCTCCCACGGGGAGGGAGATAGTCCTGACGTCTATTCACTAGTGATGAGCGGGTTTGGATCCTCGGAATCCGACCCGCCCGAACTTCACCTTTTTTTTACACGGGTCCGAGCGACTCGGATCCTCCCGCCTTGCTCGGTTAACCCGAGCGCGCCCGAACGTCATCATCCCGCTGTCGGATTCTCGCGAGACTCGGATTCTATATAAGGAGCCGCGCGTCGCCGCCATTTTCACACGTGCATTGAGATTGATAGGGAGAGGACGTGGCTGGCGTCCTCTCCGAGTCCATTGTATTATATTAGAACTTAGTTAGTTATAATTGTGGGGAGGATTGGGGACGGGGAGCAGCTGTTAGGGAGTACAGTGCAGGGTTTTGAGTTTAATCCGTTGTTTCTCTGCCTGAAAAAAAACGCTCCACCATATCTGTGCTCACTCAGTGTGCTGCACTGCTGCATGATATATCTGTGCTGAGTGCACTGCTCACACTGCCTAATTGTGGGGACTGGGGAGCAGTTATAGCAGGAGTACAGTGCACAGTTTTGCTGACAGTGGCCACCAGTCCAGTATACGTTTGTCTGCCTGAAAAACACTGTGGTGTTTTTTTTTTCTTTCTTCATGCTAGTTTGTTTAGCAGTCTGCTGACACTGCAGTGTCCACCAGGTCCGTTATACAGTATATTATATATATAATTAAGCACTAAGCAGCAGTACGGTAGGCCACGGCTGTACCTACCTCTGTGTCGTCACTCGTCCATAAGTATAAGTAATACTATACTATCTATCCATCTACATTGTATACCTGTGGTGTTTTTTTTTTCTTTCTTCATACTAGTTTAGCAGTCTGCTGACACTGTCCACCAGGTCCGTTATACACACAGTATATTATATTTATATATAAGCACTAAGCAGCAGTACGGTAGGCCACGGCTGTACCTACCTCTGTGTCGTCAGTGCACTCGTCGTCCATAAGTATAAGTAATACTATACTATCCATCCATCTACATTGTATACCTGTGGTGTTTTTTTTTTTCTTTCTTCATACTAGTTTAGCAGTCTGCTGACACTGTCCACCAGGTCCGTTATACAGTATATTATATTTATATATAAGCACTAAGCAGCAGTACGGTAGGCCACGGCTGTACCTACCTCTGTGTCGTCACTCGTCGTCCATAAGTATAAGTAATACTATACTATCCATCCATCTACATTGTATACCTGTGGTGTTTTTTTTTTCTTTCTTCATACTAGTTTAGCAGTCTGCTGCTGACACTGTCCACCAGGTCCGTTATACAGTATATTATATTTATATATAAGCACTAAGCAGCAGTACGGTAGGCCACGGCTGTACCTACCTCTGTGTCGTCACTCGTCGTCCATAAGTATAAGTAATACTTGATAATGCTGATTTTGATTACCTTATAACCTTCACAATAATGGGTAAGAGACACAGTACGCAATTGGCGTATGGGGTACCGTAAGGGTACGCACTTAGCGTAGCACACGCTCGGCCGTGATCGAGACGCACATGCGGCACGCTCGCTCACAGCTTAATGCGTGGTGTCGAGCACGCTATAGGCAAGCGACTACCGTAATGCTACGCTACCAGCGTAGCGGACGCTCGGGACCACGAGGAGATCACGAGCGGCGCAGACGCTTACAAGATGACAATCAATAAACCTTGAATGTAACACACAGAAAGGATACTCTTATATTGTAAGTCTTGTACTGAAACACTGTAGCGATATAACGCTGCTTAACCTTGTTAACACTAAAGCTGTTTGAGCGATCGTGACGCTCCTATTACCCACTGCAATGTAATGAACACACGATACCGTGCTAAGGATCCAACACCTTTACTAACAAGCTTTTAGTTATATTGAAAAAGGTAAACAGTTACAAGTCATACACTACAGACTAACATATAATTCTAACAGATTATCTAGACAGAAATATACAATATTGTTACAATCTTATACTAAACAGAGAGAGAGAGAGAATGTGGCCAATACAAACAAAGAGCGAGATGATCACAGAAAATTACTTACACACACTGGGAACGATCGCAGCGCAGCCTGGTACCAGCTCCGAGTTAGTCAATATGAAAACCGTTTGTGGAGAGCGAGAGAGCTCCCCAGGCTGGCTGATCTTATATACACTGAGTACAGTATACTACAAAGGGACCTACAATCTCATTGTTCATTGGACACAGGAATGTCTCCTCGCATCATATCAAAAGGTCATAGGTTAGTTTGAACAGGTGGGCTGTGACTATTTCAAACAGCTCAGGTGGGTGGGAATCTCCGGATTCCCGCCGCATGGATAATGAATCGCAAATATATGAAATGTCCAGAATCTACTAATGGCCATAACTATACGCAGGAGCGATTAATCTTTACCTAACCAACACCGGATTGTTGCTATTAAAATGTTCTTTAGTTAGGTACCAGACACAGCTGTTCAAACCCTGTCTGACCCTTCGTACCATACAAAGAGGAATTCCTCTGTCCAGCGACCATTTACATTAAACAAACTTACAGTCATTATTAAGGGGAACATTATCTATAAAACATGCTATTTGGTTCTATTATTAAACGATTAAGTCGCCCGCTAGACGCACACAAACTCTACCGTAAATGCACATACCACGCGCTCGAGCGCATGGCCGAGGCGCCATCACGCGGCTGCGAGGATCCACACGCACGGGAGAGAATGTGCACGTGCAGCAGGCACGCGCATGAGGTGAATATATGGCAACGTGCAGCGTGAGATTTTTCTGACTTTGACATACTATACTATCCATCCATCTACATTGTATACCTGTGGTGTTTTTTTTTTCTTTCTTCATACTAGTTTAGCAGTCTGCTGCTGACACTGTCCACCAGGTCCATTATACAGTATATTATATTTATATATAAGCACTAAGCAGCAGTACGGTAGGCCACGGCTGTACCTACCTCTGTGTCGTCACTCGTCGTCCATAAGTATAAGTAATACTATACTATCCATCCATCTACATTGTATACCTGTGGTGGCTTTTAGTTGTGCGCAAAATATGGAGAACAAAAATGTGGAGGTTAAAAAAATAGGGAAAGATCAAGATCCACTTCCACCTCGTGCTGAAGCTGCTGCCACTAGTCATGGCCGAGACGATGAAATGCCATCAACGTCGTCTGCCAAGGCCGATGCCCAATGTCATAGTACAGAGCATGTAAAATCCAAAACACAAAAGATCAGTAAAAAAATGACCCAAAAATCAAAATTAAAAGCATCTGAGGAGAAGCGTAAACTTGCCAATATGCCATTTACGACACGGAGTGGCAAGGAACGGCTGAGGCCCTGGCCTATGTTCATGGCTAGTGGTTCAGCTTCACATGAGGATGGAAGCACTCATCCTCTCGCTAGAAAAAAGAAAAGACTTGCGGCAAAAGCACAGCAAAGAACTGTGCATTCTTCAAAATCCCAAATCCCAAAGGAGAGTCCAATTGTGTCGGTTGCGATGCCTGACCTTCCCAACACTGGACGGGAAGAGCTTGCGCCTTCCACCATTTGCACGCCCCCTGCAAGTGTTGAAAGGAGCACCCGCATTCCAGTTCCTGATAGTGAAATTGAAGATGTCAGTGTTGAAGTACACCAGGATGAGGATATGGGTGTTGCTGGCGCTGGGGAGGAAATTGACAAGGAGGATTCTGATGGTGAGGTGGTTTGTTTAAGTCAGGCACCCAGGGAGACACCTGTTGTCCGTGGGAGGAATATGGCCATTGACATGCCTGGTGAAAATACCAAAAAAATCAGCTCTTCAGTGTGGAAGTATTTCAACAGAAATGCGGACAACAGATGTCAAGCCGTGTGTTGCCTTTGTCAAGCTGTAATAAGTAGGGGTAAGGACGTTAACCACCTCGGAACATCCTCCCTTATACGTCACCTGCAGCGCATTCATAATAAGTCAGTGACAAGTTCAAAAACTTTGGGCGACAGCGGAAGCAGTCCACTGACCAGTAAATCCCTTCCTCTTGTAACCAAGCTCACGCAAACCACACCACCAACTCCCTCAGTGTCAATTTCCTCCTTACCCAGGAAAGCCAATAGTCCTGCAGGCCATGTCACTGGCAAGTCTGACGAGTCCTCTCCTGCCTGGGATTCCTCCGATGCATCCTTGAGTGTAACGCCTACTGCTGCTGGCGCTGCTGTTGTTGCTGCTGGGAGTCGATCGTCATCCCAGAGGGGAAGTCGGAAGACCACTTGTACTACTTCCAGTAAGCAATTGACTGTCCAACAGTCCTTTGCGAGGAAGATGAAATATCACAGCAGTCATCCTGTTGCAAAGCGGATAACTGAGGCCTTGACAACTATGTTGGTGTTAGACGTGCGTCCGGTATCCGCCGTTAGTTCACAGGGAACTAGACAATTTCTTGAGGTAGTGTGCCCCCGTTACCAAATACCATCTAGGTTCCACTTCTCTAGGCAGGCGATACCGAGAATGTACACGGACGTCAGAAAAAGACTCACCAGTGTCCTAAAAAATGCAGTTGTACCCAATGTCCACTTAACCACGGACATGTGGACAAGTGGAGCAGGGCAGACTCAGGACTACATGACTGTGACAGCCCACTGGGTAGATGTATTGCCTCCCGCTGCAAGAACAGCAGCGGCGGCACCAGTAGCAGCATCTTGCAAACGCCAACTCGTTCCTAGGCAGGCTACACTTTGTATCACCGCTTTCCAGAATAGGCACACAGCTGAAAACCTCTTACGGCAACTGAGGAAGATCATCGCAGAATGGCTTACCCCAATTGGACTCTCCTGGGGATTTGTGACATCGGACAATGCCAGCAATATTGTGAGTGCATTACATCTGGGCAAATTCCAGCACGTCCCATGTTTTGCACATACCTTGAATTTGGTGGTGCAGAATTATTTAAAAAACGACAGGGGCGTGCAAGAGATGCTGTCGGTGGCCAGAAGAATTGCGGGCCACTTTCGGCGTACAGGCACCGCGTACAGAAGACTGGAGCACCACCAAAAACACCTGAACCTGCCCTGCCATCATCTGAAGCAAGAGGTGGTAACGAGGTGGAATTCAACCCTCTATATGCTTCAGAGGATGGAGGAGCAGCAAAAGGCCATTCAAGCCTATACATCTGGCCATGATATAGGCAAAGGAGGTGGAATGCACCTGTCTCAAGCGCAGTGGAGAATGATTTCAACGTTGTGCAAGGTTCTGCAACCTTTTGAACTTGCCACACGTGAAGTCAGTTCAGACACTGCCAGCCTGAGTCAGGTCATTCCCCTCATCAGGCTTTTGCAGAAGAAGCTGGAGGCATTGAAGGAGGAGCTAAAACAGAGCGATTCCGCTAGGCATGTGGGACTTGTGGATGGAGCCCTTCATTCGCTTAACCAGGATTCACGTGTGGTCAATCTGTTGAAATCAGAGCACTACATTTTGGCCACCGTGCTCGATCCTAGATTTAAAACCTACCTTGGATCTCTCTTTACGGCAGACACAAGTCTGCAGAGGTTCAAAGACCTGCTGGTGAGAAAATTGTCAAGTCAAGCGGAACGCGACCCGTCAACATCTCCTCCTTCACATTCTCCCGCAACTGGGGGTGTGAGGAAAAGGCTACGAATTCCGAGCCCACCCGCTGGCGGTGATGCAGGGCAGTCTGGAGCGACTGCTGATGCTGACATCTGGTCCGGACTGAAGGACCTGCCAACGATTACTGACAAGTCGTCTACTGTCACTGCATATGATTCTCTCACCATTGAAAGAATGGTGGAGGATTATATGAGTGACCGCATCCAAGTAGGCACGTCAGACAGTCCGTACGTATACTGGCAGGAAAAAGAGGCAATTTGGAGGCCCTTGCACAAACTGGCTTTATTCTACCTAAGTTGCCCTCCCTCCAGTGTGTACTCCGAAAGAGTGTTTAGTGCCGCGGCTCACCTTGTCAGCAATCGGCGTACGAGGTTACTTCCAGAAAATGTGGAGAAGATGATGTTCATTAAAATGAATTATAATCAATTCCTCCATGGAGACATTCACCAGCAGCAATTGCCTCCAGAAAGTACACGAGGACCTGAGATGGTGGATTCCAGTGGGGACGAATTAATAATCTGTGAGGAGGGGGATGTACACAGTGAAAGGGGTGATGAATCGGACGATGATGATGAGGTGGACATCTTGCCTCCGTAGAGCCAGTTTGTGCAAGGAGAGATTGATTGCTTCTTTTTTGGTGGGGGCCCAAACCAACCAGTCATTTCAGTCACAGTCGTGTGGCAGACCCTGTCGCTGAAATGATGGGTACGTTAAAGTGTGCATGTCCTGTTTTTACAACATAAGGGTGGGTGGGAGGGCCCAAGGACAATTCCATCTTGCACCTCTTTTTTCTTTCATTTTTCTTTGCGTCATGTGCTGTTTGTGGAGTATTTTTTTGAAGGGCCATCCTGCGTGACACTGCAGTGCCACTCCTAGATGGGCCAGGTGTTTGTGTCGGCCACTAGGGTCGCTTAGCTTAGTCACACAGCTACCTCATTGCGCCTCTTTTTTTCTTTGCGTCATGTGCTGTTTGGGGAGTATTTTTTTGAAGGGCCATCCTGCGTGACATTGCAGTGCCACTCCTAGATGGGCCAGGTGTTTGTGTCGGCCACTAGGGTCGCTTAGCTTAGCCATCCAGCGACCTCGGTGCAAATTTTAGGACTAAAAATAATATTGTGAGGTGTGAGGTGTTCAGAATAGACTGAAAATTAGTGGAAATTATGGTTATTGAGGTTAATAATACTATGGGATCAAAATGACCCCCAAATTCTATGATTTAAGCTGTTTTTTAGGGTCTTTTGAAAAAAACACCCGAATCCAAAACACATCCGAACCCAAAACACGGCCACGGAACCGAACCCAAAACCAAAACACAAAACCCAAAAAATTTCAGGTGCACATCACTACTATTCACAAGCTGTACCTCCAGCAAGTGATAATAATGGTACCCCCCCTTCAGCAGGGAAGGGGTTACCATTCCACACTGTTTGTGGTACCGAAACCGGACGGTTCGGTAAGACCAATTCTAAATTTAAAATCCTTGAACATTTACATGAAAAAGTTCAAGTTCAAAATGGAATCGCTCAGAGCAGTCATTGCCAGCCTGGAAGAGGGGGATTTTATGGTATCTCTGGACATCAAGGATGCGTACTTGCATGTCCCCATTTATCCGCCTCACCAGGAGTACCTCAGGTTTGTGGTACAGGACTGTCATTACCAATTCCAGACGTTGCCGTTTGGTCTATCCACGGCACCGAGAGTCTTTACCAAGGTAATGGCGGAGATGATGGTACTCCTCCGGAAGCAAGGAGTTACAGTTATCCCGTACTTGGACGATCTCCTCATAAAGGCGAGGTCCAGAGAGCAGTTGTTGGTCAGCGTAGCGCACTCTCAGGAAGTGTTGCTACGGCACGGCTGGATTCTGAATATTCCAAAGTCGCAGCTGATTCCTACGACGCGTCTGCCCTTCCTGGGCATGATTCTGGACACAGAACAAAAGAAGGTATTTCTCCCGGAGGAGAAGGCTCAGGAGTTAGTGACCATGGTCAGGGATCTCCTGAAACCAAAGCAGGTGTCGGTGCATCACTGCACGCGAGTCCTGGGAAAGATGGTAGTGTCATACGAAGCCATTCCTTTCGGCAGGTTCCATGCCAGGATCTTTCAGTGGGATCTGTTTGACAAGTGGTCCGGATCGCATCTTCAGATGCATCGGCTGATCGCCCTGTCCCCGAGGGCCAGGGTGTCTCTTCTGTGGTGGCTGCAGAGTGCTCATCTTCTCGAGGGCTGCAGGTTCGGCATACAGAACTGGGTCCTGGTGACCACGGATGCAAGCCTCCGCGGATGGGGGGCAGTCACTCAGGGAAGAAACTTCCAGGGGCTGTGGTCAAGTCAGGAGACTCGTCTGCACATAAACATACTGGAATTAAGGGCCATATACAACGCCCTGAGTCAAGCGGAGCCCCTGCTTCGAGACCAACCAGTGCTGATTCAGTCAGACAACATCACGGCAGTCGCCCATGTAAACCGACAGGGCGGCACAAGAAGCAGGGTGGCGATGGCGGAAGCCACAAGGATTCTTCGTTGGGCGGAGAATCACGTACAAGCACTGTCAGCAGTGTTCATTCCGGGAGTGGACAACTGGGAAGCAGACTTCCTCAGCAGGCACGACCTCCACCCGGGAGAGTGGGGACTTCATCAAGAAGTCTTCGAGCAGATTGCAAATCGGTGGGAACGGCCAAAGGTGGACATGATGGCGTCCCGCCTAAACAAAAAGCTAAAAAAATATTGCGCCAGGTCAAGGGACCCTCAGGCGATAGCTGTGGATGCACTGGTAACTCCGTGGGTGTTCCAGTCGGTATATGTGTTTACTCCTCTTCCTCTCATACACAAGGTACTGAGAATAGTAATAAAAAGAGGAGTGAGAACGATACTCATTGTTCCGGATTGGCCAAGAAGGACTTGGTACCCAGAACTTCAAGAGATGGTCACAGAGGACCCATGGCCTCTGCCTCTCAGACAGGACCTGTTGCAGCAGGGGCCCTGTCTGTTCCAAGACTTACCGCGGCTGCGTTTGATGGCATGGCGGTTGAACGCCGGATCCTAGCGGAAAAGGGTATACCGGATGAAGTAATTCCTACGCTGATAAGAGCTAGGAAGGATGTGACAGCAAAGCATTATCACCGCATATGGCGGAAATATGTTGCTTGGTGTGAGGCCAGGAAGGCCCCTACAGAGGACTTCCAGTTGGGTCGTTTTCTGCATTTCCTACAGTCAGGTGTGACTATGGGCCTCAAATTAGGGTCCATAAAGGTTCAGATCTCGGCCCTATCCATTTTCTTTCAAAAAGAACTGGCTTCACTGCCTGAGGTTCTGACGTTTGTAAAGGGAGTGCTGCATATTCAGCCTCCTTTTGTGCCACCAGTGGCACCTTGGGATCTTAACGTTGTGTTGGATTTCCTGAAATCCCACTGGTTTGAGCCACTTAAGACCGTGGAGCTAAAATATCTCACGTGGAAAGTGGTCATGCTATTGGCCTTAGCTTCGGCTAGGCGTGTGTCAGAATTGGCGGCTTTGTCATGTAAAAGCCCCTATCTGATCTTCCATATGGACAGGGCAGAATTGAGGACTCGTCCCCAATTTCTCCGTAAGGTGGTATCATCGTTTCATTTGAACCAACCTATTGTGGTGCCTGCGGCTACTAGGGACTTGGAGGATTCCAAGTTGCTGGACGTAGTCCGGGCTTTGAAAATTTATGTTTCCAGAACGGCGGGAGTCAGAAAGTCTGACTCGCTGTTTATTCTGTATGCAGCCAACAAGGTTGGCGCTCCTGCTTCTAAGCAGACTATTGCTCGCTGGATCTGTAGCACGATTCAGCTGGCTCACTCTGCGGCTGGATTGCCGCATCCAAAATCAGTAAAAGCCCTTTCCACAAGGAAGGTGGGCTCTTCTTGGGCGGCTGCCCGAGGGGTCTCGGCTTTACAGCTTTGCCGAGCTGCTACTTGGTCGGGTTCAAACACATTTGCTAAGTTCTACAAGTTTGATACCCTGGCTGAGGAGGACCTTGAGTTTGCTCATTCGGTGCTGCAGAGTCATCCGCACTCTCCCGCCCGTTTGGGAGCTTTGGTATAATCCCCATGGTCCTTACGGAGTCCCCAGCATCCACTAGGACGTCAGAGAAAAATAAGAATTTACTCACCGGTAATTCTATTTCTCGTAGTCCGTAGTGGATGCTGGGCGCCCGTCCCAAGTGCGGACTTCTTCTGCAATACGTGTATATAGTTATTGCTTACTAAAGGGTTATTGTTATGAGCCATCAGTTGATTGAGGCTCAGTTGTTGTTCATACTGTTAACTGGGTATGGTTATCACAAGTTATACGGTGTGATTGGTGTGGCTGGTATTAGTCTTACCCTGGATTCCAAATCCTTTCCTTTGTCAAAGTCAGAAAAATATCTCTATGCACACTACCATATTTGCACCTCGCACAGGTCCGTGCTGCGCATGCGTACGCTCTCCCATACGTGCGCATACTCACAGTCGCGGGCACCCGCAGGCGCACGGTATGCGTATTTACGGTAGAGTTTATGTGATCGTAGCGTGCGACTCAATCATTACATATTTCCACTATATAATGTATTTTTTAGATCATGGTCCCTTTGATAGATTCTGAAAGTTTGGTTAATATAGAATGTTCATGAACAGAGAAATCCCTCTTTGTTTGATACGAAGGGTCAGACAGGAGTAATACAGTCGTGTTTAGTATCCATCGGAAGAATATTTAATTAGAAATATTCCGGTGTTGGTTTGAAGCAGATCAATCGCTCGTGCGAATAGTTATGGACATAAGAAGTTTATGAACATTTACTTTATTTGCACTTTATTACCCATGCGGCGGGAAACCCAGTTTCCCTCCCACCTGAGCTGTTGGAAATAGTCACAGCCCACCTGTATGAATCAACCTATGACCTTTTGTTATAATGCGAAGCCGAATTCCTGTGTCCAATGAACAATGAGATTGTAGGGACCATTGAATTGCATTGTGTGTGGGGCATAAATAGAAAGGCCGATCACATCCAGCTCTCACTCTTCAACGGTTATCATTGCTGAAAATCGGGAGCTGGATGTCCAGAGGCGCATGCGATCGTTTCCTTTGTGCGTAAGTTTTTCTCCGTAATCATACTGTTTCTCTCTTGTTATTATGGGCCATATCTTTCTCTCTCTTCTCTTTCTCTCATTTTTCTCTTAAACTTAATTGTATTGTATTTACTGTGTAGTTACCTGGTTAGTCTATGTTATATTGTAGTGTATGATTTGTATTTGTATTAATTCTTTTGCAAGTATATCATTCAAATATATATATATTAGGCGTTGGACCCTAAGCCCAGGTATCTGTGTATTTCTTATAGAGTTAAGTATTCACAGAGCGTCGGTGACGCTCAAACTGCTTTTAAGCTAGTAAGGTTATACTGTGCTGCATTTACACCATATCACTACACAAAGGGTTTACTGCATAATACACTGTTTATGGTTTAGATATAAAGGTTTTACATTGTGAGCGTATGCGCCGCTGGTGATCTCTTCGTGGTCTCGAGCGGTCGCATCGCTATAGCGAATCATTACGGTAGTCGGCAGCCAATAGCGTGCCTGCCAGTGATCTCTTGGCCGTGAGCGAACGTAACGCTTGAGCGTCTCGACCACGGCTAAGCGATCGTTACGCAACGTGCGTACCCTTGCGGTACTTCATACGTAGTTAGCGTACAGTGTTCTTAGACCTCATAAAGGGTATTATATACGATAAATATTTAGCTTTATCAATTGCGGGCTCGTCCTGTCCTTCACATATCTACACTAGGTAATTTCAGCAGACATTATCCAGCAGCAAAGGGCGGGAGATCATATTCCTCGTAGTGCTGTTTGGATAAGCGTCTGCTTCTCTTAGTAAAGGGTGCTGAAGGAATCCGGGAACCGGAGGTAAGAACAAAACAATAGTGTCTTTTTAAAACTGTTTATTTTTCTGTCTTGCGTACACACGCACGCACACATATATATCTGCATTTCCTTTTCATTGGTGTATTTTCGTATATCACTCTTCTGTTTGCCAGTTCTATAGTTGATAAACGTGCTTAGAGAGATTTGTCACTATTTCATAGTTTAAGAGTAAAGGTAATATAGTTAAAGTATAGACAAACATACAGCTGTGCCTGAGAGACAAGGCGAAGTCAGTGTGGTGCGTGGTAGATGATAAAGGATCATCTACATTGATAAACGTATAAATTGTGTTACGGTGGATCTTTGCTTTGCGTACACGTGTCTGTAACAAAAGACTGAGACTTGCGTACGCAATCCAAAGGCCGACGCACGCAGCGTATATTACGCAACGGAGCGTACGGGTACGCCCACGTAACTCAAATCACAAGTTTTTTTTTTTTCTTTCTCTCCTCTCAACGCGATAAGTAGCGCCACGCGGTAAATAACGCCAGGCGATAAATCGCGCAAATTTTTTTTTTTTTAAATTCGAAATTTAAATTAATAGATCCTTCTCCTAATTTGTAACACATCTGGTCTAAAGAGAAATTTCTGCGCAGAAATAGAAATAGAAACAAAAGTGTACATGTGGTGAGTGAGTGTGTTGTATACAATTTACAGGTTGAACCACAAGAAAAGTCGAGTTCTCGTGAGGTACATGCGTGTAAGTGACGTACATGGTGGCTAGGGAGGCATCCCTGGTTAAAACATACAATTTGAGCATTAGAGTGTAGCAGACCAGGAGGTCATACTGTAACAGACCAGGAGGTCATAGCAGACCAACAGGTTCAGGTACAGCAGACAAGGAAGTCCGCTATACAGTCCACAGGCACAACACCAAGAAAGGGTTGGTGCAACACCCATATAGGCCATACAAGCTCTTGCTGAAGGAATTCGCAGCCGCAATTTTCGATTCCACTGGTCGCCCCGTACATAAGATTAGTTGCTTATGTGCTGAACGACTGTACCGCACGTAATTGTGTACATTAGTAAACCTGACCGGTACTATTTGTGTACGAAGGTCATAAACGCTATTTGTACATTCTAACGTGATTTGTGTAATTTTTTTTATTTTAAGGGAAGTTCGCTGCTCACTCAGGAACTATCCAGCAACCAATAGTTACTGGAAAGAGTAAGTGTTCTTCGGATCACCCTCACAGGTTCCAGTAAATAGAGGTTCAGGTCGCAGGGGCCCTAGGTCGAGTACGCCAGCACCATATCGGTGTGATCAGGTCGTATTGGTCGGCGTGGGCGAGTGAGTGGGGTACTCGGTAAACCGCCACCGTCAGCCTATTTTGGACATTTGGTTTGCGTAAGGGTTGGTTGAATAAAGCAACACCTTCGAACTATGGGGGCCACTTGTTCAGGTAGGGGGCGATCAACCTCGGTTCGGGTTGATTCAGTGAACCGACCAATTGGGTCGGCAAGGTATGTAATGTGTGAGAAATACGGAAGTCACACAGAAGCTTTATGTGATGAATGGGAGAGAATGACAGTACATGACGGGGAGAAATTCCCAAGAGTAGGTAGCTTCAGCTCAGAAGTGTTAACGAATTTAAGGAGAAGGATATGTCTCATTAAATCAGCAAAGAGACGAATCAAGCATTATGATTATTTGCAGTTGTGGCAACAGGAGGGTGACATACAGAGAGGATTGGCTCAGGCGGCGGGATCTGGCTCAATCAGAAAACTGATAGCCACGGCCCCACCGCCACCATATATATCGGGAGAGAAATTGGTTGCGGAGAATGACGCACTAAGGTGTAACACACAAACACTTAGCAACTGTGTAAATGTTAAAGATAATGTTAACCAATTAACCAATGCAAGTATTAACCCGTGCAAGTTGTACCCTGTTTTGAACTTTCCTCAGGAGTGTGATCAAGAAGACGAATCGGCAACAATTTCAGCGCTCTCTCTAGCAGCCACCATAGCAGAGACCACAGTAGGCACAGCTCCACCCCCGAGATTAGTAACAAAGGCCCCTAGCGGAGGGATAGGTGAGGTCGTATCTACAGGTAAGTACGGCACCATACACTATGCTGAAGCCATTTCACCACAGGCTGTAGAACCCACACAGAGTGATGTTGTTAGAGTTACTCCTGTTAGGGTAATAGCTGTTCCAAATGGGAAAACTGACACATCAGGAGTCACCCCTGTGAGGAACATTGCCATGTATAGCCCATTTTCCAGAATGGAATTAAGGACCATAGTGTCTGAATTCCCTGACCCTAGAAAAGACTTAGTTGCCAGTCAAAAATACATCAGAGACTTAGGTAACACTGTAGAGCCCAACAATAAAGACTGGCAGATATTGCTGAGAGCATGTTTACCCTCCAATGTTGACGCAACTCAATTTTTAGCTGATTGCGGATTAGATCAGGATGTACCTCTTACAGGTATGTACAACAAAGATAATGTAAAAAGAATAAACTTACAGTTAAAAGAGTATTTCCCAGCGGTAGTCAGATGGAACAAGATATTCTCCATTAAACAGGAGTCAGAGACAGCTGCAGAGTATTTTCACAGAGCATTATCAGAAATGGCAAAATACACAGACATAGAGGACATTAAAACAAACATAAACCATCGAGAAGTAGCAGTATCGGTACTGATGGATGGTTTAAAAGAATCATTAAAGACTAGGGTACAGACCACAAAACCATGTTGGCGAGGTCTGTCTGTGGCTACTTTGAGAGAGGCTGCTATTGATCACGATAGGAACATCACCAGACACAGGGAACAACAAAGTGATAAGTTAATGGCAGTAAGTATACAGGCCCTGACCACAAAACAGCCTGTGTTAACATCACCAAACCCTGTGGGTAAGTCAAATGTGGTAACATGTTATTTTTGTCACAGACAGGGACACTTTGCACGAGACTGTAGATCGAGAAATGTACAAAAATCTTATCAACCCCCTAGACAACGACACGACATTGGGAGCAAGGTCCGCAGAAACGGAGTTATGAGCCACATGCAGGGGAAACAAAAAGATACCCCCCAAACAGAGATTGGCAAACCTCTGGTAGTTCCCAGCTAACTCCCTCACAAGTAGTTGCTGCCAGCGGGATTCAGGGAGGTCACCATACTTAATAGGGGTGTGGCCATACCTGTAATCTGCAGCCAGTAAAATTGATTGCAAGTCTTGGAAGTGAACCAGAAATTGCAATCAATGTAGCTGGTAAATCATTAAACTTTCTTGTAGACACAGGGGCGGCCAAATCAGTGATAAATTCGACAGTGGGCATGAGGACCACTGGTAGGACAATTCCAGCCGTGGGAGTAACAGGAGTAGTCCAGCATTACCCTGTTAGCAAACCAGCAGAGATTACAATAGGGCCTTTACATACCAAGCATTCCTTTTTGCTGGCTGCATCGGCACCGACCAATCTCCTGGGAAGAGACTTACTGTGTAAAATGGGGTGCGTCATTTATTGTACTCCTGAAGGTGTATTCTTGGACATACCTGAGAATCACGCTCAGGAAGTACGAGACATGTTAGACTCCCCGTCAAAATTAATGTCACATACCATTATGACAAATAGGACTCCCTCCCAAGTAGAAGAAATGACATCTCAGATACCAGAGTCACTTTGGACAAAAGATGGACAGGACACTGGATTAATGGCAAACGTAGCTCCGGTAGTTGTACAAGTAAAAGATGGTAGGATAGCTCCAAAAATCCCACAGTACCCTCTGAAGCCAGAGGTGGAGTTAGGAGTTTACCCAGTAATAGAGCGCTTGCTACAACAGGGCATTCTGGTAAGAACGTCCAGCACTGCTAATAGTCCCATCTTCCCTGTGAAAAAGAGTGGGGGGAGGGGTTACAGGCTAGTGCAGGATCTAAGGGGGATTAACAAAATAGTTGAGAGTCAGTTCCCCGTAGTGCCAAATCCAGCTGTCATCCTAATGCAAATCCCTCCCACTGCGAAATTTTTCACTGTTATTGACCTCTGCTCCGCTTTCTTTTCGGTACCTCTGCACCCTGACAGTCAATATTTGTTTGCATTTACATACAGAGGAGTCCAATACACATGGACTCGATTACCACAGGGATTCATAGATAGTCCAAGTATATTTTCTCAGGCTTTGCATGACTGTTTACAGTCTTTCCAACCAGTGAGTGGATCAGTATTAATACAGTATGTGGATGATCTACTACTGTGTTCTGATTCATTGGAGGCATCCCTGAAGGATACGAAACAGCTCCTGTTTCATCTTTCAGACACAGGACACAAGGTTTCCAAAGACAAGTTGCAATTATGCCAAACTAAGGTAAAATATTTGGGACACTGTCTAACACAAGGACTGAGACACCTGACCGCTGATAGAATTCAAGCAATTAGAGACATGACTCTGCCACAAACCCAGCAACAGATCAGAACATTTTTAGGAATGTGTGGGTATTGCCGTAACTGGATCCCAGGGTTTTCCATCCTAGCGTTACCTTTGCAGGAGATGGTCTCCTCAAACAAACCTGATCGTATTTCGCATACAGACGAGTCTGAGACAGCATTTGAGAGACTTAAACAGTGCCTAACGCAGGCACCAGCATTAGGTATGCCAGACTATGGGAAACCCTTTGAACTATACGGAACAGAAAGTGCTGGTTGCGCGGCAGGCGTACTAACCCAAAAGCACGGTGATGCCAGCAGGCCGGTAGCATATTACAGCGCTCAGCTAGATACGGTAGCGCGATCCCTCCCCACATGCTTGCGAAGCGTTGCTGCGATAGCATTGCTAGTAACGAAAAGCGAAGACGTCGTGCTAGGTCACAACCTCACAATTCATACACCACATGCAGTGTCAGCCTTGTTAAATTCTGCACAAACCAGACACGTCTCATCAGCGCGGTTTACAAGATGGGAATTGGCACTAATGGCCCCCGTAAACATCACCATAAGGAGATGCAGTGCATTAAATCCTGCAACATATCTCCCAGGTGTGCCTGGACAGGCACAAAGGGTGGAGGATGAGAGTGGTGGGGAAGGAGGATTTAATACAAAGGAAGACACTCATGATTGTATGGAATATTTGACCCAAAATTTTACCGCAAGGCCTGACATCAGTGACAACCCACTGGAAGATGCAGAACTTACGTTCTACACGGACGGTAGTTGTCATAGACAGTCAGACTCGGGAGACTTGTGTACTGGATACGCAGTCGTAGATGACCAAGGCACCATAGAAGCGGAACCGCTAGGCCCACCTCACTCAGCCCAGGTTGCTGAACTGGTCGCCCTAACCAGAGCATGTGAATTGGCTAAGGGCAAATCAGCCAATATCTACACCGATTCTAGATACGCATTCGGGGTAGTCCATGATTTCGGAGCCCTATGGCGCCTCAGAAATTTCATGACGGCAGCCGGTACACCGGTAGCGCATGCAGCTCACATAAAAAGGCTTCTAACAGCGATACAGGAACCCGACAGAGTGGCTGTTATCAAATGTAAAGCACATACATATAGCCAAGACCCAGTATCGCTTGGTAACAGCCGAGCAGACGAAGCGGCTAAATTAGCAGCTGGTACCCCCAGACAGACAGACACCACACAATTGATGGTATTTAATACCATCAACACACAGAAGTTGTGTGAAATGCAAAATTTGTGTTCCACACAGGAAAAGGCAGTCTGGAAGGCAAAGGGATATGGCCAGGAGTCCTCAGGACTCTGGACGGATGGACATGGTAAACCAGTGGCCCCCAGAGCATATCTTCCGTGTTTGGCTGAAGCAGCTCACGGGCTGACTCATCTAGGCAAGGAAGGGATGTGCAAGTTGGTAAGAGCATATTGGTGCGCCCCAGGATTCTCCTCTCATGCGAGTAAAAGAGCCATGTCATGCCTTACCTGTTTGAGAAAGAATATTGGAAAGGCAATACCTACAGAACCATCCCATATCCCACCTGCCGGCGGCCCTTTCCAGGTAATACAGATTGACTTCATTCAATTACCCCCTTGTCGAAATTTGAAATATGTACTTGTTTGTATAGATGTTTTCTCAAATTGGGTCGAAGCATTTCCGGCAGCCACAAATACCGCTATGTTTACTGCTAAGAAAATTGTGCAGGAATTTGTATGTAGATATGGTATCCCCAGAATTATCGAAAGTGATAGGGGTACCCATTTTACAGGTGATGTCTTTCAAGGAATGTGTAAATTGATGGGAATTGATAGCAAGCTGCACACTCCATACCGTCCACAGGCGAGTGCGAAAGTGGAAAGAGTGAACAGCACTATTAAAAATAAACTGAGTAAAGTGATGGCAGAGACAGGATTGACATGGCCAGAAGCTTTACCCATTGTACTGTACAGCATCAGAACCACTCCCAGGTCCCCTCTTAATCTGTCACCCTTTGAAATCTTGTTTGGTCGACAACCGCATGTTATGATTAACCCTCAGGATGATTTGAAGTGTAACAATGAAGTGACTGTAAAATACTTGATTAACATGAGTAAACAGTTAAGGAATCAAAATGATAATCTGAAGTTAGTGATTCCTGATTTACCAGATAGTAATTGTCATGACATTGAACCTGGGGATTATGTAATGATACGGAATTTTCTACGCTCAGGTTGCCTTATTGACAGATGGGAAGGACCATACCAGGTCTTATTGACTAGCACTACAGCATTGAAGGTTGCTGAGAGAGAGACTTGGGTTCATTCGTCCCACTGTAAGAAGGTCGTTGATCCAGAGAGGTCCCGTGATAAGGAACAGACGGTAGAGGTTGTATCACTAGAGTGTCTGTTCCAGGAGGACTAAGGCGGCACCTGAGCATCGAGAACCACAAGATCAAAAGCAGTTGTCGATCCCCTGTTCCCTTTTATTGTTTTTCTCCACTTCCCATCCCCTCTCCCTCAAATTATTTTTCCCCCCTTCTCATTCTTCTTCGTCTCCTCCTAAGATGGACTTGCCTCAAGAGACTGTGATCCGGATTTTCCTGTTGACCATGATGTTGACCAGAGCAGTCTGTTCCGGCGAGAGTACCATGGAGTTCGAGAGGGGTTCTGGAATGGGTTCTGATGACAGAAATGGAGGCGTAGTTTTCCGAGAACAACTTAACCAACAAGTAAAGGCGAGTATCAGAAAACGATCCGATAGCATTGACCATAGAAGGAATTGTGAAGGATTGTTAGCTGAAGAAAACTGTATCTGTCGGCTCTGTAACAATGTCATTGAGGATGGGTGCATAAAGAAATGCCAATCCAGTTTTAATATCCATATGGACCGGCATCCCTTGAGTGACTATCACTCTTTAGTGGGTAGTGTGTTAAATAAAACAGATTGTTGGGTATGCTCTCAAGTACCTCAAGGTCATAGCAAATCAGGGCTAGTACCATTTCCTTTAACGATAGGGGAGGTACTTGAGTTAAGTGGTGGGAGACCGGTGGACAGAAGGTTTAATATCTCCAGTCCTCCTAGTTTGAAGCTCCACCAATACCATGTGGATAGGTCCCTATTATGTTTCAACATCTCCAATCCCCGAAAGCCGGGAAATTGGGAAGTGTCATGGAGTAACCAAACCATGACCTTTTCGCATAGAGCAGATAGAATGCCTACAGATACAGAGCTTGTACGCCACATAGCCAGTAGAGGAAAATCTTTCCGGTATAGGTATACCTTAGGAAATAGGATTACTAGAGTTGGAGAGGTATCACCAGGATACTGTGCACATATCGTACAACCTGATACGTGTACTAAGCAGATGGAAGAATTAGGGTTAGGAGATTTCACATGGAAGGTGTGTAATATGGTTATGTCCTACTCCGTCCCATATGTTCTCCCCGATGATGCATATTTCATATGCGGGAGAAAGGCGTACAAGTGGCTTGCCCCAAACTCTGAAGGATTGTGTTATATTGGAAAAGTACTGCCTGAAGTAATGACTGTATCACATGACAAAATGAAAGACATACACCGTGGTGCCCAAGCTCCTTATACTCACACCCATTACGAGCACGTTGTTAAAAGGCACCTGATAGAGAAGACAGAGCATCCGGCCTCTGACCTGATAAGTGAATCCACCGGGATCCAATTCTTAATCGCGTTAGATTTCACCCGCACCGCTAGAGGAGTGCTGAATTATAAATACATATCGGCGCTCGCAAATTTGTTAGATAATATCACTGAAATGTATGATGACACATTTAGGTATACTGGAAGGGAACTTCAAGCTTACAAAACAGAACTGGTACAGCATAGAATGGTTCTCAATTACCTCACAGCAGTGACAGGCGGATATTGTGTCACACTGGCAACACAATACGGCGTGAAATGTTGCACATATATTACGAATAGCACCGAGGACCCGGTCGAGGTCATAGACCAAAAGATGGACGATATTCTCCAATTGAAGTGGGAATTTCGCAGGAGACACAATCTCACTCTTGCTGCTGTAGGTAATGAGCTGACTGGTTGGGTGTCATGGTTGAACCCGCGAAATTGGTTTTCTGGTTTAGGAGACTGGGCTCAAGGAGTCATAATGGATGTTGGGAAGTTTCTCCTATGTATCTTAGGTGTTGTCATATCGATTGGATTGATATTTAGATGCGGTCAGGCTTTAATGAAGTGCAAACACCGTACAAGGGTAATGAGTTTGAGGAGTGAGGAAACTGTAATTCCAATGGATTTGATTTATGACCCAACGGTAGAAACAATGATGTAATGAAAATGCGATTATACGGTCCGTTTCTTTCACCTGTTTTTCCGTTTTCTCCAAGGTAAAAAGACCCACTTGGACGAGGAATTTGATGAGCCGATATACAGACAACAGAGGGATTAAAGAAGAAGTTTTGACAACCTGATACACAGATTCTTGATGAACTATGCCATGGATCCCCAGTTTCCCTAGAAATTTTAAAATTACGCTAGCCCAACACTTTTGTAAATCTATGGACATTGACAGCTTTGCTCGCACCTTATGAGCAAAAGCACAAAGAAGACTGCATTCAACAGACACCAAACAAGACCTCAATCGACGAATGTACATTTACCTGACATAGAATACCACCACATTTACCGTAATTATGTCTTTTCTTCATTTCTACAACCCTCAGGTAATGACACACATAGTCGATAGGGAATATAGGCACAGATATCAGCAATCACATATCTCCCCCATTCATGTATCATCAACTAAAATGTGCTCCCCCATTTTGTTACAACCAAAGCCGAAAAGAGCTCGGTAAAGTTTGACAGCCCATCCACAGACCCGTACCACGGGATAAGAAGGAATTCAAATGTATACTTCGCAATACCTCGAAGCTTGATTTAAAACACGTACGGCACGATGATACATGACCCCCAAACACGGATTCATACACACATGCTTCTGCTATCTCACTAGGTCATACCCTTTTCCTACCATCTCCTCTCCTCCTTTACCCAACCATGTAAATGTATTAACCCCTAACATATATTTTTCTCTTTTTGAAATGTTTTCAGGAAGTGGCAGTTATTGTTGACTGCCAAAGGGTGGACTGTCAAAGTCAGAAAAATATCTCTATGCACACTACCATATTTGCACCTCACACAGGTCCGTGCTGCGCATGCGTACGCTCTCCCGTACGTGCGCATACTCACAGTCGCGGGCACCCGCAGGCGCACGGTATGCGTATTTACGGTAGAGTTTATGTGATCGTAGCGTGCGACTCAATCATTACATATTTCCACTATATAATGTATTTTTTAGATCATGGTCCCTTTGATAGATTCTGAAAGTTTGGTTAATATAGAATGTTCATGAACAGAGAAATCCCTCTTTGTTTGATACGAAGGGTCAGACAGGAGTAATACAGTGGTGTTTAGTATCCATCGGAAGAATATTTAATTAGAAATATTCCGGTGTTGGTTTGAAGCAGATCAATCGCTCGTGCGAATAGTTATGGACATAAGAAGTTTATGAACATTTACTTTATTTGCACTTTATTACCCATGCGGCGGGAAACCCAGTTTCCCTCCCACCTGAGCTGTTGGAAATAGTCACAGCCCACCTGTATGAATCAACCTATGACCTTTTGTTATAATGCGAAGCCGAATTCCTGTGTCCAATGAACAATGAGATTGTAGGGACCATTGAATTGCATTGTGTGTGGGGCATAAATAGAAAGGCCGATCACATCCAGCTCTCACTCTTCAACGGTTATCATTGCTGAAAATCGGGAGCTGGATGTCCAGAGGCGCATGCGATCGTTTCCTTTGTGCGTAAGTTTTTCTCCGTAATCATACTGTTTCTCTCTTGTTATTATGGGCTTTCTCTCTCTTCTCTTTCTCTCATTTTTCTCTTAAACTTAATTGTATTGTATTTACTGTGTAGTTACCTGGTTAGTTAGTCTATGTTATATTGTAGTGTATGATTTGTATTTGTATATCATTCAAATATATATATATTAGGCGTTGGACCCTAAGCCCAGGTATCTGTGTATTTCTTATAGAGTTAAGTATTCACAGAGCGTCGGTGACGCTCAAACTGCTTTTAAGCTAGTAAGGTTATACTGTGTTGCATTTACACCATATCACTACACAAAGGGTTTATTGCATAATACACTGTTTATGGTTTAGATATAAAGGTTTTACATTGTGAGCGTATGCGCCGCTGGTGATCTCTTCGTGGTCTCGAGCGGTCGCATCGCTATAGCGAATCATTACGGTAGTCGGCAGCCAATAGCGTGCCTGCCAGTGATCTCTTGGCCGTGAGCGAACGTAACGCTTGAGCGTCTCGACCACGGCTAAGCGATCGTTACGCAACGTGCGTACCCTTGCGGTACTTCATACGTAGTTAGCGTACAGTGTTCTTAGACCTCATAAAGGGTATTATATACGATAAATATTTAGCTTTATCACCTTGTTGTCTCAGCTCTTCCGGGCACAGTTTCCCTAACTGAGGTCTGGAGGAGGGGCATAGAGGGAGGAGCCAGTGCACACCAGATAGTACCTAATCTTTCTTTTAGAGTGCCCAGTCTCCTGCGGAGCCCGTCTATTCCCCATGGTCCTTACGGAGTCCCCAGCATCCACTACGGACTACGAGAAATAGAATTACCGGTGAGTAAATTCTTATTTTTACACTGTTTGTTTTTAGGTTTAATTTTTTAAATTTTACCCTGGGGAAGAGCCCCTGGATGGGCGGACAGATCACTTCTTTCAGATACAGCAGGCAGAGAGAGCACCCCTTTTTCAGATACCGCTGACAGACAGAGCACCCCTTTCAGATACAGCAGGCAGAGAGCACAGCTTTTTCAGATACAGCGGACAGAGAGAGGGGATGTAGTTATGTGACCACTGGTCACATAACTGATGACTACATCACACCCCTTCTAAATTCTGACAATCAGCATGCCAACCAGCAGGGACTATTCTCACTTGTGGGAATAGAACCTGTGGCAAACGCAGCTCACCACCGAACCCGCAAGGGGATTGTTGCATTCCACTGCCGGGATCCCGCGGTTGGTATGCTGACCACCAGGATCCCCAGCAACAGTCATGCATACCGAACCCAGACAGAGCACCCCTTTTTCAGATACAGCCGAGAGAGTACCTCTTTCCATGTACGTGCCTCCCATGTCATTAATGATTAAAATTATACAAAGAAGATATTTATGACACATATTCTGTGTCATAAATATCTCCTTTATATTAATCTAATAATTTCTACACTTAAAATGAGTTTGGGAGGCACCAATAGTGGAGCCTCCCGTTGTTAATGGGACAGGGGCAGGAGCGGGGGGCGGGCAGAGGTGAAGCCATGCTATGAGCTCTAAAAGCCCTACTAAAGTGCCGCCTTGATACAGGGATGTGCTTTCAACCCATGAAAGCACAACCCTGTCAGTGAGGCCAGATTGATTGGCCAGCGGATCCGTCACTGGATCCGCTGTCATCACTGTGTGGGCTCAAAGTAGGTGCGGGCTGCGGCGGCAGAGGCGAGGGTGGCGGGATGCGGCAGAGGTGATAGTATTAGCGGCAGGCAAGGATCCGAGATTCTGCAGAGTTTAGCAGCGGAGCGGTACCAGTTTCAAAAATGATGCCTCGGCGTCATTTTTGAAATTCAAGATGACCACCGCGAGCCAATCACGGCTCGCTGTGTCATCACCCCGTCCCCTCCAGCTGACTTATATAAGTCAGTGCGAGGCAGCGGCATCAGTGCGAGGCAGCGGTGTCAGTCCGACGGCGGAGGAGGAGCAGTGAAGAGCTCCTGAAGATAGAAGACGCCGTGGAAGTCCTGGATGGGCGGTGGCTATGCAAAAGAGCGTAACAGCCGCTGCCCGCTAGGTGAAGATGCTGGAAGCCCTGGGGAGGGGGCAGCCATGCAAAGGAGCTTAAATGCCGCCGCCTCCCAGGTGAAGACGCTGGAAGCCCTGGGAAGGCGGCGGCCGCCGCCTCCCAGGTGAAGTCGCTGGAGGAAGATGACTGAAGCCATGGAAAGGTGGCAGCTATGCAAAAGTGCTTAAACGTCGCCGCCCCCAGGTGAAGACCCTGACTAATATTTTTTTTTTAAAAGGTGTGTTTTTTTATTTTAATATTTTCTTTACAGGCGGACTACGGGTGCCAGCGGGCCCTTTATGTCCAGGCATGCTGGCACTTGTGGTTCTCCAACTGCCAGCATGCTGGGGCAGGCCTGCTCGGACCTGTAGACTACCTGTAAAGAAAAATAATAGCATACAATGAACCCCACACCCACCGCCACCAGGGGAGCTGGACAAAGCTCTGAGCTATCATCCCAGTGCTGGTTGTTGCTCGGGAGGGGGGACCCCATTTTTATTTTTTGGGGTCCCCACTTTCTGAGGAATTCCAGCCTTTGGCTGACTTGTTTGGGAGGCTGATTAATGTTATGGCAGGGGGACCCCACACTGAGTGTCTCCCCTGCTATGGCATTACCCCCCCTGGCTGGTTCTGCCTGGTGCTGGTGTTAGTGAAGTATGTGGTACTACACTTTTTCTCCACCTCTATGAGGGGGTGTTGGTTAGCTGCCAGTGCCTCCCCAGCCACTGAGCTCACTGCATGTCACTGCCCCTTTCAGATACAGCAGACAGGACACCCCTTTCATATACTGTACAGCAATAAGAGAGAGAACCCCTTTTAGATACAGCAGATAGAGCACCCCTTTCAGATACAGAAGCACCCCTTTCAGATATAGCAGATAGAGCACCCTTCCAGATACAGAAGCACCCCTTTCAGATACAGCAGACATAGTACCCATCCTACGCCACACCAGACATAGTACTGGAGACTGACACGTCCATCCAGTACGCTCTCCACAGCCGGAATGAAGATTACGCAGATGCACGGGACTCGGAGATCCTACAAAGTTCAGGTGGGTTTTTTCCCAGGGAACCGAACCCGCTCATCCCTAATAAAGTTGTAACAGGCAAATACGGTGATGTGTTGTGCAGGTGTCTGTTGACGTACCTGGATTCTTCGCCCAGAATCACCTCTTCAAACGGATATCACTGCTGGAACACTAGGCAGAGAGACAAGGAACCCCAACCCCAGAGGACACAACACATTAGTCACCACGCGTTAGGATGGTGACAGAAGGTTTTATTATTCGGGAACAACTAGTCACCGCTCAAAGATTAATTGATCAAAAGCAATTCCAATTCCTTTTAAAGACAGTTACTGTATATCAATATCATCAGATAACCCCATGCGAAAAGGAACACCTACAAGGTAATAAACATAACATGCGATTTTAATCAGTATATATGAGTTATGCACTCTCTGTCAGTAATGGTACCATAATACCTAGTACTGTCCATGAAGCAGTGACTTAAGTCTCTGCGATCCAGTTCCTATATATATTATCCTTCAAATGTATATGCGGTTTCTTAAACTTGTGTCCACTGCTTCCACAGGGAAGAAGTCTTGCACCCTTTACTAGATCCTGTCCAGCATTAACAATACTTAGCAGGGTTAAGAGCAGCAAGCAAGGTTATTCAGTCTCATAGTTCGTTAGATAAGCATGCAGAAATCCCCTTAATCTTAGCAGAGGGGGAAAGAGAGTAATTCAAGCAGAGAATCAGGACAATAGCACAGTTCAGTATCTCGCTGGTGCAGCATGCAAATAACTCTTATGAGCCTGTAAGGTAAGATGCACAGTGCAGTTCTGAAACTGTAGTGAGCAAGTATGCAGATACACAAGCAGGTAGGAGTACTGTGTCTTTAGCTTCGGATAACTGACAGCCTGTGTGTCAAATTGGCTGTGCCTAGGGTTGATTACTCCCCTGAGGCTGTCTGTTACTTTTTCTGACTAGAAAGCACAAATCCTGCTCTCTCTCTCTCTCTACAGCTTATAAGGCAGCACGCAGGTACAGTTTAAATCATTAAATAGCATGCAGTTAGGGGCAGTTCAAGCAGAGAGTAGTAGACGTACACAGTTTGTTTGGTAGCACTAAAGCAGTTCCTTAGCAATTAATATTACACACAAGGCAGTTCCACTATTTGAAGAAGTATGCAATCAGGAGAGAGGCAGTTTGATAAGAGCACCAGTCAAGAGGCGATACAGTTCAAAGCAAGTAATGCAAGACTCCCTGAGGTAAATTTACTGATAAAGAAGCCAATGAGTCTCTCACTGTTTCTGACTGGAAAAAGTCTCCCTGCAATATCCTGCTTCCGGCAATAACTCACTTTTTCTCCATCAGATGTAGAGTGAGGGGTCTGTTATATGTAGTAGGATTTATGAATCTCTACTTTGGAATTACACTGCCTGGCTGTGGATAAAGCAATCAGGTACCCCTTACATGCGAGGGCTGACATGGTCTCTGACTGTCTATAGCTAGCAATGGCTGGAGTTGGTTGCTGAAAGATTTTTACTATTACCGGTGGAGTTCAGTGTAAGCAGAAACAGGGCTCTACCTGGTGCAGTCTGAACTCTGTCACACACTAGTGCTGGGCTGAACACTGGCTGCTTTAGTCTGTTTGTATGACAGCTGGAAGTCTCTGACTGTCTTCACATCCCTCACCAACAGGCTTTCCCAGAGGCTCCAGTGGTACAGCTCCCTTTGTCACAGCTCACCATCAATGCAGCTCTCTGTCACACACGTGTCTCTTCACAAGTCTCTCAGCAGGATTTTCCAGACCTCTCAGCACTCTTTTCCCTGTCAGCAGGGCAGACCAGTGGCGCGTCCCTGTTGCTGTCTCTCCCTAGCATCCTCTCAACTTTGTTACCTCAGTGCATACACTGGAAGGTAACTCCGTCTTCTGCTCTTCCCGCTCTGCACCACCCAATCAGTGGCTTTGATTCCTCCTGCTCTGCAGGTCTGCACCTAGGTCCTAGTGCTCCACAAGTTGCTGTCCTTTGGTTGCTGACATTGCCTAGCAACCTGACCAAGGGGAAGCTGTTAACCCTTTCAGCTGCACTGTGCCGGCCAGTGAGAAATGAGGGTTCCTTTTAGGGAGAATTCAGGTGGCTCACCCAGGTTGTCTCCAGTATATGGGTGATGGTACCTATATAACCACATATATCCCCATAAATCCAAGTTGATAGGATATCCATGTCATAGGGGGGAATTCAAATGTTTGAAAAGTCGGTTGGGTGTCTTTTTTCCTGTCTATTAGAGAGGAAAAAACAGACACCCAACTGACTTTTCAAACAATTGAATATCCCCCAGAGTGTCACAAAAACACATGGATGCTACAATACCAAATAGTGAAAATGTTTTATAAATGAGCATTGGTGCCTCCTATCACTGCATTAATATCTGAAATCTGCCAGACATTAGAAGATACTGTATTGAATTAACTGAAAGTTTCACATTATGGAAATCCAAATAATAGTGCCTATGAGATTTCTGTTGAAACAAATTGCAACATGCACACCAAGTTTTACAATCATATCTGTGAGAAGTGAGGGCATATGCCGCTAGGCGTGCTCAGATATGTGTAACAGCTTAATATCAGTTGTTGCCCTTGGTAATCACTGAGGATAGAAATTGATCTGTGCCCTCCAAGTGGCAATTTCTCCAAATGACTGAACACTGTGTGTGATTATCTAGAAGTGCTACACTTTGATGGTGACCCAGGTAAAGCCACGTAAGAACAAGATTACAAATGAGCGTGTGCCAAAACCACAAATAGAAATGTCAGACTGTAGAAAGCATATGTCTCTCACAGGTTAAAGATTATGGTGGACATTTACTAAGCAGTGATAAGAGCGAAGAAGTGAGCCAGTGGAGAAGTTGCCCCATCAATTAATCAATCAATCAATCAATCAATCAATCAATCAGCAGCTCTGTATAATTTTATAGTATGCAAATTATAAATGTTACTTCAGTGCTGATTGGTTGCCATGGGCAACTTCTCCACTGGCTCACTTCTCCGCTCTTATCACTGTTTAGTAAATGTCCCCCTATTTGCCTAATTCAGAGTTGATTGCAGCAGCAAATTTGTTAGCAACTGGGTAAAACCGTGTGTGTGTGTGTGTGTGGGGGGGGGGGGGGGGCAGATATAACATATGCAGATAGAGTTAGATTTGGGAGAGGTGTGTTCAAACTGAAATCAAAATTGCAGTGTAAAAATAAAGCAGCCAATATTAACCCTGCCCAACTGCTAACAAATTTGCTGCTGCGATCAACTCTGAATTATTCCCTAAATCATGCTGTTAGTAACAGTCAGTATCTGCCACAGGCATCACTTACATATGTAACACCTGGTGTGGCTTCTATAAAAGGGGGCGTGGCTTTGTGAGGGTGCCATCAGAAAGGAGCATGGCTTCATGGAGGGTACCATCAGAAGGGACGTGGCCCCATTACACAGGGGCATGGCTACACTTCCCGACCCCCGTTTGTTACTATGGGGGTACGGGAGGTGCTGGTTGACCCCTGAGACTGCATTACCGGATTCAACATGGTGACAGAAGCCAGGAACTGCACATAATGTTACAGTGCAACACCTGGCTCTTGTCAGTAGCAGGAGCTGACACTTTGGTGACACCTGGGTGCGGGCCGCACCACTCGAACTCCCGTTGTGACGCCACTGGTATCTGCCATGATCACTCTCCGTTGAAATGCTGCAACAGTGACATAACAGAGCTGACACTCTTTTATTGCTGGACAAAAAGTAGTATCTCCCTCCCACCGTATATAAAGCAGTGGTAGCAGGACAGCTCTGCCAATACCTATCAATGGCAGCTCCGTCAGTCTCCCAATGCTGGCCGAGGGTGCTGGCTGAGTAGTGCATTTACTAAACAAGAACCAAATGGATAAGCCAGCAAGGACCATCATGGCTATTGGCCATCCATGACACAAATAGGGGCCACAATGTTTGAAAACAGTCCCAGGGTGCTTCAAAGAAGAAAACTGTAGAACCCCAAAATTAAGAGGTTCAGGGAGGTGCCTAATGCATTTCTTGGCTGTAGATAATGCTGACAGTTTCATCAGAAGGCTGCGCAGTGTGCCTATACACTAAAAAGGCCCTGACTTTGTGACCACATGTTCACAAATGACTCTTTTGTTTTGTGGGAGTGTCATGGGAAAGTTGTGGGCATGTAAGTTGACTTGTAAGTTGACTCCCTTGCTCGATTGTAGTGATTGTCGTATTGGGCATAAAACCTGATTAGTAAATCTGCACCCACATGCACATTCTCCTCTACACTTCCTGGTAACGGATAGCTTTTTGCAATACTATGAACAGCCCGCAGCTGCAAATTCATGTGCGAGGTGGGAGAAAATTCAAATTTCTGCATTTTCCAGCCATTTTTAAAAGTTAAGGTCAAAACATTATCTTCAAGGTCTGTAGCTTTTCATTTTGGCATACTGAGGATGCTATTTGACCATCTGTGCCATGGTGCAGGCATCCTTCACTTGCTCTCCTTCTTGTGTTGAGAAGCTCAGTGGCTCATTGTTCCTGGGTAGACCATGACAGTCTTGGAGGACACAAAGGTTTGGGCCTCACCCACTTGGTTCCATTACTTGCTGCACCGTAAATCATCTGTCCAAGGCGATCTCGGATTAAACACTGGCTGTGACCTACTCCTGGTGAATACATGCGTACTCTTGGCAGGTGCGTCACTGCTAGTGGTGACACCCACAGCTGGGGGAGAGAAGGTGGGGCTTTTACGTGCTTTTGGAGGCATATATTGCAGAGTCTCAAAGAGCTATGTAGAAAACTACTGTGTCCTACTGTGGCACTTTTTCACAATAACAAGATAGTGCTGCTCATGCACAGAAGACCAAAGGGCAGCCATCTTGGTAAAGGACTTGATGCTTACCCAAAGGAGCATCATGGTACCATGTACTCTCTCATTTCAATAACTCCTACCCGGCTTTATCACTTGCCTCAGAGTCAAATAAACTCTACTATTCTATCATCCATTCCTCTATACCTCTAGGCTTCCGAACCAACCAGACCTGAGTACTGTCTTGGCTCCTTCTCTAAACAGACATATGTACTATTGACGCCTTACTCAGACCTTCAAACCACCCTCCTGCAGCTTGGACAACCCTGTACCTAGTCACAACCTCCACTACTTCAACTTGGACATCACAGCCACTACTTGCTACCCTCATGCCCCCCCAAAGGTCAATGCCTAGAGCCTCATACAGTATGTGTCTTATTATCCTTTTAGAATGTAAGCTCTCATGGGCAAATATCTCATCCTCATGTCTCACTTATGTCTTCTCTTCATTATCTCAACGTGTCTTTGTCATGTCTTATGTTGAGTTTGTTCTGTATGCCTCCTTATTGTTAGTTTGTATAACTGTTTTGTTCATGTCTATCATGTCTGCCTCCCGTGTCTTAAGCTGAATTTTCTATCTGCCATGCAATTTCATTGAAATCACATCCATTCATTTTGTTTTGCTTACAGTAATTGTTATTGTAATTTATATCACTTTGCTGTCTTGTATGTATTTGTCTTTCACCTACTGTGTTAAGTTACTGTAATGTTTTGATCTTTGCTTTGTACTTATGCTATGGTTACCTGATGTGTACTGCATTTATGCTCTGTAACTTTGATATGTTTTATGTCTACCCTTGTATTGCACTTCAGACACTTTGCTGTGTCTTATAAATAAAAGATAATTATGCTAGATAAAAGTTGGTAAGTGCACACTTCTCAGTCATCACATATGCAGAGGAGAAAGGATCTTCTGTAAAATCATTAAAAACAGAAGAGAGTGAATAGAGCATTACATTTAAAAAATATTCCTACATACTTTTCCACTGTACAGTATGCACAAAACTGCTAAAAAGTATATGTATATACTATTGCAACTGTATAACAGTATCGTACATTTTCATTTTGGATCAGGGATACTCAACCTGTAACAAACTATGGGCCTTATTCAGCTTCAGTTGCAGTTTTGATAAAATAGCAAAACTGCAGCTGCTATCAGTCGCATGCTGGGGGCCGTCCAGAAAAGGGCAAGGCCGCCCAGCATGCTAATGGCGGTCAGCGATGTGATCGTAATTCAATTGTGAGCGCATTGCTAAATGAGTGAAACCCCTTGCCTCTGAAGCCTGGCTGCAAAGGCAGTCGGACCGCCACCATTTTCCCGCTTTGCAGTGGATGCATATGATGTCACGGGGCCGCTCAGAAAAGGCGCCGCCCAGCCCCTGTTTGAGCCATCCTGCTCCCGCAACGCCGCATCGCCGCCACTGCCCGTCCCACGAACATCTCTTCCTGTCAATTGGGTAGAGGCATTCACATCACTGAGATGCGTTCATATCTGCCCGGCCCACGCATACGCAGTATGATTCATGCAAGTGAGCTCTGCCGCTGGGATGCGTCCAGAGCTGAATAGTGCCCTATATAAGGCTACATTTCTAAAACTGCAACTTTAGCTGATTCTCGTCGGGTTTGAATCCAAAATTTGAATTAGTAATAAATTACCTGCTAATTTGCATTTAATTTTAATGGCATTATACATTTCAGGGTCTAACCCATTGAGAGTTTGTGACTTGCTAAAGCTGTGGTTTAGTAAATCTAGCCCGTAGTCTCTAAGTAGAGACCCAGATATTGTAGATGTTCTACAATTGGAGTCAAAATGTATGCTGACAGTTCCAGACATTAATGGTTCCACCACATTCTTATGTTGAGAAGACACTGTAGTTAATTTTATGCCCCATAATAGCGCTCTTGTTAATTTTTTTGCACTATAATAAGTAATGCTTAGTTCAACACATTGTAGTTAGAAGTGACCGAAGTACAAATGATGACACCCAGTGTTCTTAGTTTGCATTATGCCATACAGTGCCGCCAGATCACATTGATGGGCTCTTGTTTCCTGTGCTCTTAGATAACAGCCTGTGATAGAATGGATGATGTGACTATTTAGCTGAAGGTTTCTCTGTCCATCCCTGTCCTCACCAGTTGCTGCAGATGTGACATCAGAGAATGCTGGGAGGTGAGACACAGTCTCTCCTAGCAGAATTTGGCATAAGCTGGATGCAGGGAGGTGGGTCCCATAGCAATGGCACCCCCTATGCCCATTTTAGTTATGACCTTGCATAAACACATTCAGCTCAGAGGCGGATTTAGACCATCGTGGGTCCCTAAGCAAGATACCAATTTGGGGGCCCCCTTCCTCAAACAATCCACTCCCCACTACTCTTCCAGTCATTTAGGGCAAGGGGTGTTGCCACACATAGTACCCCCCCAATTCAAATGATGCCACACAGTAGTGCCCTTACTCACATTACACCACATAGTAGTGTCCCTTATTCACGTTACAACACACATTAGTACCCCTTATTCATATTACATAACACATCAGAGACCCTTATCAACATGTAAATCGCAGCGGAAAATGCTGCGCTATATAAGAAACAGCTAATAATAATTATTACGCTACAAAGTAGTACCCCTTATACACATTATGTCACACAGTAGCGCAAGGAGGGGGTTAAGCATAGGCAGTACTATGGGCAGTGTTGGGGGTAGGGAGGGGGTAAAGATAGCGACAGTGGCAAAGAGGGAGCTTGGGGCAGTCAGTACTGGTGGTAGGGAAGGGGTGATGAAGTGCAAAGTAAATCATCTTGCCAGCATAGGACCAGCATGCTTCACCAGTTGCACTGAAATAAATCAGACACAGCTTTTTGAAGGCATGCATAGGACGTGAGGATTCACACACACATTTATCAAATACATAGTTAATGTACAACCAACATGAATATACTTATGATCAACATTAGTAACATCTGTGCAAACTTATTTCTACATTAATAATACTGCAGACTGATCCTCCCAGGATATACCAATCACAGATTATACCTTCTCTATTAGGCCTACTGCACTGCAGACACAGCACAGGGAACACACACTGCTGAAGGGGGAAACACACACAATGGTGTCACAATGATCTCAGTAGTGATCTATATATGTAGTACATGCTGTGCACATCACATATTCCTGCCCCCAGGTATCATGTCCACTAGTTACAATGCACCCCGTGCATACAGGGTCACAGCCTGTATATGCGAGTCCATCTGCACGGGCACAGATGCCGGCAGGTCCAGTGCAGGCAGGCAGGCAGGCATGGGGTGTCACACTGGCTCGCTGCATGTACACAGTGCACACATCTTAGGGCAGTGACAATAAGGGGCCCTCACAGTTGCAGAGCAGGAGGAGTGTGGCGGCACTGCACTGGGTGAGCAGGGGCCAGTCGCTGCCAGGTGCTGAGGCACAGGCAGAGGCGTAACTAGGGTCTTTGGCGCCCAGGCAAGATGAAGAATGGCACCCCCCAAAAAAAACTATGTGCACTCGCCAAAAGTGTCTGCCAAAACGTGGACATGGACACTGAAAACGGGACATGTCAACATGACACGCCACCCATTTCTAGTCACCGTGGGAACATTCCTTTCCATTTCATATGCACCTTACCTATATGGTGGTTTCTCGCAATGGGGAACTTCTGAAGAAATGTATCCTCCCCGAGAAGACGGCATCTTCAGTCGGTATTCACTATTCATGTAGGATATCCCATTGTCCGGAAAATGCCTGTTTGTGTAGGGATATTACCAAGGTCATCATACAACAGCAGTTCAACCAGACTCACATCCTGCCCCCTGAATCTCTCAGCCACACCATCTCCACCTTGCATCTCTCAGCCACACCATCTCCACCTTGCGTCTCTCATCCACACCATAATTTCTCCCATTGCGTCTATCAACCACACCATCATCTCCTCCCTGCACTGCATTATTTATTATTATTATTACATTTTATTTATAAGGCACCACAAGTGTTTTGCAGTGCCGTACAAAGGACAGTACAGGGAGGCAAAACTTAGCATTACAGTAAATAAATAACAAATAGAGTACAGGTAACAAAGAGCACCACAATTCTCAAGACATAATACAGCTAAGATGTAAGTAGTGAGGAAGTGATCATCGTACTACCAGGGGCTGGTGGCCATCGATGGAGATGAGCCGTTACCAGCAGGAGAAAAAGTGGGTATAGATGGTCGCTGAGTAGGGGAGAGCTGCTAGTGAATTGTGTTGAGACGAGGGCTTAGATAACAAGAGGAAAGAGGGCCCTGCTCTGAAGAGCTAACAATCTAGTGGGAAGGGTCGACAGACAGATGACATGAGGTGCAAGCAAGCGGGAGGTAGCCTGATGGCAGTATGTAAGCAAAGCTGAGATGTTCAAGGCATGAGGCAGGAGGATGGAGGAGCGGCCTCTGGACTCGGTTATGCGTCGGGAGGGTATGCTTTGATGAATAGGTGGGTTTTTAGTGCCTGTTTGAAGCTTTGCAAGGTTGGGGAGAGTCTAATAGAGCGGGGGAGTGCATTCCACTGAAGGGGTGCAGCACGGGCATAGTCTTGAACTCGAGCATGAGAAGCAGTGACCAGGGCGGTGGAGAGGCGACGGTCATTGGTCGACTGTAGGGGGTGGGAGGGAGTATGAAGGGAGAGGAGGTTGGAGATGTAGGGAACAGTGGAATTAGAGATGACCTTGTATGTGAGGGTGAGGAGTTTGAGGAGGATTCTGTAAGGGAATGGAGCCAGTGTAGTTTTTGTCGAAGGGGAGTGGCAGATGTGGAGTGACGGGAGAGGAAAATAAGCCTAGCTACGGAGTTCATGACAGATTGGAGGGGAGCAAGATGGGAACAAGCATCTCAGCAATACCATCATCTCCCTGCATCTCTCAGCCACACCATCTTTTCCTGCATCTCTCAGTCACACTATCATCTCCTCCCTGCATTACCTCTCAGCAATGCCATCTCCGGTTTCTCTCAGCCACATCATCATCTCCAAAATGTGTCTCCCTGCCACACCATCGTGTTTAGCCTGCGTACCTCACCATGTCTAGCTCCATTCACTCTGTGTCAAACCACCTCCCCCACTTTATTCTGTGTCTCCCCTCCTTCATTCTATGTCTCTCTGTCGTAATCCCCCCTTCATTCTATGTCTCTCTGCCCCCCTTCTATGTCTCTCTGTGTCCCCCCTCCCCCTTCTATGACTCTCTGCACCCCCTCTTCTATGTCTCTTGATGTGTGTCTCCCCTCCCCCTTCTATATCTCTCTGCACCCCCTCTTCTATGTCTCTCTATGTGTGTGTCCACTCCCTCTTCTATGTCTCTATGTGTCCTGCCAGCCACCCTCACCTTCAGGGGACAAGGAGCCAGTGGACGGTGAGGCCAGGAAACAGGCTGAGGCTCAGGGAGCATTGGTGGCGCACTCTCGGCAGCAGCAGTGACAAAGTAATTATTCTTATTATTTATGATTATCTTTCTTATACAGCGCGGCAAATTCCGTTGTGCTTTACAACTGGACACAATAATCTGACAAAATTGAGTAATAACAGTCATAGAGGTAGGAGGGCCCTGCTTGCAAGCTTACAATTTATAGGGAAAAATAAGAATTTACTTACCGATAATTCTATTTCTCGTAGTCCGTAGTGGATGCTGGGGACTCCGTAAGGACCATGGGGAATAGCGGCTCCGCAGGAGACAGGGCACAAAAGTAAAAGCTTTAGGATCAGGTGGTGTGCACTGGCTCCTCCCCCTATGACCCTCCTCCAAGCCTCAGTTAGGATACTGTGCCCGGACGAGCGTACACAATAAGGAAGGATTTTGAATCCCGGGTAAGACTCATACCAGCCACACCAATCACACTGTACAACCTGTGATCTGAACCCAGTTAACAGCATGATAACAGCGGAGCCTCTGAAAAGATGGCTCACAGCAATAATAACCCGATTTTTGTAACAATAACTATGTACAAGTATAGCAGACAATCCGCACTTGGGATGGGCGCCCAGCATCCACTACGCACTACGAGAAATAGAATTATTGGTAAGTAAATTCTTATTTTCTCTGACGTCCTAAGTGGATGCTGGGGACTCCGTAAGGACCATGGGGATTATACCAAAGCTCCCAAACGGGCGGGAGAGTGCGGATGACTCTGCAGCACCGAATGAGAGAACTCCAGGTCCTCCTCAGCCAGGGTATCAAATTTGTAGAATTTTGCAAACGTGTTTGCCCCTGACCAAGTAGCAGCTCGGCAAAGTTGTAAAGCCGAGACCCCTCGGGCAGCCGCCCAAGATGAGCCCACCTTCATTGTGGAATGGGCATTTACATATTTTGGCTGTGGCAGGCCTGCCACAGAATGTGCAAGCTGAATTGTACTACACATCCAACTAGCAATCGTCTGCTTAGAAGCAAGAGCACCCCGTTTGTTGGGTGCATACAGGATAACAGCAAGTCAGTTTTCCTGACTCCAGCCGTCCTGGAAATATATATTTTCAGGGCCCTGACAACATCTAGCAACTTGGAGTCCTCCAAGTCCCTAGTAGCCGCAGGTACCACAATAAGCTGGTTCAGGTGAAACGCTGACACCACCTTAGGGAGAAACTGGGGACGAGTCCGCAGCTCTGCCCTGTCCGAATGGACAATCAGATATGGGCTTTTGTGAGACAAAGCCGCCAATTCTGACACTCGCCTGGCCGAGGCCAGGGCCAACAGCATGGTCACTTTCCATGTGAGATATTTCAAATCCACAGATTTGAGCGGTTTAAACCAATGTGATTTGAGGAATCCCAGAACTACGTTGAGATCCCACAGTGCCACTGGAGGCACAAAAGGGGGTTGTATATGCAGTACTCCCTTGACAAACTTCTGGACTTCAGGAACTGAAGCCAATTCTTTCTGGAAGAAAATCGACAGGGCCGAAATTTGAACCTTAATGGACTCCAATTTGAGGCCCATAGACAGTCCTGTTTGCAGGAAATGCAGGAATCGACCGAGTTGAAATTCCTCCGTGGGGGCCTTCCTGGCCTCACACCATGCAACATATTTTCGCCAAATGCGGTGATAATGTTGTGCGGTCACCTCCTTACTGGCTCTGACCAGGGTAGGGATGACCTCTTCCGGAATGCCTTTTTCCCTTAGGATCCGGCGTTCAACCGCCATGCCGTCAAACGCAGCCGCGGTAAGTCTTGGAACAGACATGATCCTTGCTGAAGCAAGTCCCTTCTTAGTATCTCTTGAAGTTCCGGTTACCAAGTCCTTCTTGGCCAATCCGGAGCCACGAGTATAGTTCTTACTCCTCTCCGTCTTATAATTCTCAGTACCTTGGGTATGAGAGGCAGAGGAGGGAACACATACACCGACTGGTACACCCACGGTGTTACCAGAGCGTCCCAGCTATTGCCTGAGGGTCTCTTGACCTGGCGCAATACCTGTCCAGTTTTTTGTTCAGACGGGACGCCATCATGTCCACCTTTGGTCTTTCCCAACGGTTCACAATCATGTGGAAAACTTCCAGATGAAGTCCCCACTCTCCCGGGTGGAGGTCGTGCCTGCTGAGGAAGTCTGCTTCCCAGTTGTCCACTCCCGGAATGAACACCGCTGACAGTGTTATCACATGATTTTTCGCCCAGCGAAGAATCCTTGCTGCCATTGCCCTCCTGCTTCTTGTGCCGCCCTGTCTGTTTACGTGGGCGACTGCCGTGATGTTGTCCGACTGGATCAGCACCAGTTGACTTTGAAGCAGAGGTCTTCCTAGGCTCAGAGCATTGTAACTTGCCCTTAGCTCCAGTATATTTATGTGGAGAGAAGTCTCCAGACTTGACCACACTCCTTGGAAATTTCTTCCCTGTGTGACTGCTCCCCAGCCTCTCAGGCTGGCATCCGTGGTCACCAGGACCCAGTCCTGAATGCCGAATCTGCTGCCCTCTAGTAGATGAGCACTCTGCAGCCACCACAGAAGAGACACCCTTGTCCTTGGAGACAGGATTATCCGCTGATGCATCTGAAGATGCGATCCGGACCATTCATCCAGCAGATCCCACTGAAAAATTCTTGCGTGAAATCTGCCGAATGGAATCGCTTCGTAAGAAGCCACCATTTTTCCCAGGACTCTTGTGCATTGATGCACTGACACTTGGCCTGGTTCTAGGAGGTTCCTAACTAGCTCGGATAACTCCCTGGCTTTCTCCTCCGGGAGAAACACCTTTTTCTGGACTGTGTCCAGAATCATCCCTAGGAACAGCAGACGTGTCGTCGGAATCAGCTGCGATTTTGGAATATTTAGAATCCATCCGTGCTGTCGTAGAACTACTTGAGATAGTGCTACTCCGACCTCCAACTGTTCTCTGGACCTTGCCCTTATCAGGAGATCGTCCAAGTAAGGGATAATTAAGACGCCTTTTCTTTGAAGAAGAATCATCATTTCGGCCATTACCTTGGTAAAGACCCGGGGTGCCGTGGACAATCCAAACGGCAGCGTCTGAAACTGATAGTGACAGTTCTGTACCACGAACCTGAGGTACCCTTGGTGAGAAGGGCAATTTGGGACATGGAGGTAAGCATCCTTGATGTCCAGGGACACCATATAGTCCCCTTCTTCCTGGTTCGCTATCACTGCTCTGAGTGACTCCATCTTGATTTGAACCTTTGTATGTAAGTGTTCAAAGATTTCAGATTTAGAATAGATCTCACCGAGCCGTCTGGTTTCAGTACCACAAATAGTGTGGAATAATACCCCTTTCCTTGTTGTAGGAGGGGTACTTTGATTATCACCTGCTGGGAATACAGCTTGTGAATTGTTTCCAATACTGCCTCCCTGTCGGAGGGAGACGTTGGTAAAGCAGACTTCAGGAACCTGCGAGGGGGAGACGTCTCGAATTTCCAATCTGTACCCCTGGGATACTACTTGTAGGATCCAGGGGTCCACTTGCGAGTGAGCCCACTGCGCGCTGAAACTCTTGAGACCGCACCTGAGTCCGCTTGTACGGCCCCAGCGTCATGCTGAGGACTTGGCAGAATCGGTGGAGGGCTTCTGTTCCTGGGAAGGGGCTGCCTGCTGCAGTCTTCTTCCCTTTCCTCTACCCCTGGGCAGATATGACTGGCCTTTTGCCCGCTTGCCCTTATGGGGACGAAAAGACTGAGGCTGAAAGACGGTGTCTTTTTCTTTATACGGCAATACTTCCATGTGCCGTTTGGAATCTGCATCACCTGACCACTGTCGTGTCCATAAACATCTTCTGGCAGACATGGACATCGCATTTACTCTTGATGCCAGAGTGCAAATATCCCTCTGTGCATCTCTCATATATAGTAATGCATCCTTTAAATGCTCTATAGTCAATAAAATACTGTCCCTGTCAAGGGTATCAATATTTTCAGTCAGGGAATCCGACCAAGCCACCCCAGCGCTGCACATCCAGGCTGAGGCGATCGCTGGTCGCAGTATAACACCAGTATGTGTGTATATACTTTTTAGGATATTTTCCAGCCTCCTATTAGCTGGCTCCTTGAGGGCGGCCGTATCTGGAGACGGTAACGCCACTTGTTTTGATAAGCGTGTGAGCGCCTTATCCACCCTAGGGGGTGTTTCCCAACGCGCCCTAACTTCTGGCGGAAAAGGGTATAACGCCAATAATTTTCTATCGGGGGAAACCCACGCATCATCACACACTTCATTTAATTTATCTGATTCAGGAAAAACTACAGGTAGTTTTTTCACACCCCACATAATACCCTTTTTTGTGGTACTTGTAGTATCAGAAATATGTAACACCTCCTTCATTGCCCTTAACATGTAACGTGTGGCCCTAATGGAAAATACGTTTGTTTCTTCACCGTCGACACTGGAGTCAGTGTCCGTGTCTGTGTCTGTGTCGACCGACTGAGGTAATGGGCGTTTTAAAGCCCCTGACGGTGTTTGAGACGCCTGGACAGGTACTAATTGGTTTGCCGGCCGTCTCATGTCGTCAACCGACCTTGCAGCGTGTTGACATTATCATGTAATTCCCTAAATAAGCCATCCATTCCGGTGTCGACTCCCTAGAGAGTGACATCACCATTACAGGCAATTGCTCCGCCTCCTCACCAACATCGTCCTCATACATGTCGACACAAACGTACCGACACACAGCACACACACAGGGAATGCTCTGATAGAGGACAGGACCCCACTAGCCCTTTGGGGAGACAGAGGGAGAGTTTGCCAGCACACACCAAAACGCTATAATTTTACAGGGACAACCTTATATAAGTGTTTTCCCTTATAGCATCTTAATATGTAATAATATCGCCTCAAAAATGCCCCCCCTCTCTGTTTTAACCCTGTTTCTGTAGTGCAGTGCAGGGGAGAGCCTGGGAGCCTTCCCACCAGCAGTTCTGTGAGGGAAAATGGCGCTGTGTGCTGAGGAGAATAGGCCCCGCCCCCTTTTCGGCGGGCTTCTTCTCCCGTTTTTCTGACAACCTGGCAGGGGTTAAATACATCCATATAGCCCCAGAGGCTATATGTGATGTATATTTAGCCAGTATAGGTACTTTCATTGCTGCCCAGGGCGCCCCCCCCAGCGCCCTGCACCCTCAGTGACCGTTGGTGTGAAGTGTGCTGAGAGCAATGGCGCACAGCTGCAGTGCTGTGCGCTACCTTTAGAAGACTGGGAAGTCTTCAGCCGCCGATTTCTGGACCTCTTCTCTCTTCAGCATCTGCAAGGGGTCGGCGGCGCGGCTCCGGTGACCCATCCAGGCTGTACCTGTGATCGTCCCTCTGGAGCTAGTGTCCAGTAGCCTAAGAAGCCAATCCATCCTGCACGCAGGTGAGTTCACTTCTTCTCCCCTAAGTCCCTCTTTACAGTGAGCCTGTTGCCAGCAGGACTCACTGAAAATAAAAAACCTAATAAAACTTTTACTCTAAGCAGCTCTTTAGGAGAGCCACCTAGATTGCACCCTTCTCGGCCGGGCACAAAAACCTAACTGAGGCTTGGAGGAGGGTCATAGGGGGAGGAGCCAGTGCACACCACCTGATCCTAAAGCTTTTACTTTTGTGCCCTGTCTCCTGCGGAGCCGCTATTCCCCATGGCCCTTACGGAGTCCCCAGCATCCACTTAGGACGTCAGAGAAAAGGCATTGATGCACAAGGATAGGTGCTGTCTATTGCATAGTTGTCTACCAGATTGCAAAGGTTCTTGGTGGGCTGCATGGATATCATAAAAAGAAGAAAACCCCTAGCACTAAAAACAGCCTCCAAACATGTTTGGTTAAATGTATTTATATATGTAAATATCTCCTTTAGTAGCTGCTCCCACTATGGCAATACCGTGATGACAAGCAAAATTTTAAGGGGAAAAAGATGTAATTCACATACCAAAGGAGCGCACAAAATACCTTGCTGTACAATAAAAGAGACATCAACACAACAACAACAACAACAACAACAACAACAACCGAAACATACTCACAAAACAACTACACAGACAAAATTGCAACCCCTTCCCTTTTCTCTCCAGGCTACAGGAACACAGCAGGAGAACAGCCAAAGACAGGGGTGGATTGGAATGGAAAATCATTCAGGAAATTTATAGAAGTAGTCGTAATGGGGGGGCAGGATCTGTTGAGGGAATGAGGTTTGTTGAGGTTGGTGGGATCATTCCTCATAGAGCCTAATTCTGAGTTGAATGCAGTTGTAGCCTCCTTGCTTCTTTTGCTGCAGTTGCATCGGCAATGTCATGCTAACGTCACTACAATGCCCTTTCCTGGTGACCGTGCCCTGGATTTACCTCCTCCAAACATTTTAGGGAAGTGGCAACACTAATGCCTTAGCATATATGTACGGCCCCAGCTCAGATCTTGCCCCATGGTCCTCCATACAAGTAAAAGCAATTACAACGCTTAGTCTGTCACCCCAGATGCATCCTTAGCCTGCGCAGCCACACTCCTGTTTACATAAGCTTCACACCAAAATGAGTGAGCTATGCACCTCTTACTCATAGAAATGCAGGACTGACCACAAATGTTGGTACTGTTATGTAGCAAGGGGTGCGGAACAAATCCCCATCAGGCCTGATTGCCTGTACACACTGGGGCAACGAAGGATGGAACAACCATGTTCTGTCCTTCATTAGCATAAACAATGAGACTAGCGATATCGCTAGGCTTGATGTGCAGCACATCAAACCTGGTGTCCATCACTACCGACCACGGGAGTGCTCAATCCTGGATACACACTGAGTGATATAAGCAATATGTCGTTCCAAAATGGCGTTTTGGAACGACATCGCTCCAGTGTGTATCCAGCTTTGGAGGTCATGTTTATTAACATTATTTTTACTAAATTAATGTGGGAAAAGGTGGGAACACAGAAAGGTATTAGCACTTGTAGGTCACAATTGAGAAGGTAGGTCACAATGAATCACAATTTAATAAGATAAAATTGAGCAATTTTGAGCTCCTCCCAATTTTAAATGTTCTTAATGGAAGAAAAGTTCAAGAAACCTGTTCCAATAAACAGTCCCCTTGGTCCCTGAGGGCCCATGCAAATCACAACCGTGAGTAATAGTTACCACCAGCGTCTTTCAAGGTAATAGGCGGATCTGCGTCCGCAAGTAGCTTTTCCTCGATTGGTGATGCAATGAAACTTCCACGGTTAAAGAAATCTTTCTTTATATAAGGTCCAAAGGTAGAATGTCAATGGGGACTTGGTCCAGGTCGAGATCTTCCAAAATGAAGGGAGTAGGCACAAGGACTCACCAACACGTTTCGTTGCGTTCAAGCAACTTTTTCAAGGTGCTGACAGTCCTGCTGATAGTGGTTCATAAACCCTGTCAATATGGCTGCTCATTTGCATATGTGATTGGTTGTGACCATCCACTATCATTATGTGACCAAATAATGACAGACATTGAAAGTTAAGATAATACTTATTCAAAGTTATAAACACATATATATTATATAAGTTGTTTTTCATAATGTATCTTAAGAAATGTTTAATATAATCCGGTCACATGACCGCTGTTGCACATGTCTATTTATGAGTAACTAAGAAAACCTGGAGTAGTACTTCTTAAATAGTGTTATGACATAACGGGAGGAAAATCTGGAGTAAACTCCACAGGATAAAATATCCCTAATTAGTGGAAAACACTCCCTCTCCCTGCTTATAGAAACAGAAGTGGAAACCAGCTGGACCCAATTATGAACCGGGCCACGTCCAGATTATCCGCCCGTGTGCATACAGGAAGTGACGTGGCTCCAGTGTCGCCAATAACACATCACTAATCCGCGTCTGAACATCACATTGCAGTGCAGTTGTTATGGTGACGCACAATTGTCAGATGATGCATCACTCTCTTGCGTCTGGGTACGGGGAAAGAGCGGCGCGGCATCAACGCATCAATACCGCGTCACTCCTCCGCATCTGAACTTCACAATATGGCGCACATCTAAACACAGTTTGTTGCTATGGTGATTCATGTATTTACGTGTCACCAGGGCAACTCACCGCCGCGACTTATACTTCAGAATCTCATCTGGTGGATCTATAGTAAACCGGCCTGTAGTACCACATTAACGGAATAATGTATTTCTAATAGGATGGTCGGTGTCTTTTACCATTCATGTATTTATCAGAGGTCGATACAAATTTATATACATATAGGCAGCAAAACAACATATACGTAGTATGTGGTGTAGAGATTAATGTCAAAAAAATCTTAAAATCAAACATACAGTATAATAATACAATTCATTAACAATATACAAGAAACATCAAAAAGTGGGATGATCCATAATGCCCAATAAAGAAAGGCTAAATTAACCAAGGAGACGGGAATCATAATACTGGATTGAGTTCAACTGCCTCATTCAATCCAGATGAGTAGATGGTGTTTAGCCTAAACATCCAGTATAATTCCTGTTTGCAGAGAATTTTATATCGGTCCCCACCCCTCTTGGTCACTCCAATTAATTCAATCGCTACTAGACTAAGGGAGCTAGGATCACAACCATGACTATCTCTAAAGTGTCTTGAGAGACTATGTGCAGGGAATTTACTAATAATATTACGGCGATGTTCCATAAAGCGGACTTTGATACTTCTAGTAGTCCGTCCCCCATATCTTTGGTTACAACTACATGAAAGAAGGTATATAACGTAGTTTGTATCGCAATTCATAAAACTTGTTATTACATATTCCTCTCCTTCCTCAACAGGAATATGTGTTGTTCTTCTACGGATATATTTATATGTGGTGCATCTGATAAAAGCCTAACGGTCTCGATGGTAGCCAAGTTTTTTGTATATTAATCTTTTCTGTTGTTATATGTGTGTTTTTCATAAAACTAAGTGCGAGAATGTTCTTGAATGAAAGATTTTTCCTAAAAATGAATTTCGGTCTCATCGGTATATGGCCCCTAAGTATGGTATCCTGGTTTAAAATCCCGAAATTTTCACAAATAATTTTTTTAATCTGAATACTATCCCTATTATATGTGGATATAAAAGCTAAATCATTATGTTGAGCATTAGAAAGGTAGGCTCTGTCTATATTTTTTGTTTTGTCTGTTTTTTTTAAACTAAGTAAGGTATCTCTGTTCAAATCGGCTACTTCCCTAATGGCTCTTTTTAATGGAGACTGTGGATATCCTCTCATAACAATCGCTTCCATCATGGATTCCGCTTGTTCCATATATTTAGTGCTGTCAGTACAATTGCGTCTCAAACGCAGGAACTTCCCCCTAGGGATATTCCTCTTCCACGGGGGATAATGAGCACTCAGGTAGTGCAGGTAGCAGTTGGTGGCAACCTCCTTATTGTAATTGGAGGTGTAGATTTTTGCTTCCCTGGCCTCTAGAGTTATATCCAGGAAGTTAATAGTGAAAGGGTGATAGGAGTGGTTGAATTGAAGATTAAAGTGATTTTAATTAAGGCTAGAAACAAAATATTGTGCCGAAATCAAATCCCCATCCCAAATGATAAAAAGATCATCTATATAGCGGCCATAGAGGACCAGGTTCGCGCCAAAGTCCCCGCCCCACACATGGATGTCCTCAAAGACACCCATGTATAGGTTGGCGTAACTCGGCACAAACCTGGTCCCCATGGCGTTTTCACACTATTTTAATATAACCTGAATGTATTAAAGGGCATTTGGAGCAGTTATCATGAAAAACTGCTCCAAACCCTTTAAATCACTTTTTTTAGTAAGCCACATCGCATTCCACATACTTATAATGGGAAATGCGATGTGGCCAAATTTACTAAATAAAATGTGAAAAATATTGCAGTGTGCCCTGTGGGCCCTGACATAGATTTCTTTTGGGAACTATTAGAAATGGTTTTATGTAAAAATGACTTCTATTATGATGGAAACATTACTTAGAAGTCTCTGGGTGTGCGATGGAGTCCTCAGTGGCCCCATCGTATGCAAATGCATGTTTGATTGCTGTGGAGACAGACAGGGTGTAGCCAGAATTAATGGGCCTCATAGCAACATTTTAAAGGGCCACTGTCCTGTTAATTTTATGCCCCATAATAGTGCCCTAGTTCATTTTCTGAACACAGTAGTGCCTTAGTTAATGTTATGTCCCATAGTAGTGTGCTAGTATATTTTATGAACCACAGTAGTGCTCTAATTCACATTATGTCCAATTGAAGGGCTGCCTGTACACATTATGCAACACAGTATCCCCAATTCACATTATGATACAGTTCATATTATGCCACACTATAGTGCTTCCACTTTATATTGTGCCACATTACAGTGCTTCAGTTTATATTATGTAACAGTATAATGCCCTCCAGTTCATTTTTTAACACATTACAATGAGCAGGTCCAGGGGACCAATATAAATAGATATATTGTAGCCCCCAAGGTAAAAGTTTGTAAGTGCCCCTATGTATCTACCAATGGTGTAAAAAGTAAACTGTACAACACATTTAATTTTGACAGTGTAGGTGGGCCTCTCTCAGGTCTGGGCCCCATAGCAGCAGCACTACCTGCACCTATAGTAGCTATGCCTTTGGAGACAGACATCTTTTTCTCTGACCCTGCTACAGCCGAAAATGTTATCTAGTACTAACGATATATAGATGATATACTTTTGTTGTGGAGGGGTGGTCCTGATAGCCTACTACACCTTATTTAGAAACACAATAATAGTAACAGCCCGGTTAAACTTATCTGTAAATGGGACAACATCTGTATGGATTTTTTAGATGTTAAAATTGAAAAATCTAACAATAGACTTAAACCTCCCTATTTGTGATACCTACAGATCGCAATATGTTGTTGCTATCTAATAGCCATCATCCCATGCCTGTACAAAGGGTTGTACCCTTTTCATACTTTTTAAGGGTGAGACATATCTGTAGTGATGAGTTTGACACTAACCGCATGTTAGATGTAATGATTGACAAATTTGTTGCTAGGGGCTCTGACAGATAGGTTCTTAATGCCACAAAATTTAAGGTCTTGTCTATCCCCCGAGCTAAAATGTTGAAATCTAAAAACAAAAAAATCTACATCCAACAGAATCATTTGGCCAAATTGCTATAATGTAGTAAGCAACAAGGTTAGAAAGCAATAAATACTCAATGGCCTATTATCACTACTGATAATGATTTGGTTGGTCTAAAAGACAAATGTTTTATGCCGTGTAATTCCGAGGCAAGAACATTCTTGATTTTGTGGTACAAACTGATGTTAACCAATTTTGGATCCGGTGCCACTGGCTTCCCTGACCCGGCAATATGCTATGCAGGTTGCCATTGTGGCGGAGCCGGCGGCAGTGCTGGGAGATGAGATCATCTCTGTGCCGCCTCTCCCTGTTGTAGTGAATGGGTCGCAGGTCACATCGACCGAGGAGCCCGTTTACGCTGCCATTGACCCGGTATTCAACCCGGGAATAACACTGCTTTATTCCTGGGTATAATTGCCGGGTCAGGCAACCCGGGATTTCGGCTATGCCCCTTTCACACCGCACGCTGACGCTCAATACCGGGTTATTTGTGCGGTGTGAAAGGGGTATAAATTATCTAGTGGTGCTAATCGTACCAAATTGCTTTTGCAGCGGGATGCTAAATGAATGTTTTTACTTGACAGTTTACGCCCACATGGTTAAATGAGAATAGTGGCCTCAAAAGCTTTATCTGATTGTCCCTTATTACAGCAGAGACTCGATAATATTTCTGTATTCTGAGTGAACATATATGACACAATATGTAGCTCTTTTCCTATACAGGTTGAGTATCCCATATCCAAATATTCCGAAATACGGAATATTCCGAAATACGAACTTTTTTGAGTGAGAGTGAGATAGTGAAACCTTTGTTTTCTGATGGCTCAATGTACACAAACCTTGTTTAATACACAAAGTTATTAAAAATATTGTATTAAATGACCCTCAGGCTGTGTGTATAAGGTGTATATGAAACATAAATGAATTGTGTGAATGTACACACACTTTGTTTAATGCACAAAGTTATTAAAAATATTGGCTAAAATTACCTTCAGGCTGTGTGTATAAGGTGTATATGTAACATAAATGCATTCTGTGCTTAGATTTAGGTCCCATCACCATGATATCTCATTATGGTATGCAATTATTCCAAAATACGGAAAAATCCAATATCCAAAATACCTCTGGTCCCAAGCATTTTGGATAAGGGATACTCAACCTGTATTTGTTTGCAACAGTTAAGATTGTTACTTTATTATGTCCTGAGTACTTTTCTGCATATTGTTTGTATCCATGCTATGTTCTTTTATGACATTTGTAATATTTAGATGTTGCCTTGGTGACAGGCGCACTGGGTGTCATCATTGGTTAGTGCGCGGCATACCAGAAGAGACGGTACCGGCGTGGATATTGTGGTGAGGAGGAACACATATATGGTGAGTGCTTTTTTGTAGTCCTGACGAAAATGCTGGTGCATTGAAGCATTGGCATATACTGGCATGTTTGGTCATTTTTATTACATGAGTGCCGCAGTACAAAACATGTTTTGAATTCGGGAGTGTTTATTCCTACATCACGGTGGGCAACGGGGCAAGTACTACTTTATATGCAGTGAGCGCCATTCACACATTGTTTAGTGTATATATATATATATATATATATATAAACAAATAAAATAATTTCGGCACTATACCAGTCTATAACAATCAAAAAGTCCATGAATAGTGTTGTGCATAGGAAAATGTACTTTTAATGGACTGCCATGCTCCTTGTCTTGATACCCACCAACTCCTCCAATCTAAAACAAAAGAAATGACTTGTGTGCTTTGGGTCGTTGTCTTGCTGCATGCCCCCGTTCTCTTGAGACGCAGCTCATGGACAGATGTCCTGATATTTTCCTTTTGAATATTTTGGTATAATTCAGAATTCATTGTCCCTTCAATAATGGGAAGTCGTCATGGGCCAGATGAAGCAAAACATGCACAAACCATGATACCACCAATGCCACCGTGTTTCACAGATGGTATTTATACTGGAATGCAGTGTTCTCCTTTCTCCAAACACCACTAAGTAGCTGAAGTGCCCGGCTTCTTCTCACATGGGTAGCTGGGCAGCGCTGCAGCTTCCCGTTCCTTGGTACATTTTGCCCCTCCTGGCTTCCCCCTCTGTTATGTCTGCAGCAGCTGAAAAGCTGCAGCGTTTGGGGGAAGGAGGCTGGTGCTCCAGAGCAATGTAAGTATAATCTAGCATGCACGCATGCATGCGCACACACACACACACACACACCTACACACACACTGACACCCCCTCCCCAACCATATAGTGCAACAGCGACTCTGCCAGGAGTAATTTTTTAAAAAGGGCTCTGTCTGGAGTTATGTGTAAAAGGGCACGCTGCCATGTGTAATGTGTAAAAGCGGACTCGGCCTGGCGTAATGTGTAAAAGGGGCTCTACCTGGCATAATGTGTAAAAGGGACTTTACCTGGCATAATGTATATAAGTGGCACTACTGTGTGGAGCAATTTGAATAATGGAGACTACTGTGCTGCATAATACGAATTGGTATTATTTTGTGGCCATGTCCACGCCCCATGAAGCCACACCACTATATTTTATATGCGAGCCTTTGGCGCACACTGTCCCTATTTTAGTTATGGGGGCACCAATTCTCTTTCTGTCACAGGGCACCAAAGTGTCTAGTTACGGCTCTTAATAAACCAACACCGCTGGTTAAGTAACTAGGCTATTCATAGTTTGAGTCACATTCTGGTGTATGCTTATTTACTGTAACTCTGCAAAATTAACACCTGCGCACACATTATTTCCAATATACACCATACATTTACCACATCCATCATAAAGCTACAGTAAATAGAGGAATTCCTGCGCTTTCTTGATCAACTCACAATATTTCTGGGCCTACACCAGTTACATGTAATTATGCAGTACAACATATATAACTGACCGCCAACAACCCAAAGGTAAGTATCGGGGTGACGGTTAGGGTTAGGCCCTGGGGGTGGGGGTGGGTGGTTGGGGGTGTAAGGCACTAGAGGGAGGGTTAGCTATAGCCGCTACCCCCATGAGTCTTAGCCCTAGCCTCCACCCCCCGGTGAATTAGCCCTAGCCCCCTTCCCCACTATCTTAGCCCTGGCCACTGCCTCGGGCCAGCTAAGGTAGGGGACAGGTAAATTAAATACCCCATCCCCTATTGGCATTCTAATTGTTGGGATGCCAGTGTTGGTCATGTGACCGCTGCCTCCCGACTGCTGGGATCCTCTGTCACTCATATGGATGGGATTTTATAAATATACGGATACTGTGTACTTACTGTATAATGAAACACCAGCCTTTACATCTCAATCAGTAATGCTGCTTTTGCAAGTCTCACTACCATTACAGATCTCTTTATTAAATATGCATTCATTGATTATGAGAGGAATTACAGTATGTCAAATATTGAAATGCTTGTTAAGATTACTTTGAGAGAAGTGAATAGAAAAAGCGCGTTGATTCAGCAGACGTTGACCCCTTTTCAAAATGATATTAAGTTAACAAAATGAATTGTGTTTGTAATTAAATCGACTTGAAGATGGCAATGTTTTTAATTGGAAAATGAAACAAGTGTTTAGTAGACAAATATGTCTTAAAAATCACTATATGGGGACATTTTGAAGTTAGTAAAAATTCTGATGCAATTTGTAGAAGTGTGTGTCAGGAGAAGTTTTACTAGTAGCTATGCAGCTAACAGACTAGAATAATTGGGCAGAGAGGTGGCAAAATGACAGTGGTCAATCTCATTAGTGGAAATGTCTGATGGTTCCACTTCTAAGAAAAGGAATTCATTATTGGCTTCCAAATAAATGTAATCTGGTCAGGTGATTAGATTGCTAGAAAAAATGATTCTAACCAGAGGACATTGAGAAACAGGCTGTAGAGCTGAGTACCACTTACAATAGAGGTTATCCCAGCACTGTTTGGGGGTTAGACTTTGATACAGTAAGGTTACATCACTAAAGAGAACCTCTTCTAAAAGCTATACTGGAAATAATAAAAAGCTTTGAGAAGCAGAAGAATAGGGTCAGAATGTGTTTTGAATACTCTCCTATGACAGAGACAATTATATCAGCTATGCACAGAAACTGGTGTCTGTTATAGTCGACTCTTACACTTGCCAAAAATGTAAATCTAGTAGACTTGTTTCCTTTTCTTTTTGCAAGGTGTAAAACTGCTCCTAAAACTGTTACAAGGTGTGCCTTGGCTTTACAGCTCAACACAGAAGTGGGATTTGTTTAAAAAGTCTAAAACACAGAAGATATTTGAATGTGGTATGTGTAATATTTGCTCGGAGTTGGTGAGAGAGAGCAGTGTGATAAAAGGAGGTTACAGCCATCTTGTTTTTGTGAATTGTTGCACTACATATGGCTGATTATAAATCATACATTTAAGATTTCCTCTCCGTGAGATGCCTGGAGAGGAAAAGCAGGTGGCGACAAGGGGTGGGATGGGTGTAATTAACAGCGTCATCAAGTGTCAATAAGCCTGCTAATGATGCTAAATAGCATGATTAGCATAGAATCGTATCATTAGCCCTGCTACCTTGGTAGTGACAGCAGAATTACTGTATTTATCTCTACATTCTGCTCGCTTCACTAGGAAGTGGGCAGAATACAGGAGGAATGCCCACTCTTTCGGGAGAGCGTGGGGCTACCTGAAAATTGTGTGTCTCCCGCAGAATCCGGGAGAGTAGGCAACCCTGTTATAAATACAGTAACCCAGACCATACTTTCCTACTGATTTTTCAGGTCTGGTCAGTTATGCTTCCCTCTGTCTCCCCCCCCCCCCTCTTTCATGTTGGGTGTTGTTGGAATGCGGTTTTGCTGCTTCTGTGTGTGTTCTGCCCTAATTGTGCTGACTATTTTTTTTACGCTTTTCAGGTGAATCAAATTGCAAGCTGGTGTGCATTTTGGGGCAGTCTTAAAAATGTGTAATTCATTCAGTATCTCAGTTCCCATTAACTTCAGATGGTGATTATTTTCCTTGGTTTCCTTGCGGTAGTTGCGGTATAGAGGAATGTGCTAGAACTCGCTCCAGGTTTGACTGGTGAAGGTTTTATGGTCTTATGAATTGCCGCAGGTTTCAATATTACATCTGGGAGAAAACAGCATTGACTTGCACTTTATTACAAAGCTTTGCTCTCCTGTAAAATTGTACGGTCATCTCTGGTGCTGAGGTGTGTCTGGTGGAATGTTTGGTCTGATGCTAGGTTGGATGTGGCCCAGAAGAAGGTCAAAACTGCATTGCTCATTACTTGTTGGAGAACAAATGCAGAGTTGTGGAACATGTGTTGATTAAAATTTGGGCTGCACACCTTTACCGTCCTAATAGTGTTCATCTTATTCCTATGAGTTTTATCCAGTTTTGTAGAGAATCTGTCCAATGGTTGTGTGTTCCAATGGTTGTGGGATTTTTTTAGGGGAGATTTTTGTTGGTGGTGGCACAGCGGTTTAGGACTTGCTTTGGCGGTAAAGAGCAATAGTTTGTTAAGTTTTAGGCTTAGTGGGTGCACTCTCCTTGCATTGGAATATGTGTCATAAACCAATTGTCTTGGACAGATAATGGTTACACCACCTTAACGGATGGGTTGTGGCAGGGATACTTGAACTCCAATGTTTGGTTCTGAGTCTGTGTGTTTGGTTGTCCTGTCCATTTAAAAACATAAATGTAAAAATATTTTTTGTCAGTAATAAAGTTGACAAAATTTAAAAACATCAGAACTGTGGTTTTATTCTTAGTGGTTAAGTTATATATGTATAGTTGTTCAGTGCAGGTAACATGTAAAGGATTACACGGAAATATGCCGTAAATTTATGCTATAAACGTGTCTCAGGCAGTTCCTTGGTAACCCAATGACATAATTCCAAGTATGACCTAGTACCAGTCTGACCCTGAATGCAGCAAGAATCAGGGCCATTGAGAGCGGTGATGGGCCCAGGTACTTGGGGGAGGGGGGGGGGGGGCATGGCCAAATTGAGAGAAACATGACCATGCCCCCTTCCAATGATAATGTTAAAAATACTACAATGTACAGCAAGGGGGACATTTGTTCCACCTGTGACACTACTTACCTGCCACTTTCCCTGCATGAAGTACAGCTACCCATGGCCGGATTAACAATGGGGCGGATGGAGCTGCAGCTCCAGGCCCCCCATTGAAAATAGGCCCACAGAGTGCAGTGCAGGCAGTGGCCAGTGCTGACAGAAAAAAAAAACATTTCCTGTCAGCACATGCAGCAGCTCACTCACTCTCCTTCGGCTGCCCATTCACCCCCACCCCAAACTGGTCAGACAGTGTTCCGACCGCTTCGTGTCACAAGAGGGCGGTGCTTCGGACGAGCAAGGGGCGGGGTTTCGGACGGGAAAGGGGGCGGGGCCACGCAAATAGTTCCGAGACAGCAGCCTCCTGCACAGACCCTTCCCCTCTTGCATGAGGCATGTTATTGTTGGGAAGCTGCAGCAGGAGTGGTATGCTGCAGCAAAAGCAATTACGTTTTGATGTGCGAGGGGGCGGGGCTTCACATGGGTATGGGGGCGGAGCCTCGGATATATCGCCGAGGCACCGCCCCCGAACCGATCCGAAGCTCCGCCCCCTTGTCCATCAAAACGTAAATGCTTTTGCTGCAGCATACCACTCCTGCTGCAGCTTCCCAACAATAACATGCCTCATGCAAGAGGGGAAGGGTCTGTGCAGGAGGCTGATGCAGTGCTGTCTTTTAGGAGAGCTGGGTCCCCCTGGATGTCAGAGCTGAGGGGGCATGCAAAACCATGCGAGTAGCAGCCCACACCAGGCCCTGAGGTCTCCTATGTGAGTGGTGTCTATGTCAGTAAGTCTTGGGGGGGGGATGATTTGTGTGTGTGTGTCGCTAAGTAAGTAGTGTCTGTCAGTAAGTATCAGTAAGTAGTGTCGGTGTCAGTGTGTGTTTCAGTAAGGGGTTCACTACGATATGCTGGCAGTCGGGCTCCCGGCGACCAGCATACTGGCGCCGGGAGCCCGACCGCCAGCTTACCGACAGTGTGGCAAGCGCAAATGAGCCCCTTGCGGGCTCGCTGCGCTCGCCACACTACGGGCACAGTGGCGCTACGCACGCCACACTATTTTATTCTCCCTCCAGGGGGGTCATGGACCCCCACGAAAGAGAATAAGTGTCGGTATGCCGGCTGTCGGGATCCCGGCACCGGTATACTGTGCGCCGGGATCCCGTCAGTCGGCATACTGAAGACCACCCGTCAGTAAGTAGTGTCAGTAATTTTTGCATCGTGTCTGTGTCAGTAAGTTTTGCATTGTGTGTGTGTCTAAGTTTTGTGTTGCGTCGTGTGTGTCAATATGTTTTGCATTGTGTGTGTGTTAGTCAGTCCTGCAAGTGTGGCGTACCATTAAGAATGTGACCGCCAGTACGCCATACCCTCGCCACACTGTAAAACACCACCACCAAGCTCCTAGATCTTACTCGGAGGCGCCGCCAGCACATTCTTCCTTTTCCAGGAAAAGGACTGCTGGGAGCATGAAGGTGATGTCATCACCCTCCCGCACCTGGCAGACAGACAGAGAAAAAGTGACGATGGGGGCCGGGCCAGCGGTGTGTGGGTGGTATTCAGTATACCAGTTGTTGGGATCCTGGCGCACAGGAAAACCGGCGCCGGAATCCCGACAACCGGCATACCAACACATTTTCTCCCTCTTGGGGGTCCACGAACACCCTGGAGAGAGGATAGCGTGGCGCTTAGGCGCGCCACTGTGCCCGCAGCGAGCCCGCAAGGGGCTCATTTGTGCTCGCCCTGCTGTCGGGAAACCGGCAGTCTGGATCCCGGCGCCGGTATGCTGGCCGCCGGCAGCTCATACTACACCCCGGTGAGTATCTCTAATGGTCGGGACCCCTCCTCACAAGTACAATGAGGCGACACTCCCGAGTTTTGCTGGTGCAGTAAGATTTATTGATCCAGAATCTTACTAAATAAATCTTACTGCAGCAGCAAGACTCGGGAGTGCAGCCTCATTGTACTCTGTCCACAGCTTGAAAAACCGAAGGAGGGCACTGGAGCAAATATTCACATTATAACAGGATGAGTGCTGGGTACACAGCTTACATATATTTTTTATTCTATAACAAGTGTCACATACTGCTGTCCTTGTCTCTGTAGTCCGCAGGGACAGGCGGTGTCTGTGCCATGGATTCACATAATATATAACCACTCCACCTAGTGTCACATGGTCACATCCCTTAATGACATGTGACCACGCCCACGGCGCGCAGGCACTGTGTGCACCACTGGTGTCAGTAAGTAGTGTTTGTGTCAGTACATTTTGCATGGTGTCTGTGTCAGTAAGTTTTGTGTGTGTCAGTAAGTAGTGTCTGTCAGTAGGTTTTGTACTGTGTGTGTCAGTAAGTAGTGTCTGTCAGTAGGTTTTGTACTGTGTGTGTGTGTCAGTAAGTAGTGTCTGTCAGTAAGTGGTGTCTGTCAGTAGGTCTTGTACTGTGTGTGTGTGTGTGTGTGTGTGTGTGTGTGTCAGTAAGTAGTGTCTGTCAGTAAGTGGTGGGTGTCTGTGTCAGTAATACCCCTTTCACATCGCAAAAATAACCTGGTATAGACTGGGTATATTGCTGGGTCGACACGTTCCGATGTGTGTTGTGAAAGGGGTCATGGGCGAATTCTGGATTGCCTGACGCGGTAATTCAACCCGGGAATAAAGAAGGGTTATTCCCGGGTTAAATACCAGGTCCGGTGCAGTGTGAACGGGTCACCCAGGTCGATGCAACCCGGGACCCGTTCACTGCATAGGGATGATCTCATCTCCCAGCGCTGCTTCCGCACCTGGTGCCAACTCCATCTCCGCCCACAGATGGCAACCCGAACCGGCAAATTGCCGGGTCAGGTTGGTGGTGTGTAGGGTCAAATGCCAGGTCCCACCCAGGAATGGACCCATTTCCAATTCTCAGGTGGGACCCGGCATTGTGATGTGAGAATGGTATAAGTATTGTGTTGTGTGTGTGTCAGTAAGTAATGTCTGTGTCAGTAAGTTTATCTGTGTTGTGCGTGTGTGTCAGTCAGTAATATCTATCAGTAAGTATCTGTGTCGGTAAGTTTTGTGTTGTGAGTGTGTGTGTTAGTAAATAGTGTCTGTCAGTAAGTGATGATTGTGTCAGTAAGCTTTGTGTTGTGTGTTGTGTGTGTGTGTGTGTGTGTGTGTGTGTGTCAGTAAGTGTTGACTGTGTCACTCACATGGCATAGGCCACACACCCTAATTAGACCACACCCATACTGATCTCACCCCCACATCACTAGTCACACCACCGCAGCGCTTGTCACATCTCCTGCCGAGGCACACAATAGGCCCTTCCTAAATTTCAGCTCCAGGCCCATATGGACCTTAATCTGGCACTGCAGCTACCACTGTATAGCAGAACAGCGGCAGCTGTACTCCATGTAGGGAGAGAAAGGAGACTGGTGCTGCTCAGAGGAAAAGCCACACTTGTAAAGCACATTTGGTATGATGTTCTGGCTTTCAGAACAGTCAGTGCCTAAAAGGAGGTGTGAATAGAGAATAGCAGTTATCGAAGAAGAATTAATTATAAAGCATACAGCGGCTGTGCTACAAGTGAATAATGATAACAATGAGTTATCTGATATTTGTAAAACATACTAATGACTTGTATTGTGGGAATGCCTCCTGTAGCCCAAAAAGAGGTCCTTGTATTCTTTGTATAAAAGGGCTGCATTGTAACTAGACACACTCTTGACCATTAGTACAGGGCCTTGAGAAGGTGCAAAAGGCTGCACTGAATGAAGGGACTAATTCAGACCTGATCACAGCAGCAAAATCTTTCTCTAGTGGGCAAAACCATGGGGGTCATTCCGAGTTGTTTGCTAGCTGCTTTCGGTCGCAGCGCGGCGATTAGGTGAAAAAGCGGCATTTCTGCGCATGCGTATGGTGCGCAGTGCGCACGCGTGACGTACTTTCACACAAAACTATGCAGTTTCACACAAGGTCTAGTGACGCTTTTCAATCGCACTGCTGATCGGTGAGTGATTGACAGGAAGTGGGTGTGTATGGGCGGAAACTGGCCGTTTTTGGGGAGTGTGTGTAAAAACGCAGGCGTGCCCGATAAAAAGGCAGGAATGCCTGGGGAAACGGGGGAGTGGCTGGCCGAACGCAGGGCGTGTTTGTGATGTCAAAACAGGAACTAAACAGTCTGAAGTGATCGCTAGCTAGGAGTAAGTTTCGAGGTGCTCAGAAACTGCACAATCTTTTTTTGTAGCAGCGCTGCGATCCTTTCGTTCGCACTTCTGCTAAGCTAAGATACACTCCCAGAGGGAGGCGGCATAGCGTTTGCACTGCTGCTAAAAGCAGCTAGCGAGCGATCAACTCGGAATGAGGGCCCATGTGCTGTGCAGGGGGGTGGGGGTGGGGGTGGCAGATATAATTTGTGATATAACTTGTGCAGAGAGAGAGTTAGATTTGGGTGGATTATTTTGTTTCTGTGCAGGGTAAATGATGTCTGCTTTATATTTGCACTGCAATTTAGATTTCAGTTTGAACACACCCCACCCAAATCTATATCTCTCTGCACATGTTACATCTGCCCCACCTGCACTGCACATGGGGGGTAATTCTGAGTTGATCGCTCGCTAGCTAGTTTTAGCAGCCGTGCAAACGCTATGCCACCGCCCACTGGGAGGGTATTTAGGCTTAGCGGTTGTATCGCAGAGCGACAACAAAATTTTTTTGTATAGTATAGTAGCTCAAAACCTACTCAGCACTTGCGATCACTTCAGACTATTCAGTTCCGGATTTGACGTCACAAACCCGCATAGCGTTCGGCCAGACACACCTGCGTCTTTCCTGGCTCGCCTGCGTTTTTCCGCACACTCCCTGAAAACGGTCAGTTGCCACCCAGAAACGCCCACTTCATGTCAGTCACTCTGCGGCAAGCAGTACGACTGAAATGCATCGCTAGACCCTGTGCAAAACTACATCGTTCGTTGTGCCCGTACGTCACGCATACGCATGCGCAGAACTGCCGATTTTTAGCCTGATCTCTGCGCTGCTAACAAACTCAGCTAGCGATCAACTCAGAATGACCCCCATGGTTTTGCCCATAAGAAAGGTTTTTTGCTGCTGCGATCGGGTCTGAATGAGGCCTGAAATAAGGATTACTTAATTGATAATTGTTTATTCTTTTTTAATCCATTTGCCAGCATTAACACCTTGTGCGATGTGTTTCCTCTGAATCCTCATCTATGTCATTATTTATTAAGAAATATATTCTGTGATGCTCTTGTGTGTGCTCACGGTTTCTCTTCCTTCTTTGCATACATTTACAGCATTTAAAAACAAAATTTGTGAGCGCTGAGCTTTGGCAGGAATTGCGGTCGTAAAATGTCACTGCTTTCTTTCTCACATGGGCTAGATTTGCATAGCAGTCATTTGAATATGAGAAGGCAGAAAGCAGACAGCCACACTAAGCTGTACACAGTCTCTTTATTGTGCTTTTAGGTAAAAATACAGTATCTTTGGCGCATTTGGAAAACAACAATTTAATACAGGATTTTCCAGTGGATATGCAAAGCGAAAATTAACAGGTTGCTATAAATTGCTTACTGTATCTGACCAGTTGGGGTTAAAATCCAGGAGAATTACAGGAAGAGAATAATTCAATAATCCAGATAAACTGGGACATGTAGGGAGTTTATGAAAACATACAGTGGCACAACTTTTTTTTTTATATACTTTACTGGACAACTGCATAACATTCACATATATCAGCATACGGTAAAAGGACACAATGACATGTTGGCCAACAATCGGCCGGTATAATCAACATGGTACAGAAAGAAGAAAATAACTCAGATTAAGCAAAGGTTATTAAGCATCTCCCAATAATTATTTTAAAAGGGTGGATGTCCTAGATCAAGTACTTCAAGATTATACCATGCAGTGTGAGATATGGCTTGTCGTAGGGGGACTTTAACAGGGTTATCCAGCATCTGTACGTAAGGGAGCCATATGTCAAAGAACCTCGCTATTTTATTCTCTTTATCAATTAGCATTTCAAGCCACTCCATATGAAATAAATACGATTGTCTTGGTAGAAATAAAGCTAGAGACAAGGAATCAGTAGCTATCCATTGTGACAGGATTGTCTTCTTACCAGCTGCTGCTATTTTAGTTAACAACACTTGTTGGCCAATTGGTAGCTTGGGGGCATGTAATGTACAATGTATGTCCCAGATAACCCATTCCGGGGAGACTTCTATGGTGATATGCAATCTTTCTTCGACAAAGGTTTGTATTAAGCCCCAGAATTTACGGACTTCTGGACAGCTCCACAAACAATGGTAAATATCGGCATCTGTTACGTTCCTGGTGCTCAGAGCAAGAGAGATGTTGCATAGTGAGTCCAGAGCACCAGAACGTGACGCTGAAATAAGGGGGGTCATTCCGAGTTGTTCGCTCGCAAGCTGTTTTTAGCAGCATTGCACACGCTAAGCCGCCGCCTACTGGGAGTGAATCTTAGCATAGTAAAATTGCGAACGAAAGATTCGCAATATTGCGATTACACACCTCTTAGCAGTTTCTGAGTAACTTCAACCTTACTCGGCATCTGCGATCAGTTCAGTGCTTGTCGTTCCTGGTTTGACGTCACAAACACACCCAGCGTTCGCCCAGACACTCCTCCGTTTCTCCAGCCACTCCCGCGTTTTTCCCAGAAACGGTAGCGTTTTTTCCCACACACCCATAAAACGGCCTGTTTCCGCCCAGAAACACCCACTTCCTGTCAATCACACTACGATCGCCTGAACGAAGAAAAAGCCGTGAGTAAAATACCTAACTTCATAGCAGATTTACTTGGCGCAGTCGCAGTGCGAACATTGCGCATGCGCACTAAGCGGAAAATCGCTGCGATGCGAAGAAATTTACAGAGCGAACAACTCGGAATGACCCCCAAGGTGTGGTATGGAAATAGCCCCTAGCAGCCTACCTCCATTGTTTCACCCGTGTGGTCAGTTCACGCCTGCATGACTATGGTTTCTTTGGCCCATGGCAGCCGCGTTTGAAGGGCGGATTAGGTCTGCCCAACTCCGATGCCCCCAGGTCTTAGAGTGAGACAAGGCGTGAACCAAGACAGGATAATAACAAGGGGACCTCTAACTAAAGCAAGCAGAAGGCTAGGGGCTACTAACAACCCTAAAACTAAATACATGTGCGGCACGCCGCCAAAGGAAAAGAACAACAAAGGAAATGCTGTCCACATGCCGACACTATACTGTTGTGTACCGGCGGTGACAGCATATGCAGAACCCTCTGCAAAACACCAGTAACAGATATAACCAAGGAATACAGCGGCCTAGGCCGACGGATGCGGCAAAGCCGCTACTCACGGAACCGGTACAAATACTGGCAAACGGACAGGAACCCCTAATGTAGCCGACACAGGCACTCAGAACCAGAGGACAGACAGAATCCCAAACGACAGACCGGTGGACACCAAGAAGCCAGATACTCGACCAGGCACAGACAAAGCCACAGGACTTCAGGACAGGAACGCTTCACGGCAGGACATGGGATCAGACACTGGAACCGACACTCAGGAACCGACACTCAGGAACCGGCAGGAACTAGCTCAGAACTCAAGAACTATCACCTGCGTCTGTATATTGCACTGAGCCAGAATATAACAGAGAGCCCTAATTAATTATGTCATGCAGCTGCCCTGTTGCATGACTCCAAACTGACAAGATGCAATTAGCAGACAGGTGAGGCCAAACACATGGAAACAGGCTGCAATTACACAGACTCACCACCGACAGCAACCAAGAATCTTCTAAACCAGAGCAAAGGGAAATCCTGGCCTGCAAGAGAACTATAAACATAAAATACGGAAAACAGGAATGAACCACTACCTGTGGTTCATAACAGTACCCTCTCCTTAAGGGTGAGCTCCGAACACCCATGACACCCACGGGGAACATAAACAGAAGTATAACATAAAATACATAACCAAAATGCAAAACAGGAATGAGCCACTGCCGTGGCTCATAACAGTACCCCCCCCCTCGAGGAGGGGTCAACGGACCCCAAAATTCAGACTTTCCAAAACAAGGGATACAAAAAAAAACCTGACACACTGGTCTAACAGGCAAGAAGACAGAAACAAGCTGTGGCAACAGCTTGTAACAGTAACCCCCCCCCCCCCCTTGACGGTGGCCACTGGACACAAGACAAGGGAAAAAAATCTTTTTTTTTTTTTTTAATAACAAGGCAAGAGTCAATAATTATTTCTTTTTCTTCTTATTATTCTTACAAAGTTCTTGAGGTCTGACCAAGGTAATTCCCCAAACATTGTCTGAACTGATGGTACCTCCCGGCAAGGCTGGGTTCAAATCAGAGATTGGTTTCTTAACATTGGGAGCTGAACTTTCAGGCAAAGTACTACTATTAGAAGAAAACAGAAAAGCACATCCTGCAGTCAAAACAACGGGCTGAGACTCTTGTGCCGAGTTTACAGTATACGGTGGACTCTCAGCATATAAGACGGGTGACCTAGAGGAACCTGAACCAATTTCTTTGGAACCATATCTCTTAATAACTGCATCACTGAATGCCGGGGGATCCTGAAGAATGGGATCTTCAGCTTTCAATAAGCTGGACGCCCACTCAAAAGGCTCTCCTCTAAAGGAATATATCAGATAGAGCACAAGGTTCTCTGAAGTGATGCCCAGAAATGGTCTAGACAACAAAATGGTGTAATAGTGTTTGTAAAGTGCCAGAAATTGGACTAAGTCTCCATCAAAGATTATAGATGTTGAGATATCAACAGTCAGGATCTGCTTCCTTCCCATCTGACTGACTAGAGTGCTTTGTTAGGACCTGGTCACTACTGACCTTACTCGAGGCTGTGACTTTCTGAAACCAACCAGGGGCAGTGACTTTCTGAACCCCACCTGGGGCAGTGGCCCTTGGAACCCCACCTGGGGTAGTGACCCTCGGAACCCCCTCTGGGGCAGTGGCCTTCGGGAACCCCGCTGGGGCAGTGGCCTTCGGGAACCCCGCTGGGGCAGTGGCCTTCGGGAACCCCGCTGGGGCAGTGGCCTTCGGGAACCATGCTGGGGCAGTGGCCTTCAGGAACCCCGCTGAGGCAGTGGCCTCGGATTCTTTTACTGGGACCGGGCCGTCAGCCTCCCTCTCTGGGACCGGGCCGTCAGCCTCCCTCTCTGGGAACGGGCCGTCAGCCTCCCTCTCTGGGACCGGGCCGTCAGCCTCCCTCTCTGGGACCGGGCCGTCAGCCTCCCTCTCCGGGACCGGGCCGTCAGCCTCCCTCTCCGGGACCGGGCCGTCAGCCTCCCTCTCTGAGTCGATAATTATCGAAACTTCTCCCGGGACTATGACCTCCGGGACTTTTGCTGAAGCTATAACCTTCAGAACCTCCACTAACACTATGCCTCTTGAGTCCTTTCCTGGGGAAGTGACCTCTAGACCCTTCTCTAGGGCTGTGTCTCTCGAGACCCCACTTGGGGATATTACTTCAAAGATCCCTTCTGGGGTTTTGCTTCTCGAGTTCCCTTCTAGAACTATGGTTTTAGATACTCTTTCTGGGGTTGCGCTTTTCAAGTCCCTACCTGGGGTAACAGCTTCTGAGACCCCTTCTGGTATTGACATCTGAGCTATAATATTCGATGTCCCTCTATGACCCAGAGCATCGGGTACCGCTCCAGGGCTCTGGGCATCGGGTACCGCTCCAGGACTCTGGGCATCGGGTACCGCTCCAGGACTCTGGGCATCAGGCACCGCTCAAGGACCCTGGGCATCGGGCACCGCTCAAGGACCCTGGGCATCGGGCACCGCTCCAGGACCCTGGGCATCGGGCACCGCTCCAGGACCATGGGCATCGGGCACCGCTCCAGGACCCTGGGCATCGGGCACCGCTCCAGGACCCTGGGCATTAGGCACCGCTGCAGGACCCCGGGCATCGGGCACCGCTCCAGGGGTTTGCAACTCTGCTTCAACAGGAAAATCAAGAGAGGTTAGAAACATTCTCCTTTGGTTCCTGAATCTATAATGGGGCTCCCTAGCCCAAGGACCCCAATTATAGGACAGAGTGCTTTTTAGTGTGGGTTGTGTGACAAGTACCTCTGCCACAGTAGAGACAGGAGTAGGTCTTGTATCCTGACTCAACTTGGCCAGAGGGCAGGACTTGTCGCCACACTTTGGCTTGCACAACTCACAGGTCTGCAGATAGTGGCCTAAACCCCCACAATATAGGCATAAATTTAAGTTTCTGCAACGCAGAAGCTCCTCTTCTGAGAGCCTGGGCCGCAGAAAACTTTTAAACTTTTTCTCTCCAACTGAACCTGAGGAATCTCTTGTCACCATATTGTGAGCAAGAGTCTCTTTAGAGGTAGATGAACTCTCAACGACTTCTGGCAAGATAAGCAAAATTTAAGTCAGAAGGTTTTGCAGTTGCTTTAAGGATTGCTGCAAAACTTCCAGTCGCTCAGGTTTCAAAGCACTGAAATCAGAGTTCAGGGCTGAGAGAGACGCCTGCAGGGCTTGCATAGTTGGCATAGGAGGATTTTAAACTAAACAAGACAAGACTAAACTAGACTAGACAAGACAAGACTAGATTCTGCACACCGGACTGGATTCTGCACACCGGACTGGATTCTGCACACCGGACTGGATTCTGCACACTGAATTCTAGACAGGACTGGATTCTAAACACCGGACTGGATTCTACACACTGAATTCTAGAGAGGACTGGATTCTAGACAAGACACTAGACCAAAAAAGAAAAAACTACTATTTAGCTTTGTTTCTTTTTTGTTGTAGGGCCGGTGATAATGTTACAATCCTGGTGCTCAGAACAAGAGAGATGTTGCGTAGTGAGTCCAGAGCACCAGAACGTGATGCTGAAATAAGGTGTGGTATGGAAATAGCCCCTAGCAGCCTACCTCCATTGTTTCACCCGTGAGGTCAGTTCACGCCTGCATGACTACGGTTTCTTGGGCCCACGGCAGCCGCGTTTGAAGGGCGGATTAGGTCTGCCCAACTCCGATGCCCCCAGGTCTTAGAGTGAGACAAGGCGTGAACCGAGACAGGATAATAACAAGGGGACCTCTAACTAAAGCAAACAGAAGGCTAGGGGCTACTAACAACCCTAAAACTAAATACATGTGCGGCACGCCGCCAAAGGAAAAGAACAACAAAGGAAATGCTGTCCACATGCCGACACTATACTGTTGTGTACCGCGGGGACAGCATATGCAGAACCCTCTGCAAAACACCAGTAACAGATATAACCAAGGAATACAGCGGCCTAGGCCGACGGATGCGGCAAAGCCGCTACTCACGGAACCGGTACAAATACTGGCAAACGGACAGGAACCCCCAATGTAGCCGACACAGGCTCTCAGAACCGGAGGACAGGCAGAATCCCAAACGACAGACCGGTGGACACCAAGAAGCCAGATACTCGACCAGGCACAGACAAAGCCACAGGACTTCTGGACAGGAACGCTTCACGGCAGGACATGGGATCAGACACTGGATCAGACACTGGAACCGACACTCAGGAACCGACACTCAGGAACCGACATTCAGGAACCGACACTCAGGAACCGGCAGGAACTAGCTCAGAACTCAAGAACTATCACCGGCGTCTGTGTATTGCACTGAGCCAGAATATAACAGAGAGCCCTAATTAATTATGGTGTGCAGATGCCCTGTTGCATGACTCCAAACTGACAAGATGCAATTAGCAGACAGGTGAGGCCAAACACATGGAAACAGGCTGCAATTACACAGACTCACCACCGACAGCAACCAAGAATCTTCTAAACCAGAGCAAAGGGAAATCCCGGCCTGCAAGAGAACTATAAACATAAAATACGGAAAACAGGAATGAACCACTACCTGTGGTTCATAACAGCATCGGTCGCGCTGCACTTAAAACATTTGGAATCAGAAGCTGCACCTATTTGGAACCGTAATTTCGGTGTAATGTAGGAACGATGTAGAATTTGATAGTTCATCTCAGCGTAGGACGCCGATATGAGAGTTTTGTTGATCCTATTAAACGCAGTAAGCATGGTTGAGATAGTGATAGATGGGAAATCAGGTAGCCATTTTACCAATCCCGTTTGAGTGGTCTCCCAGTCAATAGATTTTTTAAGAGCGTGTAGAGCAATGCTGTGGAGGGATGTACTATAGGTGTCGATTGCAGAGTAGTGTCTAGGGCATTAGTCCTATCTTCTGTAGTCATTGTGGCTATAGATTTGTTGATGTAACTACGAATTTGAAAATATATAAATAATGGGATTTTAAATTGTGGGAATCTTTCACAGAGGTTTGAGTACGTGCGAACCTGGCAGGTGTCTCTACATACCAACTTGTATAGCAACCTGATACCCTGGTCCGATAGGGCAGTCAGTGTGGATCGTGCAGCGGTTCCACGAAAGTCTGGGTTATGGGCCAGGGGAAGGAAAGTCGTGTTATAACTGGAGATACCCATCCTGGAGCGTGTCTGTCTCCATGCCGTGCAGGTCGAGGTCAGCAATATGTTGCTTTTGACCTGGTTGGGAAAGGCCGACGGACGCATATGTAGTAAGCTGGCAAGTGAAAACTCAGGGCAGAAAGCCTGCTCCAAGCCGGTATTAGCGAAGGTCTCCGTCTCATGTATCCAGTCAACAGCGTAGCGGTAGTTCGCAGCCAACATGTAGCTTCTAAAGCAAGGTAGATTAACACCACCTAATTTTTGCGATTGGCTCAATTTAAATAGTGAAATTCTGGGTTTTTTATGTGCCCAGATAAATTCACTAAAGGCCCTATTTAAAGTCTTTAAATCTGCATCCGATAACAATAAAGGCAGCATTTGAATAGGATACAATAATCTCGGGAAGGAGATCATTTTGATTAATTGGCATCGTCCTAGATAAGAGAGGGGCAGATGTTTCCATGCCTGAAAATCGGTTAGAGTACGTGTGATAACTCGTGGAATGTTGTGTCTATATAAATTGGACGGATTAATAGGTATTTGGAGTCCTAAGTATGTGATTGTTTGGCTTGCCCAACGAAAGGGGAACTGAAAATTCCAATTGTGAGTAGCGTTTGGATGCAGTGCCAAAGCTTCCGTTTTGGATTTATTAACCTTAAACCCGAGATTGATTCAAAGGTTGTCAGTAGTGATAACAAACTGGGAAACGCATCTTGAGGATTTGAAAAATACAATAACAGGTCATCAGCATAAGCCGTGACCTTGAGGTCATAACTACCAACCCTGATCCCACGCCAATCTCACGTGGCACAACTTTTTAAAACTTGTGTCAGGAATGCCGAAACAGATGGACACATTACAAATGGGATGCGTTTAATTTGCCAGCTGTTGGGATCCCGGCGGTCAGGAAATCATCGTCAGAATCCTGACAGACAACAATGCCACCAGCTGGAATCCCAGTGCTATTCCCACTTGTGGATGTCTATGACACCCATAGAGTAGGACTAGATCCTGTGGTGAGCGCAGCGAGCCACCGAGCCCACAGCATGGTGAGTGCAGCGAGCCCGCAAGGGGACGCTTAGCGCTTGCCCTGCTGCTGGCATTCTGGTGAGCAAGATGCCACTGTCAGGATATTGACAGCTGGTATCCCATCCGCTGGTAAACCATACTGAATCCTTACAAAGTATACAGCAATTTCTTATGTCAAATTACATAAATTAAGCAGAAATAAACAAAAAATCAGTAAGTGGATAAGGCACAGAATGGTAACACAAAAGGGGAGGAAAAAAGTGTGATACACCTCAAGGTAACATTAATGCAGAAGTCTTTCCGTGATGAGCACCTGGAGCTAAACTATAATCATGTAATCAGGACCAGCTCTACCATTAGCAGCTTTAGGAGGCTGCCTAAGGGTGCCGCCTACTGTCACTCTGTATGTGACATCCTCCTTTTACACTGCGCTAGCTGCTGTGGGCCTAATCTGGTGCAGCCACTGTCATCAGGCGGTACCCCATATTGCCTCAGCGCTTCCTCCGTGCTGAAACGTGTAACATCAAGTCATGTGAAAGCGCATAGGAGGCGTATGTAACTGTGGCTCCCGAGTTGCACCCCCATGCAGTGGCGCACCCAGGGGGGGTTTCCGAGCACCCAGAAACCCCCCTCCACTAAATTTTTTTTTTTTTTTAGCAGCATGAGTATTATTAATGGCTGTCTAGCGTCCTCTGCAGCCTGCTGTCTTCCTGGTGGCACTTGTAAGTGCAGTAAAAGTTTACTTTATTTTAATTATAGTACATATATATCCATGTGCATACATATATACACATGTATATACATACATACATATAAACACACACACATATGATATATACATGTGTATATATACGTGTACTGTATGTGTGTGTGTATATATATATATATATATATATATATATGTATGCATGTTTAATATGCTATGTATATGTGTTTATGTATGTATGTATATATATATATATATATATATATATACACGGTATATATATTTGTAGATATGTATTATATATATTTATATATATATATATAGATACCCTTGTAGTAGCCGGCACTCGGAAGGCCTCCGTGGGCTTTCTGGCTCAGGTGCCATCCTATGAGGTTTCCACCTCCATCACTATCCCATGTAAAGAAGGCGGCACTCAGAGACTTGAAGATGCAAAAGAATATTTAGTAAACAAGCTGCAGAGTTACATCAACGTTTCGGGACGCGCAGCCCCTTCATCATCCTGATGAAGGGGCTGCGCGCCCCGAAACGTTGATGTAACTCTGCAGCTTGTTTACTAAATATTCTTTTGCACCTTCAAGTCTCTGAGTGCCGCCTTCTTTACATGGGATATATATATATATATATATATATATATATATATACACAGACACACTAGTTTCATGGACCCAGCATATACTGGGTCACCTCAGTCCCCACCCCCGTGATTGGCTCCACCCGGTTCTGGAAACCCCCCCATGCAAATCCTGCGTTTGCCACTGCCATGGTCTTCATAGCCCTGATACACCTCCTCAAGGCCCCTGGATCCAAGCAGCAAGCAGCATCTGACTACATGTCTGCACCTAGCATGTTTAATCGCAGGTGGAGTTGTGGCTTGCATTTGAGACTACACTGTCCATATGGATGTTCACTTGTTTCCAGAACATGCATAGAGAAACCATGCTGTATATGCTCCACAAATTGACTTCTGTATAACGCTGCATCGCTCCCTTTATGTTTCTGTAAGTAGTTCAGAGTAGCAGTTTTTTTCTACTGCTGATGCATCTAAATTACACCGTGCATGCATCCTAATTGTGTTTGTACAGAGTTGCAGTTGCAATTTCAGATGCAAGCACAGAGAAGTACATAGAGTGGTGCCTGGAAGGTGGCTATTCAGACGCACAGTTATAGTACACCTTATGGGCGTATTATATGTGTTTGGTGGGTGTGTCACTACTAATACACATTTTTTTTGCTCTCTCATCAGTCCTCTTCATTGGGGATTGACAGCAGAAGCAGACTTGTGTTCCAGGGCATGTGTTCCCGATGCCCTCATTGACCATTCACTATCAGGGTGATATAATGGCCAAAAGTAGAAGTTGGGCACATGCATAAAGAACAGTTTTTCTTCACCCTTTTTCTTTTAGCACATCTCTATCTAGTAAAGAATTGTTTTGATGCAGAAAATTTATGCACAATAAATAGTGTTTTCCTATAGCAGTAATTGACTGTTATACAGAATGTATTCATGCTCTATAATATTTCACCTTTACTGAGTTTATGAGTTTATAATATATTTTCTCACTGCTGCTGTTTGTTACACAAGCTAACTCTGATAGGGTTCATCTGTACTCACATTAACTCATGGTGGTTCCCCTCTGTGAATCATCAGGGGTTAACAGCAGATGCGGAGCAACTTGACACATATACTTGTATACATAAAAGGGTGCTTTCATTGATTCCACCCAATGTCCTGTATGGACACAGTGGACAATAGCAGAAGCCAAGTATAAGATATACTGTGTGCGCCTTCCTTCTTACTTTTTATACAAACTTCCTTGTTTTTGTATCATTTTGATACAATCTTATCTATGTACTCACATATTATAATGTACAGTATGTAGCAACACTTTGAGTATTGTAGACTGCCCACTAAGAGCACATTCTGTTGCAGCAGACTTCACTCAACTGTATGCATAATTGCTGAGTACAATATGGCACATTCTTTTTAGAATATTATGTATATGTTCATGGTGATATATTATTGACAATTTATATTTTTTAACATTGAATTGAGTGTAAGACCTTTACAACACTGAAAGTGGTTCCAATATAATGCATATATGATCCACCGCTGATTTTTTTTCTGTGTGTGTGTATGTTCGTGAGTTCCAATTACAATGAAGTTGTTATATTTGAAATAAGTAGTGCCACAGCCAATACAGCTCTCTGTCCTTAGCTTCTGAAAATCACATTTGAGGGACTTTTCACATAGGCAGAGGTGGTAGATGAGACTTATGTGCAGCATTGTCTAGTCAAAAAGCTCTACAACAACTATAACATTATTGACAGGCTAATTGCTATGCTTTGTCTGATGCAGGCAATCCAACATAGGGGGTCATTCCGAGTTGTTCGCTCGGTAAAAATCTTCGCATCGCAGCGATTTTCCGCTTAATGCGCATGCGCAATGTCCGCACTGCGACTGCGCCAAGTAAATTTGCTATGCAGTTAGGATTTTTACTCACGGCTTTTTCATCGTTCTGGCGATCGTAATGTGATTGACAGGAAATGGGTGTTACTGGGCGGAAACAGGCCGTTTTATGGGCGTGTGGGAAAAAACGCTACCGTTTCCGGAAAAAACGCAGGAGTGGCCGGAGAAACGGAGGAGTGTCTGGGCAAACGCTGGGTGTGTTTGTGACGTCAAACCAGGAACGACAAGCAGTGAAATGATCGCAGATGCCGAGTAAGTCTGGAGCTACTCAGAAACTGCTACGAGGTGTGTAATCGCAATATTGCGAATACATCGTTCGCAATTTTAAGATGCTAAGATTCACTCCCAGTAGGCGGCGGCTTAGCATGAGCAAATCTGCTAAAATTCACTTGCGAGCGAACAACTCGGAATGACCCCCATAATTACAGTTTGGTTCTTAGATTTCATTGTACTGAATCTTGGCGAGAGAGGTAAAGTGGATGGAGTAAAGTACCAGACAATCAGCTCCTTACTGTCATTTTTCAAATACAGCCTGTTACATGGCAGTTAGGAGCTGATTCATCTCCATCCACTTTATCTCTCGCCAAGGCTTAGTAAATCTGCCCATGAAACACTGTTAACAACTAATAACCTCTAAATTCAATTAGCTAAATAGGGAAATAAAGCTTTATTGTTCCTGGAATGCTTCAGGTAGGTATTCAGGAATGAAAGTTATCAATTAAGAAAGTACATGATAAATGTTAAAGATGTAGCTTAATAAGATTAACATATGCTACAGTACAACTTATAGAAACATAGAATTTGACTGCAGATAAAAACCACTTGGCCCATCTAGTCTGCCCCTTTTTTTTTTTTTATCCTTTAGGCCAGGCATGTCCAAACTGCGGCCCTCCAGCTGTTGAGAAACTACACATCCCAGCATGCCCTGACACAGCTTTAGCATTCTCTGACAGCAAAACTGTGTCAGGGCATGCTGGGATATGTAGTTTCACAACAGCTGGAGGGCCGCAGTTTGGACATGCCTGCTTTAGGCAATCTCAAACTTATGTTAGTACTCCCAGTGTTTTGACTTAAGGGATAACTACTTCACATTAACTCATCCTGAATCTAATGTAATTTAAGACTTTATACATAGAACACCATCATAAGGATTCACTATTTATCCTTATCACAATTAATCACTAGCCTAGAGATAATACTGTGTATCCACTTAACTAAAAGTCATAGTTATTAATTTATTTATACATAAATTACATTTAGTATTTGACCCTGCACAGCCCATAAAAATACACAAAGTAACACTTAATAATATCCATTGCACTGTTTGCACAACCTTTTTGGCCAATATCTCAATGGTGCATATACCTGTAGTAAGTTCACTGAAACCTGGGTTTTAATATGTTCTTTTGCTTAGTTCACTCTATGCATGGCTACAGTAAGATGAAATGTGATATTGCAGTTGATGGTGTTTAAAGTAGAGATGAGCGGGTTCGGTTTCTTTGAATCCGAACCCGCACGAACTTCACTTTTTTTTCCACGGGTCCGAGCGACTCGGATCTTCCCGCCTTGCTCGGTTAACCCGAGCGCGCCCGAACGTCATCATGACGCTGTCGGATTCTCGCGAGGCTCGGATTCTATCGCGAGACTCGGATTCTATATAAGGAGCCGCGCGTCGCCGCCATTTTCACTCGTGCATTGAGATTGATAGGGAGAGGACGTGTCTGGCGTCCTCTCCATTAGAATAGAGATAGATAGATTAGATAGAGAGAGATTGTGCAGAGTCGCAGACAGAGTTAGTTTACCACAGTCAGTGACCAGTGCAGTTGCTAGTTAACTTTTATTTAATATAATATATCCGTTCACTTCTCTCTGCTATATCCGTTCTCTGCCTGAAAAAAAAAAACGATACACAGCACAGTCAGTCACACAGTGTGACTCAGTCTGTGTGCACTCAGCTCAGCCCAGTGTGCTGCACAGTCATCAATGTATAAATTAAAAGCTTATAATTAATTGTGGGGGAGACTGGGGAGCACTGCAGGTTGTTAGCAGGAGCCAGGAGTACAATTATATTAATTAACAGTGCACACTTTTGCTGCAGGAGTGGTGACCAGTGCCTGACCACCAGTATAGTATTGTTGTATACTACTAATATCTCTTTAAATATCAACCAGTCTATATTAGCAGCAGACACAGTACAGTGCGGTAGTTCACGGCTGTGGCTACCTCTGTGTCGGCACACGGCAGGCAGTCCGTCCGACCAGAATTGTATTATTTATTATTATATACCTACCACCTAACCGTGGTTTTTTTTCCATTCTTTATACCGTCATAGTGTCATCCTAATTGTTACGAGTATACTACTATCTCTTTATCAACCAGTGTACAGTGCGGTAGTTCACGGCTGTGGCTACCTCTGTGTCGGCACACGGCAGGCAGTCCGTCCGACCAGAATTGTATTATTTATTATTATATACCTACCACCTAACCGTGGTTTTTTTTTCATTCTTTATACCGTCATAGTGTCATCCTAATTGTTACGAGTATACTACTATCTCTTTATCAACCAGTGTACAGTGCGGTAGTTCACGGCTGTGGCTACCTCTGTGTCGGCACACGGCAGGCAGTCCGTCCGACCAGAATTGTATTATTTATTATTATATACCTACCACCTAACCGTGTTTTTTTTTTCATTCTTTATACCGTCATAGTGTCATCCTAATTGTTACGAGTATACTACTATCTCTTTATCAACCAGTGTACAGTGCGGTAGTTCACGGCTGTGGCTACCTCTGTGTCGGCACACGGCAGGCAGTCCGTCCGACCAGAATTGTATTATTTATTATTATATACCTACCACCTAACCGTGGTTTTTTTTTCATTCTTTATACCGTCATAGTGTCATCCTAATTGTTACGAGTATACTACTATCTCTTTATCAACCAGTGTACAGTGCGGTAGTTCACGGCTGTGGCTACCTCTGTGTCGGCACACGGCAGGCAGTCCGTCCGACCAGAATTGTATTATTTATTATTATATACCTACCACCTAACCGTGGTTTTTTTTTCATTCTTTATACCGTCATAGTGTCATCCTAATTGTTACGAGTATACTACTATCTCTTTATCAACCAGTGTACAGTGCGGTAGTTCACGGCTGTGGCTACCTCTGTGTCGGCACACGGCAGGCAGTCCGTCCGACCAGAATTGTATTATTTATTATTATATACCTACCACCTAACCGTGGTTTTTTTTTCATTCTTTATACCGTCATAGTGTCATCCTAATTGTTACGAGTATACTACTATCTCTTTATCAACCAGTGTACAGTGCGGTAGTTCACGGCTGTGGCTACCTCTGTGTCGGCACACGGCAGGCAGTCCGTCCGACCAGAATTGTATTATTTATTATTATATACCTACCACCTAACCGTGGTTTTTTTTTCATTCTTTATACCGTCATAGTGTCATCCTAATTGTTACGAGTATACTACTATCTCTTTATCAACCAGTGTACAGTGCGGTAGTTCACGGCTGTGGCTACCTCTGTGTCGGCAGTCGGCAGGCAGTCCGTCCATCCATAATTGTATTATTATTATAATATATACCACCTAACTGTGGTTTTTTTTTCATTCTTTATACCGTCGTCATAGTGTCATACTAGTTGTTACGAGTATACTACTATCTCTTTATCAACCAGTGTACAGTGCGGTAGTTCACGGCTGTGGCTACCTCTGTGTCGGCAGTCGGCAGGCAGTCCGTCCATCCATAATTGTATTATTATTATAATATATACCACCTAACCGTGGTTTTTTTTTCATTCTTTATACCGTCGTCATAGTGTCATACTAGTTGTTACGAGTATACTACTATCTCTTTATCAACCAGTGTACAGTGCGGTAGTTCACGGCTGTGGCTACCTCTGTGTCGGCAGTCGGCAGGCAGTCCGTCCATCCATAATTGTATTATTATTATAATATATACCACCTAACCGTGGTTTTTTTTTCATTCTTTATACCGTCGTCATAGTGTCATACTAGTTGTTACGAGTATACTACTATCTCTTTATCAACCAGTGTACAGTGCGGTAGTTCACGGCTGTGGCTACCTCTGTGTCGGCAGTCGGCAGGCAGTCCGTCCATCCATAATTGTATTATTATTATAATATATACCACCTAACCGTGGTTTTTTTTTCATTCTTTATACCGTCGTCATAGTGTCATACTAGTTGTTACGAGTATACTACTATCTCTTTATCAACCAGTGTACAGTGCGGTAGTTCACGGCTGTGGCTACCTCTGTGTCGGCAGTCGGCAGGCAGTCCGTCCATCCATAATTGTATTATTATTATAATATATACCACCTAACCGTGGTTTTTTTTTCATTCTTTATACCGTCGTCATAGTGTCATACTAGTTGTTACGAGTATACTACTATCTCTTTATCAACCAGTGTACAGTGCGGTAGTTCACGGCTGTGGCTACCTCTGTGTCGGCACTCGGCAGCCCGTCCATAATTGTATATACCACCTAACCGTGGTTTTTTTTTCTTTCTTTATACATACATACTAGTTACGAGTATACTATCTCTTTATCAACCAGTCTATATATTAGCAGCAGACACAGTACAGTGCGGTAGTTCACGGCTGTGGCTACCTCTGTGTCGGCACTCGGCAGCCCGTCCATAATTGTATACTAGTATCCAATCCATCCATCTCCATTGTTTACCTGAGGTGCCTTTTAGTTGTGCCTATTAAAATATGGAGAACAAAAATGTTGAGGTTCCAAAATTAGGGAAAGATCAAGATCCACTTCCACCTCGTGCTGAAGCTGCTGCCACTAGTCATGGCCGAGACGATGAAATGCCAGCAACGTCGTCTGCCAAGGCCGATGCCCAATGTCATAGTACAGAGCATGTCAAATCCAAAACACCAAATATCAGTAAAAAGCCTCTTTTTTTCTTTGCGTCATGTGCTGTTTGGGGAGGGTTTTTTGGAAGGGACATCCTGCGTGACACTGCAGTGCCACTCCTAGATGGGCCCGGTGTTTGTGTCGGCCACTAGGGTCGCTAATCTTACTCACACAGCTACCTCATTGCGCCTCTTTTTTTCTTTGCGTCATGTGCTGTTTGGGGAGGGTTTTTTGGAAGGGCCATCCTGCGTGACACTGCAGTGCCACTCCTAGATGGGCCCGGTGTTTGTGTCGGCCACTAGGGTCGCTAATCTTACTCACACAGCTACCTCATTGCGCCTCTTTTTTTCTTTGCGTCATGTGCTGTTTGGGGAGGGTTTTTTGGAAGGGCCATCCTGCGTGACACTGCAGTGCCACTCCTAGATGGGCCCGGTGTTTGTGTCGGCCACTAGGGTCGCTAATCTTACTCACACAGCTACCTCATTGCGCCTCTTTTTTTCTTTGCGTCATGTGCTGTTTGGGGAGGGTTTTTTGGAAGGGACATCCTGCGTGACACTGCAGTGCCACTCCTAGATGGGCCCGGTGTTTGTGTCGGCCACTAGGGTCGCTAATCTTACTCACACAGCTACCTCATTGCGCCTCTTTTTTTCTTTGCGTCATGTGCTGTTTGGGGAGGGTTTTTTGGAAGGGCCATCCTGCGTGACACTGCAGTGCCACTCCTAGATGGGCCCGGTGTTTGTGTCGGCCACTAGGGTCGCTAATCTTACTCACACAGCTACCTCATTGCGCCTCTTTTTTTCTTTGCGTCATGTGCTGTTTGGGGAGGGTTTTTTGGAAGGGACATCCTGCGTGACACTGCAGTGCCACTCCTAGATGGGCCCGGTGTTTGTGTCGGCCACTAGGGTCGCTTATCTTACTCACACAGCGACCTCGGTGCAAATTTTAGGACTAAAAATAATATTGTGAGGTGTGAGGTATTCAGAATAGACTGAAAATGAGTGTAAATTATGGTTTTTGAGGTTAATAATACTTTGGGATCAAAATGACCCCCAAATTCTATGATTTAAGCTGTTTTTTAGTGTTTTTGGAAAAAAACACCCGAATCCAAAACACACCCGAATCCGACAAAAAAAATTCGGTGAGGTTTTGCCAAAACGCGTTCGAACCCAAAACACGGCCGCGGAACCGAACCCAAAACCAAAACACAAAACCCGAAAAATTTCAGGCGCTCATCTCTAGTTTAAAGCAGACCTGTGATCTAACAGCACAGTTTGTGTCCAAAGGAGTGATCCACTATATTTGGGTACTGGCTCCCTTTGCTGAATATTATGAGAAAGTTAATAAGAAAGTGGTAGTGATCCCATTAGGCCTCTGTCATACTGCAGGACTATACCTCAGCTGCTACAATTATACAGACTATTATTAATCTTGCTGTTATAGTGCAGATAATACTTATTGCTGATAGGTGCCTGAAGTAGCAGTCTATTTCACAGTCAGCTTTTGTGTGTCCTATGAATAATCTATATAAGCTTTATGATTATCCTAATAAAGTGAGCCTGTGTGGGCATTGAGAAGGCATGAATGTACTCCGTTTATTAGGCTGGGGAGTGCTATTTGTTCAGTCACTTTCCTCTTCTAAAAGGTAATTCTGCTCTCAGTGGACATCACTACTGCTTAGTCTTCTTTTGGATAGAATGAGATACAGGTTGAGTCTCCCTTATCCAAAATGCTTGGGACCAGAGGTATTTTGGATATTGGATTTTTCCGTATTTTGGAATAATTGCATACCATAATGAGATATCATGGTGATGGGAACAGAGGCGGAACTACCGCCAGTGCAACCAGTGCATTGCACTGGGGCCCGCCTCTGTCCAGGGGCCCAAAGCATGTAATGAGTCAAACTGACTCATTACATGCCGCTGTGCGCTGCGGGCAACCGCTGCCCGCAGCGCACAGCCGCCCGGAGAGAGGAGAGGAGCAGCGGTACGGGGGAGAAGGAGGAGGAGCTGCACCGAGGAGCCTGAGCCAGCGGAGAGGGTAAGTATAATTCTGTCTGTCTGTCTGTCTTTCTTTCTGTCTCTTTCTTTCTGTCTCTTTCTTTCTTTCTTTCTTTCTTTCTTTCTTTCTTTCTTTCTTTCTTTCTTTCTTTCTTTCTTTCTTTCTTGGGACTGCCTGCCGCTATGTGTAAAAATGGGGGACTGCCTGCCGCTATGTGTAAAAATGGGGGACTGCCTGCCGCAATGTGTAAAAATGGGGGACTGCCTGCTGCTATGTGTAAAAATGGGGGACTGCCTGCCGCAATGTGTAAAAATGGGGGACTGCCTGCCGCAATGTTTCAAAAGGGGGAATCTGCCTGCCGCAATGTGTAAAAAGGGGGGACTGCCTGCCGCTATGTGTAAAAATGGGGAATCTGTCTGCCACTATGTGTAAAAAGGGGGAATCTGCCTGCCGTAATGTGTAAAAAGGGGGACTGCCTGCCGCAATGTGTAAAAAGGGGGAATCTGCCTGCCGCAATGTGTAAAAATGGGAATCTGCCTGCCGCAATGTGTAAAAACGGGGGACTGCCTGCCGCAATGTGTAAAAAGGGGGAATCTGCCTGCCGCAATGTGTAAAAAGGGGGTACTGCCTGCCGCTATGTGTAAAAATGGGGAATCTGCCTGCCGCTATGTGTAAAAAGGGGGAATCTGCCTGCCGTAATGTGTAAAAAGGGGGACTCTGTCTGCCGTAATGTGCAACAAGGGCACGCTGTCTGCCGTAATGTGTAAAAAGGGGACGCCGTCTGCCATTATGTGTAAAAAGTGCACGCTGTCTGCCGTAATGTGTAAAAAGGGGGACGCTGTCTGCCGTTATGTGTAAAAAGTGTACGCTGTCTGCTGCTATGTTTAACAAGGGCACGCTGTCTGCCGTTATGTGTAAAAAGTGCACGCCGTCTGCCGCTATGTGTAACAAGGGCACGCTGTCTGCCGTTATGTGTAAAACGGGGACGCTGTCTGCCTTTATGTGTAAAAAGTGCACGCTGTCTGCCGTAATGTGTAAAAAGGGGGACGCTGTCTGCCGTAATGTGTAAAAAGGGGGACGCTGTCTGCCGTAATGTGTAAAAAGGGGATGCTGTCTGCCGTAATGTGTAAAAAGAGGAATCTGTCCGCTGTAAGGTGTAAAAGGGTCTCTACCTGGTGTAGTGGTGCTACTGTGCGGCGTAATTTGAAGAATGGAGACTACTGTACACCGTTTTATGAATTGGTATTATTTTGTGGCCACACCCCTTCCCCACGAAGCCACGCCACTATGTATTTTTGCGCGCACTGCCCCTGTTTTGCATGCAGGGGTGGGGCTCGGATGCTATTTCTTGCACACAGTGCTAAAATGTCTAGTTACGGCGCTGGTGCTAGGTATCCATTTCTCTGGCCCTGAGCAGGTCCCCCTCACCAGATCCTCTCCAGGGGTGAGGGGGTGGACTTGGATGTGATGTGTGTGTGTGTGTGGGGGGGGAAAGCATTTTGTCGCACCTGGGCCCACCGCTCGCTAGTTCCGCCACTGGATGGGAACTAAATATAAGCACAGAATGCATTTATGTTACATATACACCTTATACACACAGCCTGAAGGTAATTTTAGCCAATATTTTTTATAACTTTGTGCATTAAACAAAGTGTGTCTACATTCACACAATTCATTTATGTTTCATATACACCTTATACACACAGCCTGAAGGTCATTTAATACAATATTTTTAATAACTTTGTGTATTAAACAAAGTTTGTGTACATTGAGCCATCAGAAAACAAAGGTTTCACTATCTCACTCTCCCTCAGAAAAGTCCGTATTTCGGAATATTCCGTATTTCGGAATATTTGGATATGGGATACTCAACCTGTACTTTACTTTGGGCGTAATTGCAATGTGGAGAGCTGTGATGCTGCATTCACCAACTTGTCCTGGGAATATCCAATACCCTGGACAGCTGCATTTCTGGAGATCACCCTGATGAGCTGTCAGTCTCTGTGGTCCTAATCTATGTTTGTATGCAATACCATTAGGCAGCTTTAGGTGGCTGCCTAGGGGCACCAGCATCTGGAGGGCACCACTGAATTCATTTAGCAAAAAACTGAAGGATGTCTCTGTATGCGGCCTCTGCCTTTTATACTGCATTGGCTGCTTCTGTGGGTCTATTCAGGTGCGGCCGTTATTGGGCTGTTCCACATAGTGTCTCAGCGCTTCCTCTGTGCTGACAAGTGTAACATCAAGTCATGTGAAGGTACATAGGAGGCGAATGTAACTATGGCTCCCGAGGGGTGCCCCCACGCCACACCTCATAGCCCTGATGCACCTCCTCCAGACCCCTGGATCTTGGCTCTCCAGCAGAAAGCAGCACCTGATTACATGTCTGAACCCAGCAGTGTCGCTGTAATGCTTCTGCCGTTTGTAAGAGGAGCCATGCCAATTACGAGAGAAAACAAGGAAAGAACTTTTAGGTACGTACATAATCCATGGGAGTTTCTGCGGGACCACAGACAGTATAGATCTTACAGCCCGATGGGCATTTGCACTTGTAAACAGCATAATGGGGAAAACACAGACACTGGGGCACAGTATAGTACATATGGAGGAGGGGGCCCTGGTAATGGACTTACAGATGGGGGAATGGAGGAAGGAGCATATATGTACAGTATGTGTGTGTGCATGTGTGTATATATATATATATATATATATATATACATACACACATTCTCATACATATATATATATATATATATATATATATATAATCCTGGCAGTCAGCAAAAATATGAAATTGGCCTCAGTGTCCTTTACAATTCTTAACATGCCAGCCAGCGTGTATACATAGGCAGAAAGAATGGTCGTCACTCAAGGATTTGAAAGTGAAAGTATATTGTGAAGAAGGTCACAAAATTTTGTGACTTCGTGTACAATATACTTTTTCGCTTTAAAAGTCCTAGGCCCTCATTCCGAGTTGTTCGCTCGTTAGTGGTTTTCGCAATGGAGCGATTTGCCGCAAACTGCGCATGCGCAATGTTCGCAGTTCGTCTGCGCCAAGTAAATTTGCCAAAAAGTTAGGTATTTTACTCACGGCTTAACAAAGAAATTTCTTCGTTCTGGTGATCGGAGTGTGATTGACAGGAAGTGGGTGTTTCTGGGCGGAAACTGGACGTTTTATGGGTGTGTGCGGAAAAACGCTGCCGTTTCTGGGAAAAACGCAGGAGTGGCTGGAGAAAAAGGGGAGTGTCTGGGCGAACGCTGGGTGTGTTTGTGACGTCAAACCAGGAACGAAACTGACTGAACTGATCGCAGTGGCAGAGTAAGTCCCGAGCTACTCAGAAACTGCAAAGAAATTTCTATTCGCAATTATGCAAATCTTTTGTTCGCAATTCTGCAAAGCTAAGATTCACTCCCAGTAGGCGGCGGCTTAGCGTGTGCAAAGCTGCTAAAAGCAGCTAGAGAGAGTACAACTCGGAATGAGGGCCCTTGAGTGTTGTCACTTTTCTCTGCATATGTATAATGATGCAATTCATCCCAGCCCACCTAGTGGCCACCTACATCTCGACCGAGAGGTGGTGGTGGTGGGGATTGCATGTTAGGGGGCGCTATGCTGAAGCTCTGCCTAGGGTGCAGAGAGACCTTGCACCGGCCCTATCTGCAACAGTAGAATATTGCCAGGTGTACGCCAACAGAAAACAATAGAAAATGTGCTTGTTTACAGTGTTAGAATAAAGCTAAAGTCACATTACACAATGTAATACTATAATGAAGTGTCTAAAGTTTTACTACAAAATGCAGAAGTTGTATTTACAGTACCAATTATAGTACAGATTCAAGTACAAAATAAAAATATAAATGGCATACAATCATCGTTAGCCTTCCCCTTTAAAATGATTGTTATTCTTAACTGCCTGATACAAATATCAATAAAGTAATGGGAATAGATGCCATTAGGGGGTATCCAATTAGCCCCGATCAGCATTTGGCTGAAGAAAATAGCCAGATATCGCGATTAATGATTGATGGTCATTATCACTGTATCCTATTACAGGCCATTTTCATCGGCTAAAAACTAAACCGCGATCACATGAAGTCCCCTATCCCATGTATTTTCGTGGCTCTGGTAGTTCGCTTATCGCGGATTATGCTTTGGGTGCCGGAAGCATAATCCACAATAAGTGCCGGCATCGGGATGAGGAGCCAACCGCATCTGTGCTAGTAGGATAGCCCCCAGCGATACAATTACCGGCGGTTATTGACCATGGGTAATTGGATACCCCCCTATAACTTCATATAGAGCAGCAACACTAATGATTTATCTACAGTGGGATTGGCCCAGACACAATGAGCCAAGCAGGAGTTGCTTTAGATTACGATAGAGAAACTCCTTATGACAGGTATATGTGTCACAATTACATGGAAATGGGTTTGCTGTATTTGACCTTTCTCTTCCATTCTGCCATTCTGGGAAGGTAGATATCAGTGGCGTGCGGTGAGGTCAGTGGCTGGTGAGGCACTACAGCCATAATGTCCACCGGATCCTGCCGATGACCCCTACCGCTGCCGAGCCAATGCCCGCTACTGCCCCTGAGCTGATGCCCGCTACCACCGCCAATGGCATACAAACTTGCCCACCATCAACTGACCCAGCCCTCCGCTACTAATTTGCATCTCAGTCCGATGCCGCCAATGCCCGCTGCCTGCCTGCTCACCATACATGTGATATATTGTACATTTTTATAGAAAATAAAAATAATAATTAGTGTTTGGTACTGGGAAAGGAGTGGGAGGAGGACACAAATGCAATTTTGTTGTCCAGGGCTTCCATTAACTTAATGGAGAACGGTCTGAATGGGTTAAAAAATAAAAAAATAAAAAATGCGTGAGGTCCCCCCTCCTAAGTGTAACCAGCCTCGGGCTCTTTGAGCCGGTCCTGGTTGTATAAATACTGGGAAAAAATTGGACAGGGGTTCCCCGTATTTACACAACCAGCACCGGGCTCTTTGTCCGGTCCTGGTTCCAAAAATATGGGGGACAAAAGATGTAGGGGTCCCCCGTATTTTTAAAACCAGCACCGGGCTCCACTAGCCAGGGACATAATGCCACAGCCGGGGGACACATTTATGTAGGTCCCTGCGGCCGTGGCATTACCCCCCCAACTAGTCACCCCTGGCCGGGGTTCCCTGGAGGAGTGGGGATCCCTTAAATCAAGGGGTCCCCCCCCCTCCAGGCACCCAAGGGCCAGGGGTGAATCCCGAGGCTGTCCCCAGCACCCCTGGGCGGTGGGTGCCGGGCTGATAGCCATAAGTTTGTAAAAAAAGAATATTGTTTTTTGTTGTGGAACTACAAGGCCCAGCAAGCCTCCCCCGCTTGCTGGTACTTGGAGAACCTCAAGTACCAGCATGTGGGGAAATAACGGGCCCGCTGGTACCTGTATTTCTACAACAAAAAAAATACCCAAATAAAAACACAACACACACACCGTGTAAGTAAAAATTTATTAAAACACACTTACACACTCACACATACTTACCTACATCCAACGCTGAGATTCACGTCCACTTGTCCAGTAGAATCCAATAGGGGTACCTGTAAAAATGAGAGAGATTACTTACCTACATCCCACGCCGGTCACGTCCACTTGTCCAGTAGAATCCAATAGGGCCGGTACCTGTAAAAATGAACATTAAACTTACAAACAAAGTAATCCACAGGAGGAGAGAGAGAGAGAGAGAGAGAGAGAGAGAGAGGGAGAGAAAGAAATTAATGAATATTATGCACTCGCTGATGCGGGAGGACGTTAGCACAGACAGGGGAGAGTGCTGCTGCTGGCTGGGAGGATGGAGCAGGCGCCCCCAGTAGTTGTGACCCCTCTAGCTGTGCCCCCAGTAGAAGTGTCTGAGTAGTTGTGCCCGCTGTCGCTGTGCCCCCTGTCGCTGTGCCCCGAGTAGTTGTGACCCCTGTAGCTTTGCCCCCATGTGCCCCTTGTGGCTGTGCCCCCAGTAGTTGTGACCCCTGCAATTGTGCCCCGAGTAGCAGTGCCCCCAGTCACTGTGCCCCGTCGCTGTGCCCCTTGTAGCAGTGCCCCTTGTGGCTGTGCCCCCAGTAGTTGTGACCCCTGTGATTGTGCCCCCAGTCGCTGTGCCCCGAGTAGCAGTGCCCCCAGTCGCTGTGCCCCAAGCAGTTGTGACCCCTGTAGCTTTGCCCCCAGTAGCTGTGCCCCTTGTGACTGTGCCCCCAGTAGTTGTGACCCCTGTGATTGTGCCCCCAGTCACTGTGCCCCGAGTAGCAGTGCCCCCAGTCGTTGTGCCCCGTCGCTGTGCCCCCTGTAGGTGTGCCCTTTGTAGCAGTGCCCCTGTAGTTGTGCCCCCAGTCGCTGTGCCCTGAGTAGCAGTGCCCCGAGTAGCAGTGCCCCCTGTAGCTGTACCCCCTGTCACTGTGCCCCTTGTAGTTGTGCCCCAGTCGGTGTGCCCCATATAGTTGTGCCCCCAGTCGCTGTGCCCCTTGTAGCTCTGCCCCCAATAGCTATGCCACCAGTCGCTGTGCCCCTTGTTGTTGTGCCCCCAGTCACTGTGCCCCATATAGGTGTGCCCCCAGTCACTGTGCCCCCTGTAGTTGTGCCCCCAGTCACTGTGCCCCATATAGTTGTACCCCCAGTCACTGTGCCCCATATAGTTGTGCCCCCAGTCACTGTGCCCCCAGTCACTGTGCCCCATATAGTTGTGCCCCCAGTCACTGTGCCCCATATAGTTGTGCCCCCAGTCACTGTGCCCCATATAGTTGTGCCCCCAGTCACTGTGCCCCATATAGTTGTGCCCCCAGTCACTGTGCCCCTTGTAGCATTACCCCTTGTGGCGGTGCCCCCCAAAGCCCAAACACACAAAAAAAAAACCACACACACACATACTTACTTACTGATCCTGCAGCGCTGTCCGTCTCCGTCCGCCGGGCGGCTCGTCTCTACTATGGGAGAGACGTCATGAATCATGACGTCTCTCCCATAGTAGCGGCGCTGGCTGCAGCGGGCGCCCACACTGCCCACGGCGCCTGCTGCAGCCGGGAATCGCTAGTGATTGGACAGCGGATCCAGCACTGGATCCGCTGGGCCAATCACATGTGGGGGACTGACAGGGGCATGCATTCATCGGGGCTGAATGCACGCCCCTGTCATTGCGGCACCAGTATAGGTGCCGCTTCCCCCTGCATTTTCAATGGGCTTTCACAGCCCATTGCTGCACTCCGCCCCCTGCCCGCCCCCCGCTGCCCGGACTGTAATGGTAGCAGCGGGAGGCACCTCTCCCGCTGCCTCCCAGCCCAAGGATGCAGCACAGTGACAGGGGACAATGATTAAAATAATAGAAGATATTTATAACAGACGCTGTGTCATAAATATCTTCTTTTTATTATTTAAATCATTATGACAGGGGAGGCACTGCCTCCCCTGACTGCACGTCCCTGGTAGATATAGTGCAGAAATGCTGTATGGGGAAGTAGCATATTGATTTTGTGGCTCATTTAGAGATGGACCCAGCTGCGCCTGTACGCATCGGCTGCATCCATCTGGTCTGCACATCCACAGCGGTTCTCCTTGCGGTCATATCCTGGAAGGAGGGCGTTTGGGGGCGGCATTTCATCATTGGGGGAGTGTATTGCAAGCATTTTCAGAGTGGCAGCGCGTGATGTCACATGCAGCAGCTCTGAATAAATGGAGGCATACCGCTTACCAGTGCAGCCTGGCTGCACAGGCATTGGCCAACCATAAATAGATGCATTCGCAATTAAATTGCGGACGCATCATGAAGTGGCTACACATGCTGGGCGGCATTGCCCTGTGCTGAACGGCTCCCAGCATGTGAGGAGATGGATGCAGATCTTGCTGTGGGAAGTAAGATCTGCGTCCATCTCTGAATAACCCCCTTAGTGTGGGGAGGTGGAGCAGTGATAAGTGCGGGGATGTAGTGTAGTGATATACTACATGGTAGGTAGCATAGTGATGTAGGATGGGGAGGTAGCATAGTAATATAGGGGTCTATTCATAAAGCAGAGAAAAGTGCAGGGTTTTCTCTGTTTTGGGCTATTCACAGAGCAGGTTACCATGGAAAAGTTCTTGACTTCTCCAACGGCACACACGCTCCATGCCTGAATCGCATCACCATCCTTTCGCTCAGATTCACCATCTCAGGAGAACGTAATCTGAAATTGGGTGCAGAAATGGCAGGGAAGCTCTATGCTTTCCTGCTCACGACCTGGTGCTAGCTCCACCCTCTGAACTTCCAGCAGCCTCTGCAGCCTCCAGGGACCTCAGCCATCGGCACATGTGCAGAAGGGACCCGCCGACTAACTCCACCACCGGAGAAGACAGCACCGCTACCGAATCGCATCGCACCGCAGAGGGTACCGCAGGAGAAGACAGCACCGCTACCAAATCGCATCGCCGGAAAGGTGAGTACACATGAATTGATACTTATCAAAGCTTTATATTGCATTGAACTGATGCGATGTATAGTGATGAGTAACAATTAATTTTTCGTTATGTACATGAATATTCCCCATAGGGCAGGTATGTAATGTGGGAAGGTAGCATAGTGATGTAGGGTGGTGAGGTAGCATAGTAATATAGGGGTCTATTTACTAAGCCTTTGGAGAGAGTTAAAGTGTAGAGAGGTAAAGTACCAACCAACCAGCTCCTGTCATTTTTCAAATGCAGCCTGTAACATGGCAGTTAGGAGCTGATTGGCTGGTACTTTATCTCTCTCCACTTTATCTCTCTCCAAGGTTAAGTAAATAGACTCCATAGTGCGGGTATGTAGTGTGGGGAGGTAGCATAGTGATGTAGTCTGGGGAGGTAGTGCAGGGATGTACTGTGGGGATAAGAAGAAAGGTATACCAGCGCTGGCTGATTGCTAATAAATAATAGTTTAGGCTTGTTATAATATATGTATAACATTTAATATACAAAACATTAAAAACAGTAAAAAAAAGTTTTGTATATTAAATGTGATACATATATTATAACAAGCCTAAACTGTTATTTATTAGCAATCAGCCAGCGCTGGTATACCTTTCTTTTTATCTATTTCTAATTATCACACTGGGATTTAGACCACCCCAATACCAGCAGCTGTTGATAGCGCACCTGTACACCCTTTTTTTTCTATGTACTGTGGGGAGGCAGTGTAGTGATATACTGCAAGTATGTAGTGTGGGTAGGTAGCGTAGGGATGTAGTGTGTTGAGGAAGTTCAGTGATATAGTCCTGGTATGTAGTTTGGGTAGATAGCATAGTGCTGTAGTGTTGGGAGGCAGTTTTTGGTGGTAGCAAAATGTTGTAGTCTGGGGAGTTACAGTAGTCCAATAATATAGACCTCAGATTGCTGTTATTTATGATTCCAATTATTTTATGTTGATTTGTTATTCCAATGATATTCTTCTTCTGTGATTCACACCAATTGTCCTTTGCATACTGAATGATTCTTTGTTGTGTGAACTGTAGCAAAATGTCTTCTCTTGATCTTCTTGATACCCAATTCTTTTGTGATTCTTTAAATTCAAAGTCAAATAATCAACCAATCATCTTCAATCCAGAGTTCATTGCAGATCCATAAAAAAATCACTTGTTGGAATTGCTGACTCACTTCTGATTCGTATTAATCTATCCTACCTCTCTGAGCAGGGTACTATGAGACAAGGTACGGGGAACAACATTTCAGGAGAAAGGTCTGTCATATATCCACTCAACAACTATGATATCTATCTCATCCACTTAGACATACCCTGCCAACCCCGGTGGTGTTACACAGAGATATACTGTAGTGTGGAGAAGAAGGGATGTAGTATGGGAAGGTAGTGAGGTAGTGTTGTGATGCAGTATGGGGTGGTAGTGCAGTGATATAGTGTATAACAACATTCCCCTGCCCACCTGTGACAACTTCTCTGCGGCACATATCACACTCTCTAAATTTCAGCTCCAGTCCATATGGACTTTAATCTGGCACAGCCCTCCACCCCTGGTCTTAATTATTTAATCGTTGTTTTGGAATTATGTATGTGTATCATTTACTAACTGATGTGGTTCATATGGCCTCATTCAGACTTTACCCAGTCCCCTCCCATTTACACCTCTGCAATCATTCATTTCCCTTCTACAGGTTTACAGTCAATCAATTTTAAAAAGTATCCTAAACCGAACCCAGAGCCGAGTCCAAACTAAAACATTTGAGGGTGGTTTTGCCACAACCAAAACATGATGCTGAATTAGAAACAAAACCAAAACACGGGGGTCCACACACATCTCTACTCCCTTCACACTCCCACCCTTTACTTCTCAAATGAATACCGACTCTTCTACCAACTGATTACTTCCTTCCACTCCCACCTCCAAGAATTTGCTGGTTCTGCTCCCTACCTCTGGAATTATCTCCCTCTCCCAGACTATCCACCTCTCTACAAAACTTAAAATTAGAGATGAGTGGTTCGGTTCCCTGAGAACCGAACCCCCCCAAACATCCCGTTACGAGCCCGGATCCGAGTCCGGCTCGGGACTTCCCGCCAAACTCTGAAACCAGAACTGGGAAAAATGTCATCATCCCGCTGTCGGATTATTGCGGGTTTTGGATCCCATATAAACAGCCATGCATTGCCGCCATTTTCACTCCGAAATAAGAGAGTGAGGGAGACAGACCTCTGTCTCTCTCTGTGGGTGGTGGCATCGGGTGGGTTTAGTGTGTGCTATGTAGGGGTGCTGCTGCAGTCACTATGGTGTACCTGTGCTGTGTTAGGGGTGCTGTCCTGGCTGTCCTGGCTGTCACTGGTGTTTCATGTGCTGTTACGGACGGGTGGTGCGGCTGTACATGGGTGTTGCTGTCCTGACTGGCACTGTGTTGTACAGGGTGCAGGGGCACTGTTCTCCTTTATGCTGTAAAATATAGGGGTGCTGCTGGCCCTGTATGCTATAAAAATTCAGGGGTGCAGTTGTTAAAAACTAAAAGCACACTGCTCCTGTATGCTCTAAAATATAGCGGTGCTGCTGGCCCTGTATGTTGTAAAAATTCAGGGGTGCAGTTGTTAAACATTAAAAGCACACTGCTGTATGCTGTAAAATATAGGGGTGTTGCTGTTCAAATAACAATACACTGGCCCTGTATGCTATTGTCGATGTCGAAAAATATTGCAGTACACACATCATGTACAATTTACGCACAGATGGCCTCCGTGCGCGTACTTGTTCTGCCGTGCGTGCGCATATTCGCAACTTGCGTATGGTCGCTCCCGCGGTCCTGCGTATTAGCGCGTGGTATGAGTAATTACGGTAGAGTTTGTGATCGCATGAAAAAGCCATAAAAACACATTACATATTAAATCCAAATAGTGCACAATGTCCACATAGTCTCCCTGCACCACACCAGCAAGTTACAATAGTTTAAATGGTATCAGAACAAAGGGATTCACCTTTACAGGATAGGAAGGGACAGAACAAGGTTATAAGGTGGGGTTTGGTATCCAGCTGTAGGGTATATTAAGGGAAATATTCCGGTGTTGGTTTGTAGAAGATCGCACACTCCTGTGAATAGTTATGCGCAGGAGCAGAATATAAATATTAACTGTATTTACTGCACATTTGGTATGCTATATAGTTAAATTTGAAATAAAAGTATTTAAAGAAGTAAATATAAAGCACAACATGCAAGTCTGGCCCTGTCGTAAAGAGTTACACAGAAAAAGCAGGGATTGTGTTTGTGAGTGATTATAGTTAGCATTGCTCACATTTATAGAGGTTGTGGGATTTGTTTTATTGCGGACGCACGGTTTTGTACACGTGGCTCGGACAAAGTACAGGACCGCGCACGCAGCATAAAAGACATGCACGGTCGCGTGTTTACGCAAAGTGCGTAAGAGTGCGGACGCTAAGTACAAATTACATGATAGTTTCGTTCAGTTAAAAGGTGGGACAGTAGCCATGCTACAATAGCACATAACTATCCGGTTTCAAAAGCAGATTAGTATAAGACTTTTGTTTAAACTGTATTGCCTCCGGGGGTAAAGCAGCCGATCAGAACGAGTGAAAATTTTCTGTACAGAAAAACAAAGTGTATTTGAGTGAGTGAAAGTAGGAGTGAACGTATTGAACCCCGGGAATTCGGGATCCCGTCGTTGGTACACCAAGTGAGTGGAGGCTTGGCGGCGTGAGGCGGCTGACTTACGTTAGTATAGATTGGAATACGTAAGTCGTGAGGAGACTTACACAGGAGCATGGTAGGGAATTGTGTTTTGACCCATATAGTTTTTTTTATATGCTCCGGCTGAGGTTTCGCAGCTTGTGATTCGATTCCATGGTCATAGGGTGGATAGGTAACAAGTACCTATACGCTGTGCGATTGGACCGCATGTTTGTGGGTGCGATACATAGCGCAACTTAATACCCTTTTACGAGCTTTTGCGTAAAGTCGCGGTATCATTAGCGCAGTATAGAGCATACGCAAGCGTGATTTGTGTGCATAAAGGGAGTTTTCGCTGGTCTCTCTCAGGAAAATCTCCAACGACAGATATTTACTGGAAAAGGTAAGTCACTCCTAAAAACTTCCAGTAAATATAGGTCAAAGTAGGGGCCCTAAGTTGGGTACATCACCTTCGCTATCGACAGTGTATCGCAGTACCGGCCAACATGGGCGAGAGTGGGTGAAAGCGCTCTAAGAACTTTCACCGTTGGCTTATATTGAGTATTTTGGTGTTTGTGGGAAAAGGCCCACAATTATGGGAGCCAGTTGCTCAACTAAGGGACGTATGGTAGCCAGGGTTCAGGCAGAAGAGTCGCGGCCCAAGGGGTCCGCAAGGTTTATAATGTGTGAGAAATATGGTCCACACGCTGAAGTTTATTGTGACGAATGGGTACGTATGACTGACAAAGATAGGGTATCATTCCCTAGGGTGGGCAGCTTTGAACCAGAGGTACTACAGAATGTAGGTAGTAAAATATGTCTAATTAAATCCAGAAAACAAAGGATCAGACATAACAAGTGTTTAAACCTGTGGCAACAAGAGGGGGAGGTGCAAAGGGAACAAACTCGCAAAGCAAGTTCCAAACCTAGCAGGAATGAGGACACAAACACACCATTATCGACACAGGTCGAGAGGGAAGAGATGGCTACAGTCAATGGTATATCTGTAAATGATAGTAGAATGCAAGAGAAATATATTAACACTAATTTTTGCAAGATGTATCCTGTTTTGAAGTCTCTTCAAGGTTATAGGTCACAGGAAGATGAAGGACCCAGCCAAATCGCAGCTCTCATTCAGGCAGTCGCCTTGCAGGAAACTCAGGTGGGGCCTGTCCATCCAGTTAGAGCAGTAACGATATTCCCCACTGAAAGAACTGGTGAGGTCACAACTACCGGTAAGTGTGAGACGGGTCATTGCACAGAGACAACAACACCTTACAGTAAACAGATTAGGAACGGAATGGTAGGATTACATCCTGTCTTGGAAATAGTAACTTCCAATGGGGGAACCGGTAGTCAGGGAGAAATCCTCACCAGGAATAATGCAATGTATTGCCCGTGGTCCAGATCTGAGCTGCGGTCAATCATTTCAGAATTCCCTGACCCTCGGAAGCATTTAGCCAGATGTCAGAAGTTTATAAGAGATCATGAACCAGCTAACAAAGATTGGCGGATATTTTTGAAAGCGTGCCTACCCCCTAATAGTGACACCCAAAAATTTGTCACTGATTGTAGATTAGAGTCGGATAGCCCTATGACTGACGGAAACAATCAGTAGAATGTGGAACGAATTAACAGGCAACTAGAGTTGTATTTCCCCACTACTGTTAAGTGGAGAAGAATTTTCTCCAAAAAACAGAGAGAAAATTAAATGGCATCTGAATATTTCCATCGGGCTCTGCAAATAATGGATAGATACATTGGGGTATCAGATACAGGGAACGATACGAATTACAGGGAAGTGGCTGTCTCTGTGCTAATGGAAGGGCTTAATAAGACAGTAAGGGACAGGGTACAAATATCTTTGCCAAATTGGAGAGGGGTCACAGTAGCTTGTCTTAGAGAGTGCGCAATTGAACACCACAAGAATATTGCTAGGCGCAGAAAACAACAGGAGAAGAAGCTGATGACAATAAGTTTACAGGCTCTGACAGGAAAGCAAACTAAAAAATTAAAACCGAAGTTTTAATAGGAAGCGCTGTCCAGTCACAATTCAATTAAAATCAAATCAATTTAATATCACAACCAACATATATGGCCATATGTAAACATAAAATATCAAGTTTAAAAAACTTTTTCGCAGTAATCACCCATGGATCATTAGATTTAAAAATCAATTGTTAGTCGATTAGTATTACTAATAGGAATAGGGCATGCAGTCCTGCTCACTTCTGTAATTAGTCATCCATTCAGGTTAACAGAGAACAGTCCCTTATTGCTGGGTCCATAAACTAAAGGTGTTCCTTGCAAAGCACTATTAAATGTCCTCCTACCTCCCGTATTGGCAGTTAACGGGGGCTTTACAAAGCAGAGATTGATATTCCTTAATGCTTGGTCCTAAGAATAAAGGTATTCCTTGCAGAGCACTGTAAATGTCCTCCTACCTCCCGTAATAGCTATTAGCGGGGTTTTACAGACTGGAGACTAGTATGTGTGTCTTTTAAACAAATTGAACCCACAAGGATTTTTCAGCCAGGGACCACTCGATCAGCTTACTCCCTTTACCTCTGTGATGCCCGTGCATCAGATGGTCACAGCTGCAAACACGACTGAGGAAGCCGCCGAGTACCCGGAAGTGGAGAGGTGGAGAAATGCGTCATGTGATCGGGCATAGCAGTCTGCGAGTACGAGTGCGCACACACGGTCGTGTTTAACGGGAGGTAGGCGGACATTTAATAGTGCTTTGCAAGGAACACCTTTAGTTTTTGGACCCAGCAATAAGGGACTGTTCTCTGTTAACCTGAATGGATGACTAATTACAGAAGTGAGCAGGACTGCATGCCCTATTCCTATTAGTAATACTAATCGACTAACAATTGATTTTTAAATCTAATGATCCATGGGTGATTACTGTGAAAAAGTTTTTTAAACTTGATATTTTATGTTTACATATGGCCATATATGTTGTTTGTGATATTAAATTGATTTGATTTTAATTGAATTGTGACTGGACAGCGCTTCCTATTAAAACTTCGGTTTTAATTTTTTAGTTTGCTTGCTTTAAAGGGTGTTTGCAATAGCCCATATTAGGAAGCTGCAGCCCAGTTCCAGGTTAACGTTTGCCAGTGGTCTAAGGAGCAGGTGCCAAGTATATATTTTTGTTTCTTGTCTGACAGGAAAGCCCCATCAGACCAAACCCCAGTACCTGCTGTTGGGAAAAGACAGAGAATATGTTACATTTGTAAAAATAAAGGGCATTTTGCTAGAGACTGTAAGAGTAGTAGAACACATAGTCAATATAGACCCCTAGACAGAGAAAACAAGCCACATTATTAAACACATAGACGGGATCAAGGGACATATAGTAAGGAATCACGAGCCATATAGAAAACACAGATTCGGTTAATGGGAAGAACGGAATAAATGCAACTTTACCCTTTTGACAAAACTTGCTGGGGTTAAGATGAGGCCTCTAAACTTTTGCTTCTTTCTCTAGCAGAAATGGCCCCTGATTAACTTAACAGGAGTTTTGTTAGAGATGGTATACATATAGCGTCCTCCCGCCCAGGAAGTACAAAGTATGTTGGATACCCACAAAGACTAATGTTGCATTTCACTGTTCTAGATGCATGTCCATCACAGGTAGAGGAAATTATCTCACAGATACTGGGTTCCCTATGAATTTAGGATGGACAGGACACTGGATTGACAGCTGGGATAGTCCCAGTAGAGATACGACACACATAGATTTTTTATTTTTTTTAGGGGTGTAGACAGTAGTGAATCACTTCCCCATAGTGCCCAATCCAGTTGTCAAATTTTATAAAATCCTCTTTGCCTCTACAAACTTATCTATTACTAACCTCTATGTGATTTTTCTTCAAAGTTTCCCCTCATCTCTTACGTTCACCGACAGGAGGGTACAATACATGGACCCGATTACAGTTCAAACGCCACATGCCTACTCGGTCCTTCAGAGTTCTGCCCAAATCCAGTATATCTCACCAGCATAGGACACCAGTATTAATGCAGTGTGCCTGGTCATGCACAAAGGGTGAAGAACGAGAATACTGGTGAATGGAGACTGTGTACAGACACCGATATGCATGATGGTGTGACAGCCGGTTGGTGAATGCCAAACCTGACATTTTCTTTTTATTTACTATTTTTCCCCTCTCTTCTCTCATCCAGAGATGGTTTACTTCACACAACTGATAACACACGATAGTAAAGAAAATGCAAAATTTGTGTTCCCTACAGGAAAGGGTGGTCTGCAGGTCAAGGGGTATGGCCAGGAGTCCTCAGGACTTTGGACAGGTGGACACGGTAAGCCGGTGGCCCCCAGAGCATATCTTCCAAGTCTAGCTGAGGCGGCACATGGTCTTACTCATCTGGGCAAAGAGGGTATGTGCAAACTGGTAAGAGCCTACTGGTGTACACCAGGATTATCTTCTCATGCAGGTAAGAGAGCAATGACATGTTTTACTTGCTTTAGGAAGAATGTTGGTAAGACAATACCAACAGAACCATCCCATATCCCTCCGACAGACGGACCTTTTCAGGTAATACAAATCGACTTCATACAGTTACCACCCTGTAGGAATTTGAAATATGTGTTAGTTTGTATTGATGTATTTTCAAACTGGGTAGAAGTGTTCCCTGCTGCCACAAATACTGCTACGTTCACTGCAAAGAAAATTGTGCAGGAATTTGTGTGTAGATATGGTATCCCTAGAATGATTGAAAGTGATAGGGGTACCCATTTTACAGGTGAAGTCTTTCAGGTCATGTGCAAACTGATGGGAAGTAATAGCAAGCTGCATACTCCGTACCGGCCACAGGCGAGTGCAAAGGTATAGAGAGTGAATAGCACTATTAAGAACAAGCAGAGCAAAGTAATGGCTAAAACTGGATTGCTGTGGCCAGAAGCTTTGCCACTAGTGTTGTACAGCATCAGAACCACTCACAGGTCTCCACTTAACTTATCACCCTTTGAAATTCTTTTTGGTTGACAACCTCATGTAATGATAGACCCCCAGGATGATTTGAAATGCAATAATGAAGTGACTGTGAAATATTTGGTTGGGATGAGCCAGCAGCTGAGAAATCAACAAAGAAATCTAAAGCTGGTGATTCCTGACCTACCGAACAGTAATTGTCAATACATTGAGCCTAGGGATTATGTGATGATTCGAAATTTCTTACGCTCAGGTTGCCTTATAGACAGGTGGGAAGGACCATACCAAGTCTTGTTAACCAGCATGACAGCACTAAAGGTCGCCGAAAGAGAGACTTGGGTCCACTCGTCCCACTGCAAGAAGGTCGCTGACCCGGAGAGAACTTGTGACAAAGAGCAGGGTGTGGAGAACCTTGTATCACTAAAGTGTTTGTTCCGGCAAAGTTGAGAGGCAGGACTGTTGAAAGGCATCTGAGCACGGAGAGCAACAAGATCTAGGACGGTTGTCGCACCATATTCTTTTTTTCACCTCCCCCTGCATTTTCCTTTCTTTTCTCCTTCTCATTTTCCTTCTTTCCCCTAATGAAATGGATCTATCACAAGAGACTGCGTTTTGGATTCTGCTAGTAATTCTGTTTTTGATCAGGACAATTTACTTTGGTGAGGGTCCCAGAGAGGTCAAGCAGGGATCTGGAATGGGTTCTGATGGCAAGTACGAATTTGTAGGATCTCAGGAGCAGCACATCACTTGAGTAAAGGGTGGTATCAGTAAGCGCTCTGGTAGTCATGGAGCTCGGAGGCACTGTGAAGGGTTATTGTCTGATGAATATTGTATTTGTAGGAATTGTGAGAATATAGTCGAGGATGGGTGCATCCAGAGATGTCAGTCCAACCTTAATATCGACATGGACCGCCATCCGTTGAGTGATTACCACTCACCAGTGGGTAAGGTCTTAAACCAGACAGAATGCTGGGTGTGCTCACAGGTACCTCAAGGTCAGAGTAAATCAGGATTAGTAGCATACCCTTTAGCAATAGATGAGGTACTCAAATTACGGGGTGGGAAACCGGTGGACAAGAAATTCAATATCTCTAGGCCCCCTAGTTTGAAGCTCCACCAATATCATGTAGACAGGTCCTTATTGTGTTTTAATATTTCCAATTACCGAAAACCAGGAAAATGGGAAGTGACGTGGAATGACCAGACAATGACCTTTTCACACAGAGCTGATAGGATACCCATAGCCAAATAGCCAACAGTGGGAGGTATTTTCGGTATAGGTATACCCGTGGAAGCAAGACCATGTGGGTTGGAAAAGTATCGTCAGGGTATTGTGCACATATCATCCAGCCCAATACTTGTACTGAGCAAATGGGAGAACTAGGGATTGGTTTCTTTATTTGGAAAGTTTGCAATATGGTGATGTTACATTTTGTCCCCTATGTTCTCCCAGATGATGCCTATTTCATATGTGGGAGGAAAGCGTACAAGTGGCTTGCCCTGAGCTCTGAAGGATTGTGTTATATTGGGAGAGTACTACCAGAGGTCATGACCATAACCCACGATAAAATGAAAGACGTTCACCACAGTGCTCAGGCTCCTTATACTCATACTCACTATGAACACATCATCAAGAGACATCTCATAGATAGGGAAGAGCACGCAGCCTCTGATTTGATCCACGAATCCACCGGAATTCAGTTCCTTCTCGCATTAGACATCACCTGTACTGCCAGAGGAACTATAAATTATAGGTATATCCATGCGCTAGCGAACTTGATAGATAATATCACTGAGATAGCGAACTTGATAGATAATATCAGTGAGATGTATGATGACACCTTCAGGTATACGGGAAGGGAGTTACTGTTATGCACACCAGTGCCTGCAGGAAAGTACTGGTGTCAGAACTGTTATGCAAAACAAATGGACTCACAGACAGACTGGGGAATATGACATAACGTACACAGAAGGTGATAGGGTAACAAAATACACACAAGGTGAACAGAGAAGCCCAGAGGCTAAGGAACTGGGTATCTCCCTTGTATTAGAACTGCTCAGATGGGAAAAGCAAGATGTTGTGTTTTAATACGTAGAGAACCCGAAATGCTGTTGCTAAGGGCAACAGCAAAACCCTAAAGGGTTACCAACGGGTGTGGCAGTAAACTCCTTGGTCAGAGATGGAATGATAGACACAAGGAGAGTCTCCACAATCCTAATTCTCACTTGCAGTGCACAGGTTCAGCTTACTGCCACTAAACTGACCCCTGACACCTAGCACAGTGAGACAGGATTAGACAGGCAAGTCTTAGAATACAGCCGCAAACTTGCTAAGTTCACAGAGTAGTAACAGAACCCCAGCAAGCTAAACGACTGACTCCAGTCTTACTGCTAGGTCTGGATTGGCAGAGTGTAATACCAAATCCCCAGGCCTATTTGCAGTAAGCAACAAACAAATACAAAGCTACACAGTACTGGTTAACTTTCAGGAACTGACTAACCAACAAAGATTCAGCAGCATCTGCTTACCCTGAGAAGAGGCCTTATAAAGCAGGTGCTGTCCACGCCCCACTCAGACCTCACAGACTGTGAGCACAAAAACCAGCACCGGATCCCCTGCCGTGCACAGAGCCTATAACCACTGCACAGCAAAAGACCCGAACCGGAGTATCAGCTGCGCTCAGGTTACTCCGCTAGCACTTGTCTCCCGGTTGCCATGACGACGTGGCAGCACAGGGCAGGAGACCCTAACAGTACCCCCCCTCTGACGAGGGGTCAAAGAACCCCTACCACCGGGTTTATCGGGGAACTGCGAGAAGAAAGAGCGTATCAGTCTGGGGGCATGAAGATCACAACTGCGCACCCATGACCGCTCCTCCGGGCCATACCCCTTCCAGTGCACCAAAAATGACAGCCGACCCCGAACCACCTTGGAGTCAAGAATCCTTTCAACAACAAACTCCCTCTGGCCACGTATCAGAAGAGGGGAAGGTCTTCCACTGGAAGGATTACTAATCACCCATTTTAAAAGGGAACAATGAAATGTTTTATTGATACCCAAAGAACGGGGCAGATCTAACTGAAATGCCACCGGTTTGATAACCCTGGTGATCTTATAAGGGCCGATGAACCGGGGGCCTAACTTATGAGATGGCTGTCTCAACTTCAAATTCTTGGTAGACAACCAGACGAAGTCTCCTAATTTGAAGCTGCAGGGTCTTTTCCGCTTATCAAAAACCCTTTTGGTCACTAATGACACAGACACAAGGGCTTTCTTCACTTTCCGCCAAATACCTCTAAGGACCGAAACCACAGAGGAACCACCAGGCGTGGAGTCCAGGGGGTCAAAAGAATTGGCCTTAGGATGATGCCCATACACACAAAGGAAGGGAGAGATCCCTGTAGCAGAGTGAGCCGCGTTGTTATAGGCAAACTCCGCCATGGACAGATGAGCAACCCAGTCAGTCTGACACTTGGAGACATAACACCTGAGGAACTGCTCCAAGGACTGGTTCACCCTTTCAGTCTGCCCATTAGACTGCGGATGGTAGCCTGACGACAAGCTGACAGAAATCTGGAGATCGGAACAAAATGCCCTCCAGAATTTGGCCACAAACTGGGATCCGCGGTCAGAGACCACATCAAGTGGCAACCCGTGGAGACGCACAACATGCAGCATAAATAATTCAGACAGGCGTCTGGCCGATGGCAGCCCAACCAGTGGAACGAAGTGCGCCATTTTCGAAAACCTGTCAACGACAACCCAGATGGCTGTCATCCCCGAGGATTTGGGCAAGTCCACCACAAAATCCATTGAAATGTGGGTCCATGGCTTAGATGGGATAGAGAGTGGATGTAATGGGCCAACAGGAACCCCTCTAGGAGTCTTATTTCGGGCACAGATGTCACATGCCCGAACCCACTGATCCACATCCTTAGCCACCGAGGGCCACCACACCGCCCTAGATAGCAACTCCCGAGTTCTGGCAATACCCGGGTGACCTGCCGACTTCTTGGCATGGAATTCCAGGAACACTCGCTGTCTTAACCTAGAAGGCACAAACAAAAGACCTACCGGAAGGTCTGGAGGAGCCTGCTCCTGTGCTCTAAGGACTAATGATAAGAGGTCCTGGGTAATGCCCACTTTAATACATGATGGGGAAACAATGGGCAACGGCTCCTCGGTGGTCTCCTGGATTGGAGCAAAACTCCGCGAGAGCGCATCAGCCTTGATGTTTTTTGACCCAGGGCGATATGTTATCAAAAAATTAAAGCGAGCAAAAAACAAAGCCCATCGTGCCTGCCTGGCATTGAGACGCTTTGCTGACTCTAAATATGCCAGATTCTTATGGTCAGTGAGAATTGAGACCACAAACTTAGCCCCCTCAAGCCAGTGTCTCCACTCCTCGAGTGCATCCTTAATAGCCAACAATTCCCGGTTACCCACGTCATAATTCATCTCGGCAGGCGAAAATTTACGGGAAAAGTAAGCACAGGGATGAAGGCGATTATCAGACACTCCCATCTGAGAAAGCACTGCCCCAATACCCATCTCAGAGGCATCCACCTCCACCACAAAAGGACGCTCTGGATCTGGGTGTCGCAGCACCTTGGCCGAAACAAATGCCCTTTTGAGACGGGCAAAAGCCGCTTTAGCCTCACAAGACCAGTGAGCAACATCCGCCCCTTTCTTAGTGAGTGCCACCAAGGGCGCCACTATAGACGAAAATCCAGCGATAAATCGTCTATAAAAATTCGCAAAGCCCAGGAAACGCTGAAGCGCCTTCAAACTAGTGGGCTGCACCCAATCCAGGACTGCCTGTACCTTGGAACCCTCCATTTGGAAACCTTCTGGGGAGATAATATATCCTAGAAATGCGATTTGCTGAACTTCAAATTCGCACTTCTCCAGCTTCGCCCCAAGCCGGTGGTCTCTGAGTTTCTGGAGGACTAAGCGTACATGCTTCCGATGTTCCTCCAGGGAATGGGAGAAGATTAGGATGTCATCTAAGTATACAACTAAGAATCTATCCAAATATTCCCTGAGCACATCATTCATGAAATCCTGGAAGACTGCCGGGGCATTACAGAGCCCAAAAGGCATCACCAAATATTCATAATGCCCTGAGTGGGTATTAAAGGCAGTCTTCCATTCATCCCCCTCTCTTATTCGGATTAGATTGTACGCACCGCGTAGGTCAATCTTAGAAAAAATGGTGGCAGTACGAAGCTGGTCAAACAAGACCGAAATGAGAGGCAGTGGGTATGAGTTTTTAATCGTGATACGGTTCAATTCCCTGAAGTCGATGCAGGGTCGCAACGAACCGTCCTTTTTACCCACGAAGAAGAACCCCGACCCAACTGGAGACTGTGAAGGTCTGATAAATCCCTTAGCCAAGTTCTCCTGAATGTACTCTGCCATAGCCTGAGTCTCAGGACGTGACAGGGAGTACAACCTGCTCTTGGGAAGCTTAGCATTTGGCAACAAATCAATGGCACAGTCATAGGGGCGATGGGGAGGTAGTACCTCTGCAACTTTTTTGGAGAACACGTCCGCAAAATCTGCATAACACCCTGGCAATCCTGGCAAACTTAGCTGCGAGAGCCTGACTGGAAGGCTCAAGCAACTCCTGAAACAATCAGTACCCCAACTAAGAATCTCCCCAGAGACCCAGTCAAATTGAGGATTGTGGGCCCTTAACCAGGGTAACCCCAACACCAATGGGGCAAAAGTACAGACAGTCACATAAAAGGACAATTTTTCAGAGTGTGTGGCTCCAATAAACAAAGAAATCTGGCTAGTGCAAGAGGTAATTTTACCTTGGGATAATGGTTCTCCGTTTAACCCACAAATCTCAATTTCCGATGCCAAGGGTACTAAGGGAACAGAGTGTTTCAGGGCGAATTGGCGGTCCATAAAAACCCCGTCGGCCCCACTGTCCACAAAGGCCTCAGTCTTGACAGTTTGACCAAGGATCTTCAAGGTCACCGGAATGATAAAAGTCTTCTTGGGAAATTCTGACTTCTGGCCTGACAGGATATTTCCCATCACCCTCAGGCCCTGAAGTTTTCCGGCTTTTCTGGGCATGATACTACCACATGACCTTTATTCCCACAGTACAAACACAACCCCTGCTGTCTCCTCCGCGTCTTCTCACGCGAGGAGAGGCGGGTAGCCCCAATCTGCATAGGCTCCTCGGAAAATTCCTCAGAGTCTGAGGTTCCCTTGGGAAGGAAGGAAATCTCAGTCTCCCTTTCAAGCCTACGCTCTCTCAGCCGTCTATCCACCCGGATGGATAACTGCATGAGCTGATCCAAGCTATCAGGCAAGGGATATTGTACCAGTTGGTCCTTTATCTGGTTAGAAAGACCTCTTCGGTACTGGTGTCTTAGGGCTGGGTCATTCCACTGGGTATCATGGGCCAACCTCCGAAACTCCGTACAGTAAACCTCAACTGGCCTTCGCCCTTGCTTAAGGATCGAAATCTGAGCCTCGGCTGAGGCCGTCTTGTCAGGGTCATCATACAACATGCCCAGTGCCGTAAAAAAAGCATCAACACTTTTAAGCGACGGACAGTCAGGCTGCAACCCATATGCCCAGACCTGTGGGTCTCCTTGTAGCAAGGAAATCACTATGCCCACCCGCTGAATCTCCGACCCAGAAGACTGAGGCCTAAGCCGGAAGTATAGCTTGCAGCTCTCCTTGAAACAAAAGAACTGCGAGCGATCTCCAGAAAAACGATCCGGGAGATTTACTTTCGGCTCCTTAACCCCTGCAGGTGCTGCTGCTGCGGGAGCTCCGCCAGCAGCCTGGGAGGTGTGCATTTTAATGGACAAATCATTAAATTGTCGAGTCAGGACCTGCACCTGATCGACCACCTGTTGCAACGTATTTTGAGGGGTATGCTCCATATTCCCACAAAATTTCAACAGGAGTATTAGGCTGCTGAATATGTAATGCACACCAGTGCCTGCAGGAAAGTACTGGTGTCAGAACTGTTATGCAAAACAAATGGACTCACAGACAGACTGGGGAATATGACATAACGTACACAGAAGGTGATAGGGTAACAAAATACACACAAGGTGAACAGAGAAGCCCAGAGGCTAAGGAACTGGGTATCTCCCTTGTATTAGAACTGCTCAGAGGGAAAAGCAAGATGTTGTGTTTTAATACGTAGAGAACCCGAAATGCTGTTGCTAAGGGCAACAGCAAAACCCTAAAGGGTTACCAACGGGTGTGGCAGTAAACTCCTTGGTCAGAGATGGAATGATAGACACAAGGAGAGTCTCCACAATCCTAATTCTCACTTGCAGTGCACAGGTTCAGCTTACTGCCACTAAACTGACCCCTGACACCTAGCACAGTGAGACAGGATTAGACAGGCAAGTCTTAGAATACAGCCGCAAACTTGCTAAGTTCACAGAGTAGTAACAGAACCCCAGCAAGCTAAACGACTGACTCCAGTCTTACTGCTAGGTCTGGATTGGCAGAGTGTAATACCAAATCCCCAGGCCTATTTGCAGTAAGCAACAAACAAATACAAAGCTACACAGTACTGGTTAACTTTCAGGAACTGACTAACCAACAAAGATTCAGCAGCATCTGCTTACCCTGAGAAGAGGCCTTATAAAGCAGGTGCTGTCCACGCCCCACTCAGACCTCACAGACTGTGAGCACAAAAACCAGCACCGGATCCCCTGCCGTGCACAGAGCCTATAACCACTGCACAGCAAAAGACCCGAACCGGAGTATCAGCTGCGCTCAGGTTACTCCGCTAGCACTTGTCTCCCGGTTGCCATGACGACGTGGCAGCACAGGGCAGGAGACCCTAACAGTTACAAGCCTACAAGAAGGAACTGATCCAACACAGGATGGTCCTTAATTATGTTACAGCCGTGACAGGTGGGTACTGTGTTACTCTGGCAACTCAATATGGTGTGAAGTGCTGTACGTATATTACGAACAGCACTGACGACCCCACGGAGATCATCGATCAGAAGATGGACGAGATCTTGCAATTGAAGTGGGAGTTTAGGAGGAAGCACAACCTTACCTTAGCGATTGTGGGTAATGAACTGACCAGCTGGGTCTCATGGTTGAACCCACGCAAATGGTTCTCAGGTTTAGGAGAGTGGGCTCAAAATGTCATTATGAGTGTGGGGAAGTTTCTCCTTTGTATCCTGGGAGTCAACATAATTATTGGTTTGATATTTAGGTGTGTTCAAATTCTAACGCTGCGCAAGCACGGCACAAATTTGATGAGTCTAAGGAGCGAGGGCACTGTTACAGCAGCAGATTTAATTTATGATCCATTCATAGAGACAGCGTTATGATAAGGCTTGCAAATTAATTTCATGGCCTGTTTCTTTCACCCATTTTTCTTTGTCTCCCCCTCTGCCCAGATACATCCAACTGGAAAAGACGTCAGCCCTACCCAAAATGTTTATGTGAATGTATTTTATATATGTGTCTTAGCTTCATCTCTGCAACCTCCAGTTAATGGCACACATAGTCGACAGGTAATATCCACATATACTAGCACTCACATATGTTCCCCCTCCATGTATCATCAACTAAATGTGCACCCCATTTGTTGGAACAAGAAGCCAAAAAGAGCTCGGTAGTGTTTGTTGGCCCATTTACAGACCCTTGATACGGGATGATAAGGAATTAATGTATACTTCGCAATACCTCGAAGCTTATTTAGAACATATACCGCACAATGATACATGCCCCTCAGACATTGATTCATACATACATGCTTTGTACTATCCCACTAGGTCATACTTTTCCCACCTACAACTCTCCCCCGATCATCCAAGCTTCTGTATATATTGTATAGATATTTTTCTGTTTATTGATTAGTTAGTGGCAGTTATTGGTGACTGCCAAAGGGTGGACTGTCGAAGTCGAAAAATATTGCAGTACACACATCACGTACAATTTACACACAGATGGCCTCCGTGTGCGTACTTGTTCTGCCGTGCTTGTGCATATTCGCAACTTGCGTATGGTCGCTCCCGCGGTCCTGCGTATTAGCGCGTGGTATGAGTAATTACGGTAGAGTTTGTGATCGCATGGAAAAGCCATAAAAACACATTACATATTAAATCCAAATAGTACGCAATATACACATAGTCTCCCTGCAGCACTCCAGCAAGTTACAATAGTTTAAATGGTATCAGAACAAAGGGATTCACCTTTACAGGATAGGAGGGGACAGAACAAGGTTATAAGGTGGTGTTTGGTATCCAGCTGTAGGGTATATTAAGGAAAATATTCCGGTGTTGGTTTGTAGAAGATCGCACGCTCCTGCGAATAGTTATGCGCATGATCAGAATATAAATATTAGCTGTATTTACTGCACATTTGGTATGCGGTGGGAACCCAGAGGAGACCACCTGCAAGTGCACCTGGAACAGACATCACCCACCTATTCAAACCAACCTATGACCTCTCCTGTACTGTAAATAACCATCCCTGTGTCCAATGGACAAAGAGATTACAGTATCCATTGTGTTAGGTTTTGGACTATTGTATAAAAGAGCCAGCTGCATGCCCGGTCAGATACACATTGCACCCATTATAGATACCACAGTGCCCTCAACCATTGCATGGGCGATACATGTTTTTTTAAATCACTGTGTTAAATGATAAAGAATTACATTTGTTACCACAATAATTTAGTCTTTTAATAAATAAGAACCTTTATTACAATTCAATATAATATTACTTGAAAAGTAAATTTTTTGTTTAGCCCCCTTATCTGCTAATATCTCTTTTCACTTCTGGTGCACAATTTAAGTGGTTCATTTGGCCCATCTGTTTTATTCAATATATGGATTACTGTACTGTATGTTTGTAATAATAAAAGACAATTTCAGGAAAGTCTTTACTAGATACACACAGCGGCGGCTCGTACCTTTGTGGAGGATGGGGGCTGCCCCTGGCCGTGCTACCAGCTCCCTTGTCCCTGTCGCTGGGTCCCTGCTACCTTTCACCCACCTCCGCCGCCGGCCAGGTCCCGGCATCTGTAGTGTACAATGGGGGTAATTCAGACCTGATCGCTAGGCTGCGTTTTCTCACAGCCTGCGATAAGGTCTGAACCGGGCATTGGTGCATAGCGACGGGATGGTGAGAAAAAGGCCACCGCACGTGCGATCGGAAGGAGATTGACAGGAAGAGGATGTTTGTGGGTGGCATCTGACCGTTTTCAAGGAGTGTCTGGACAAACACAGGCATGTACAAGTGTTGGAAGGGAGGGTTCCTGACGTCAAATCCGGACCCAGACAGGCTGAAGTGATTGCAGCGGCTGAGTATGTCCTGAACTTCCCAGAGACTGCACAAAATCAGTTTGTACAGCTCTGCTACACATTCACATTCACGTTCACACACTTGCACAGCGAAAATACACTCCCCCTATAGGCGGCGACTATCTGATCGCAGGACTGGAAAAATCGCTTCCTAGCGATCAGGTCTGAATTACCCCCAATGTTGTTCACAGATGTCGGGCCAGCGCATGCGCAAATTCTCGGCTTCTGTGGACTACATTGGCTGCAGCTCATAGAAACCACCTAGGGCTGCCCAAAAGGCAGAGAGCGGCTTCATACAGGAAGCCAGCTCTGCTATTTGCAGCCCAGTCTGGCAGTCCCAGAGGGAGGAAACACTTCCCAATGGACAGCCTGCAGTGTCTGTGACAGTCGGTGTGACTGGCAGGTAGCATTTCCAATAGGAAGTCACTGCCAGTCACAGTGAAGCCAGGGCGGTCTCACGGACTACATCTGGCTTCACAGACTGTGTGCCGAAGTGGGGGATTTTATCTGGGGGTTTGCAGTACTGCAGCCCATAGGTAAAATCTGCCACTGGATACACACTATTTTTATTCTTTCTCTGAAAATGGCACTGAGGTATGAAGTCAGCATACCGATACACAGAATCACGTCTGTCACAATACCGATGCCGGGATCCTGACAGGGCCACAATACCGCCATCGGTATAATGGCGAGGTAGGAGATTCTCCCTCTATGGTTGTCTACGACTCCCATAGAGGGAGACTACCAAGCCCGCAAGAGGCTTCGTTGCGCTCACCCCCCTGCCAGCATTCCACCGCTCGGGATGCCGATGTCGGGATCCATACCGATCCCGTCACTGATATGTACTAGTTATGCAAAAGAGGAACAGATATTTATTCCTCTTTAAAGGAACACTAACATTTATTAGGTTGGAGCTGGCACTTGAAATGCACAGACTGCAAGTGATTGTATGCACTGTGTCCCTGCTGTTCATGATGGCACTTATAGTAACATTATTTATGTATATCAGCGTCTTCCATTCCTTGTACTTTATAATTGGGAACAAGGCAGTAATAAAACAAGATATGGTAAGAGGGCCCTTAAGTGAATAACAGAACTGGCCAGCCCAAACAGTTAAGGTGGACAATAACAGTCTCACCTCTGGACTTTTAACAACCTATTTTGAACCCAGATTGCAACTAGGGTTTATTCATCCGCAAGGTATTCTCAGCGCCAGAGAGAACAACCCTTATTTTTGCACAAGTACAGTAAATCACCAGTCATGAAGCGCGTGTTGTGTTAGTGCAAATATAAACAATAATATCGACTATCAGCAATAAAATGTAGCCACTTCTGACCGACTGATTGAGGATTACCCTGTATTGTGATGCTGAAAACATTAGTATGACAGCTATATTAGATCATTTGCATAACTTTGATGTTTTCTATAGTTTTTTCCAGTTGAGGTTGGCGCGTGCTGTAGATCAGGGTATTTAACATTTAGACCTCCAGCTGCTGTGGAGCTACACAGCAAGTCACTTTCTGTCATGTCATCAGGCTCCACCCCCAATATGGGGTAATGCCCGAAATTTGCAAGTTTGCAAGTAGGGTATGGGTCTAAATTACATCATCCCCATTTTTTAGCCCTGTCACATCACATCAACATTGTATTTTCTCTGTTTTTATTCTCAACTTGCCCGCCTCACTAGAAAGTGGGCAGGTGTGGGCGGAATGCGGGAGAGCATATACTCTTCTGGCGCCGTGGGAAAATACCCTAAAAATCGAGATTCTCCTGCAGCCACCAGGAAGGTATGTAAGTATGATGTTATTCCATAAATCCCTACAGTCCAAAATTTGTCTGGACAATCCTTATAATTGGAGGGCAGTCCCACCATTCCACTATCTGGATGTTTGTCTCGGAGGTCGGGTTTGGTCCACTGTCGGATGCTATGGAGGCTAGTGTCCTCACGGTATTCAACATAAAAAATTTATTTATTGCCAAAACTCCTGCCCAAAAGCATACCTCCCAACTGTCCCAATTTTCACGGGATAGTCCCGCTCTATTGAGACTGTCACACCCATGGGCCGCAGTGTTTCGCAGTAGGGGGGGGGGGGCAATTGGGAGTCTCCTGTGTCTTAGCAGAGCAGCAGTGAATAGACGTTGTGCATATACGCACATCATTTATTCACGAGAGACAGAGGGACTGGGGGCAAGCCAGCGGCTTACAGAGCGCTTGGCATACCCCCACAGTAATGAAAAAGGGTAGCGTGAATCACAATCGCGGCTCTCCCGTGAAACCATGCCCCCTTTTTATAGGCCATGTCATCTTTTTGTCCGCACCACACAAGGAAGTCTCTCTTTAAATGCACCAGATGTAGGGAGGTATGTCCAATAGGGGTGTGGCAACAACTGCCAATGGTGTATGTGGCCACACCCCCAGGGTGTCGTGACCACCAGTGTGCAGGAAAAGGTGGGGGTGGGGGGGGGGGTGTTCCTTTTACATGCTCTTTTGGCTATGTATTTATTGAAAATGTAGAGAACTTTTTCCACTGTCAGACCAGTTATAGCTTTACTCTATACAGACAAATGGATGCTTGAATCTATGTAATCTGATCTACTTAAAATCCATTTTGTTCACGAAAACAATTACACGTATTACCTTGTAATTTGTGCTGCTGCTTCCATGCAAAAGATGGATTTAATTTTCCAAAACACAAAAAGACAATTTGCTTATCGAGTAAGAAATAGTTTTGTTCACATTTTTTTGATTTGACAGGAGGACTAGATGAATGTCATTCCTGACCTTTTCATTTATTCCGCTGCTTCAATCCCATTTTTCATACTAGCACCAATACAGCATGAACTGGGACTTTAATATTTCATAACCACTTGAGAAAAAAAACAATATTAACAGCAGCTAAATCACAAAGGTAGTTTTCACATCAATAAAGAGTCTTCATTTCTCTAGTGTTTAATCTATAGTTAATTAAAAGACTAGCAGTTATTTACTCACTGCCTTTATATAGTAAGTAGAATGAAATTACCAGGCTGGGGTACTGTGGCACTATCAAGTTCCAAAGTGCGCGGAAACTGCAGTTTAATGAGTTGTAACACAAAGTCCCATCACTAACGATATAAAAAAAGTTAGCTGAGCAAATTTATGCTTTGTGTCTTTATTTCCAAGAATATTTTATAATATATGGATCAGACAAGCAGTCATCTAAAGACAATGGAGGGTAATTTATGCCAATCCCATACCAAGTAGGGGAAGAAGTCAGTGAAATGCAGATTGAGTGAAAAGGGTGGGAGGTCAAGCAGTTGGCGCAACTTGTAAGTGTTGGGCCCAGGTGCAAAAATATGTTTTTGGCCTCCTCCACACCACCCCAAATTCATAAGATACCAAATGGCAGTGGGTGATAGGGAAAGGCAGTGGGTGACAGATGTACAGAGACACAGACCTGCGTAGCGCAGATAATGTGGGGAGGTACTTTGGTGGAGGCAGGAACACAGCGGTCTCTTGTGCTTTCCTCAGCTTGGTACTCAGTCAGGCATACTCTGGCATCACTAGTTACACCGTCCAGGAGCTGCCTCTAATTCACAGAGAGCAGAGATTCATGCAGAGCTCCTTCCACCAGCTGTTATGAAGCTTTCTTCCTCTGGGACTTGTGCCTCCCCACATTGTGATGTTTTAGGGAACTCTCTTGTGCCTCTCCCCATAGTGATGTTTAATTTTTGTGGAGCCTACTGTGGCCTCCCTGCCACCTCACACACCTCTACTTATTTGCATAATGGACTTGTCACAATGGCCCTCATTCCGAGTTGTTCGCTCGCAAGGCGATTTTAGCAGAGTTACACACGCTAAGCCGCCGCCTACTGGGAGTGAATCTTAGCTTCTTAAAATTGCGAACGATGTATTCGCAATATTGCGATTACAAACTACTTAGCAGTTTCAGAGTAGCTTCAGACTTACTCGGCATCTGCGATCAGTTCACTGCTTGTCGTTCCTGGTTTGACGTCATAAACACACCCAGCGTTCGCCCAGACACTCCTCCGTTTCTCCAGCCACTCCCGCGTTTTTTCCGGAAACGGTAGCGTTTTTATCCACACGCCCATAAAACGCCGTGTTTCCGCCCAGTAACACCCATTTCCTGTCATTCACACTACGATCGCCGGAGCGAAGAAAAAGCCGTGAGTAAAAAAACTATCTTCATAGCAAAATTACTTGGCGCAGTCGCAGTGCGAACATTGCGCATGCGTACTAAGCAGAAAAACGCTGCGATGCGAAGAAAATTACCGAGCGAACGACTCGGAATGAGGGCCAATGCTCCAATGGGAGCTGTTTCTCATTTTCAATTACGTGTTTTCTTCCAACGGCAGAGTTCCTGGCTTCTTCCCTAACATCTAAATGGTGGTGACATGCCTCCATTTTTACAAATGGAAGCTGTCAGCGCCCCCTCGTGGCACTCAAATTAAATTGGACTTTGCCGGACTGCTTAGATCATCACAGGACCAGCTTGCGTACACGCAGAATGGGTCCTGCACATTTAAAAAGTACCTACAATTGGTACTTTGAGAAGCAGTTACAACAAGGCCAGAATGAGGTCTATACTGTGGGGACGTAGTGTGGGGTTGTAGGTAGCATAATGATGTAGGGTGGGCAGGTGACATAGTAATATAGTGCGGGGATGTAGTGTAGGATGGTAGATAGCATAGTGATGTACTGTAGGGTGGGTAGGTAGAATAGTAATATAGTTTGGGGAGGTAGTGCCGGGTGGTAGGTAGCATAGTGATGTACTGTAGGGTGGGAAGGTAGCATAGTAATATAGTGTGGGGCAGTGCCATAACTAGGCATTTTAGCACTGTGTGCAGGAAACTGCATTGGCGCCCCCCCCCCCCCCCCGCGTAAAACATGGGCAGTGCGCGTCGTAGGCGCATGCAAAACTTTTAGGGGCGTGGCTTCATAGGGAAGGGGTGTGGCCACAACATAATACCAATTCATACTACGGTGCACAGTAGTCTCCGTTATTCAAATTACGCTGCACAGTAGCGCCACTACACCAGGTAGAGCCCCTTTTACACATTACGGCAGACAGTCCCCCTTTCTACACATTACGGCAGACAGTCCCCCTTTTTACACATTGCGGCAGACAGTGTCCCCTTTTTACACATTACGACAGACAGCGTCCCCCTTTTTACACACATTACGGCAGACAGAGTCCCCCTTTTTACACATTACGGCAGACAGAGTCCCCATGTTTACACATTACGGCAGACAGTAGTCAGTACTGCTGGAGGTGAGGCCAACAATCAGCATGTGGGGAGGGGTGGGGGGTGCCTGCCAGGACAGTGCTGCTGGAGGTGAGGCCAACACTGGCAGGCACACTGTCAGTGACGTTGTGTGGTTACAGTTACTGATTCATTCACGAAGTGCCGATTGGTGGCCACCCCTGGAAGGCACATACCACAGGGTCAGGCACTGCCTGCTTCGATCGGCGCCTCTCCTCTCCCTGTGTGGCCGCCGGGGAGCTGGCTGGAAGTGAAATCCAGTCCACGCGGTCCACACCACGCACTGCGGCTCTCTGTCTCCCAGTCCTTAGGCTTAGCCGGTCCAGCAGCGGCGCAGCCCGCTCCGTTCCCCGGCCTCTGCGCTCTGCTGCCTGCTGGTCACATGCGCACAGCAGGTGGAGGGAGGGGGGGCTACTGTGGGCGTGAGCCTGCTCTGGTCCCAGCGGCAGCTGTCAAATCAGCGTGTGCTGACAGCCTTCTGGGGCCGGGCCGGCACAAATGCAAAAAAAAAATCCTCTGCCGCTGAGTGTGTGACACAGCACACTATGCGGTCCCACCGCATGTGCGCTGTGTGCAAGACACACTTAGCACACACCAAGTTACGGCTCTGGTATAGGGATGTAGTGTGGGGTGGTATTGGTAGGTAGCATAGTGATGTAGGGTGGGGAGGTATCAGAAGCATAGTAATATAGTGTGGAGATGTAGTGTGGGGTGGAAGATAGCATAGTCATGTAGGGTGTGGTGGAAGCACAGTAATATAGTGTAGGGATGTAGTGTGGGGTGGTAGGTAGCATAGTGATGTAGGGTGGGGAGGTAGCATAGTAATATAGTGATAAGATGTAGTGTGGGGTGATAGGTAGCATAGTCATGTAGGGTGGGAAGGTAGCATAGTAATATAGTGTGGGGTGGTAGGTAGCATAGTGATGTAGGGTGCAACCGGGTCATTCCACGAAACTCTGCCCCCCAAACAGAGTACTATGGAAGAGGGAGGAGAGGGAGCAGGATATCAGTACTGGCGCCCGCCAGCGAATATACACCCTTGGCAATAAACATTACCCTTGGCAATAAGCATGGATCCCAGAGTATGAAACCCCTGGCAATGAGCATGACACCCAGCGCATTAAACCTCTGGCAACGAGCATGACACCCAGCACATGAAACCCCTGACATTGAGCATACATAAGAACCCAGCAGTTCTTAAAAAACTGATAACCTAAATTTTAAGGAAAGAGGTGTTGCCAAAGGTGTCACATTACGCCTCCTAAAGATTGCTCTGCCTTTACATTCACTTCCAGGACGCAGAGACGCAGAGATAGCTCTCCCAATGAAGTTAGGGGGGAATATCAGGGGACATTGGGGGTCATTCCGAGTTGATCGCTCGCTGCCGTTTTTTGCAGCGCAGCGATCAGATTAAAAAAAATGACAAAAATGTGCATGCGTATGGACCGCAATGCGCACGTGCATCGTACGGGTACAAAGAGCTTCGTTGCTGTGCAGTGCTTCTACTGACTAATCCATTCGCACAGCCGAACGCAAGGAGATTGACAGGAAGAGGGCATTTATGGGTGTCAACTGACCGTTTTCTGGGAGTGGTTGGGCAAATGCAGGCGTGTCCAGGTGTTTGCAGGGCGGGTATCTGAAGTCAATTCCAGAATCCGTCACTAGAATCATCGCACAGGATAAGTAACTACAGGGCTGGTCTTGTTTTTCACAAAATGTTTTTGTACCGCTCGGCTGCACATGCGATCGCACACTTGCAAAGCAAAAATACACTCCCCTGTGGGCGGCGACAATGCGTTTGCACGGCTGCTAAAAGTAGCTAGCGAGCGATCAACTTGGAATGAGGGCCATTACACAGCGCTAGCAGGGAATTTTTTGGGGGTAAGATCATCACAAATGACACGCAGACACCCGTTTAGGTTAGAGGAGAGGAGATTTCGCACACAGAGACGGAAAGGTTTCTTCACAGAATTCCCTGCCTGAGAAACTAGTAATGGCGGACTCGATCATTACTGTAGTTTTAAGAATAGGCAAGATAAATTCCTATCGGATAAGGATATACAGGGTTATGGTGGGTAAATCATGCACTATAGTAAAAAAAGAAAAAAAAATGTATGCAGGAGGATCTGTAAAATTAAATTTCCCAGAACTTCTGCTTGATAGATGGTGTTGTCTATAGGAGCATTTGGGCTTCTTTACACCAACATGTTCTGGTCCCTCTCCACCCCCTATGGATTGTGTCCACTTATGTCTAGCTTCTTTGCAGGTTAAACAGCCCTCCTAGTGGCGTGACTTGGTAGCGCCAAGCATCTTTTTGTGTGACTTTTTCCATTAAAACATCATAACCTATTGGCCTAAGAATCACATAACCCCAGGTCTAAGACCTATCTGCCCGTACAGCCTCAACCAGCTGCCGTGCACACAGATAACAGACATAGCAGTGAGAGAGTATCCACAAGACAGGAAAACCAGATATAAGAGATGGTTGAGAGTCCGTCAGATATAATACAGATTGTCACTCTTTGTCTTGGGATCCTTGTACTGTTGTATGTATTCTGCCGTTATAGTTTTGAAAAGGTGGGGGGAATCAGGTGTCTGCTAAGAAATGGAACCAGTACCAGTAACTAGATTCTCCTGCACACATTGTACTGCATATATTGTAATTCAAACTATAGGGTCAAGAGCACCTCAGGTGGTGGGAATTCTACCAATCCAAGCAGCCCCCAGTGTATATTGGAAATCAAAGACTCGCCCTTGGGAAAACCTTACACTTATAGTGGGAATGCATGTTGGCACCCCAGTTGAACAGGGGGGGAAGGTGATTTGCATTCTCCTATTGTATGTCCCTATGCAAGACAGTTAAGTGGTAGGATTGGGTCAGTAAAAGGAGCAGTTACTATCGGAAAGGAAACAAGGGAAAAGATTTATGGTAGACCCAATAGCAAGGAGACTCAGGTATGATTGCCCAAGGTGCACAGGACACATAATTTTCCAAACACAAGGGGAACGTATTCCAAGAGTAGTGGGGAGTTTACCAAGAATACAAGGGACAACAAGGGTACTGGTGCAAGCAGGAGTCTATATAGGTAGAGGTATAGACCCTTGGAGTAATTTAACTATAATTATAGGGAAACACCTCATTGATCCAGAAGAAATAATCTATTATGCAGGTCTTACTTGGGGGGCAGTACTAATAGACTTTATGCCATTACAGGGATGAAGGGGCAACACTACAACCCCAGTTATTTGTCCGCAGACGGATTTAAGAAACTCTTTAGGTGCAAGGATAGAAGAGATTCTTCAGAGTCAACGTCTCTTAAGGAGATCTTGAGTCCCTCATACAAGGTTACTAAAATACCACATCAGGAGGGGTTCCGCGCATGCACACCCAGGCATGGTAGCGCGGTCTGTAAAAATATCAGGGCCCGACAAACCCGTGGATATTGTTAGTAACAGGGATGGCAGGAATGCTCTGAAAGGAATAAGTAAAATTTTCAAAAGAGACGGTTTTCCATCAGAGGGGACACTAGACATAGAGAAATGGGAAAAATTTGCCTCCTGTAACAAGAGTTGGATAATCAAACATAATTGTAGAGATCAAGTAACCATCTGGATCACTGTAGCAAAATAATTAGAAACAGAGAATAGAAGAAAAGATGAGGAAAATGATTTCCCCAATGTACCAGAGTACCCAATAGCACCACCATTAGTGTTAAACCAATAGCCAATAGCACCACCACCAGCGTTAAACTCACTACCTGTAACATCAGCAACAGCACCTGAACTCTATATCGCACCCCTATACTCAGACATGCACGCACACACAGGTACCCCTAGTGTGAATAGAATGGAATCATCTACGGGCTCACTAACAGTGAAATTAAGAAGAGATGAGCCAGGAAAAGATTGGCGAATAGTTAGCCCTATCTTGAGAGGACCTGTGGTTGAAAACCCAAATGATTTACCTGAGCTATGTGTACAAAGCACACCCCAGTGTCCTGATACTTTATCACAAGAAACCCCAATAAGATCAAACCAAAGAAATTGGCCACCAAAAGCTCCCCTTATGGTTAGACGAATGCTGGACACCTGGAATCAAGTAGTAAGCCCAGGAAACAATAGTCAACAATCAGGAACAATAAGTGAAAGGCGTGCAATTCAGACGGAGCGGAGAAACAAGGGGTCAAGACACAGCCTCTACAGATTTTCATGCCCAGGTACATAATGTGCAGAATGAAATGACTCATTTTCCAGAAAGATTGTGTCCAGTATGTCAGTTTTGTGTTCCAGAAGGATATGTATGCTGCCCAAATTGCGGAAACTGGATTTCACCCCATGGTACATAGAAACATAGAATTTGATGGCAGATAAGAACCACTTGGCCCATCTAGTCTGCCCCTTTTTTATCCTTTAGGTAATCTCAACCCTTTTTAAACCTTAATTCTTTGTAATGATATTCATATGCCTATCCCAATCATGTTTAAATTGCTCTACAGTCTTAGCCTCTACCACCTGTGATGGGAGGCTATTCCACTTGTTCACTACCCTTTCCGTGAAGTAAGTTTTCCTTAAATTTCCCCTGAACCTGCCTCCCTCCAGTTTCAGTGTATGTCCTCGAGTTCTAATACACCTCTTCCTTTGAAGAATGTTTCCCTCCTGAACTTTGTTAAAACCCTTGGTATATTTGAAAGTTTCTATCATGTCCCCCCTTTCCCTTCTATCCTCCAAACTATACATGTTAAGATCTTTTAGCCTTTCTGGGTAAGTTTTGTGATGTAGGCCATGCACTATTTTAGTTGCCCTTCTTTGTACACTCTCTAATGTATTTATATCCTTCTGGAGATATGGTCTCCAGAACTGGACACAGTATTCCAGATGGGGCCGTACCAATGACCTATACAGTGGCATGATTACTTCTTTTTTTCTGCTACTGATTCCTCTGGCTATGCAACCAAGCATCTGACTTGCCTTTCTCATTGCTTTGTTGCATTGCTTTCCTGACTTTAAGTCACTTGAAATAGTGACTCCTAAATCCCTTTCCTCCTCAGTAGTTTCCATTATAGTACCCTTGATACTATATTTAGCTTTTGGGTTTTTGAGACCCAAGTGCATGATTTTGTATCTTTTAGCATTAAACTGTAGTTGCCACGTTCTTGACCATTTCTCAAGCCTAGCTAGGTCATCAATCATTTGTTTCACCCCTCCCGGTGTGTCTACCCTGTTGCAAATCTTTGTATCATCTGCAAAAAGACATACTTTCCTTTTAATACTATTTGCAATGTCACCAACAAAGATATTAAAGAGAACTGGTCCAAGTACAGGTCCCTGGGGTACTCCACTGGTAACATTTCCTTCCAAAGATTGCACTCCATTTATTACAACTGTCTGTTTCCTATCCTGCAACCAGGTTCTTATCCATTTAACTGTTTTGTAATCTACCTCCACGCTTTCAAGTTTATTTAGCAGTCTGCGATGTGGGACAGTGTCAAATGCCTTACTAAAGTCTAGATATGCTACATCTACAGTTCCCCTTTGATCTATTATTTTCATCACAGAGTCAAAAAAGTCAATAAGATTTGTTTGGCATGATCTCCCACCAGAAAATCCATGCTGGTTTTGGATCCTTTAAGTTGTTTGATTTAAGATATTCCAGTACTTTCTTTTAATAGTTTTTCCATTACTTTCCCTACTACTGATGTAAGGCTTACTGGTCTGTAGTTACTTGCTTCTTCCTTGCTTACACTTTTGTGCAGTGGAACTACATTTGCTCTTTTCCAGTCCTCTGGAATGGTACCTGTATTTAGTGACTGGTTAAATAATTCTGCTAATGGTGCCACCAGCACATCTTTTAGCTCTTTGAGTATCCTTGGATGTATCCCATCTGGCCCCATTGATTTTAAAACTTTTAGTTTTGAAAGTTCTGTTAGGACCTTCTCTTCTGTAAATGTAGTTTCCACCATGTCAAGATATCTATGCAACCAGAAACGCTGAAAGACGGTCATCATTGTCTATTTCTCTGTATCCAGTACAAGTACAGAGAATATGCAACCCAGATGATACAGCCAGAACGAACAATCCATATGTCGTTCAGAGCCAACACCACAAACCATGGTATGGCAATGATATTGCAAGTATAGTTGCCAAGTCCCCAGATCCTATAAGAAATCCAGCAGCATTTTATGCCTATATGGAAAGAATTCAAGCCATATGGACACCAGCATGGGTCGTCTACTACCAGTTGTGTGAAGCCCTACTAGGAGCAGGAACTTCCCCATCAGTGATCACCATGCCAGAAGCAAAAGCAGCAAATGATTGTCCAGCCATAGTGGCTGTCCCGACAGAGAAAAATAAAAAAAGTTTGAAAGTGGAAAGATGTACATGGCAAGACTTAAGAGATGGTGTCATGAACAGAAACTCAGGGCACAAGCAGCCCCGGATTTGAAACAGGAAAAGACTGAGTCCATCAGAACTTACTATGATAGAATCACTATAGGACACACTGATGTAGGATATGCAGCAGATAACCCTCAACAGCAAAGGTTGTTAAAGACTAAATTCCTAAATGGGTTGTCAGACGTCTACAGAACTCAGTTGTTCCAGATCAGGCCAGAAACCTCTTATATGGCATTAGAAGCAATAGTTCAGGTGCTAGAAGGAATTGAGGAAAGGGAGAATGAAAAGCCAAGAAAAGCCAAAGAAAAGAATGTAATACTGAAAGTAACAGTACACGTTGTACAGGAACAAAGCAAGTGGAAAATCAGGAGCCCAACACAAGGGGCCACCAGAAGAAACTTAAAAGAAGGAACCAAACAATATGACAGAAAATGTTATTTCTGTAAGCAAGAAGAACATTTCAAGAAAAACTGCAGGAAATACAAGGAATGGTGTGAAAACCAGCAAGAAAAACCTAAAGCATGAAGAAGTGGGTTCCCGAGGTACCCCCCTACCAAAACACCGTCTGAACAAGAAAATGATTAGGTGACCCTTGTACTGCCAACAGGTCACCAATATCAATGTATTATAGACTCTGGAGCAAGCCAAACTATTTTACAGCAACAGGAGGTACCAAGGGAATTAATGACCACTAAAACACTTCTAGCAACTGGCTTAGAAGGAACTGCAGTGGAATTAAAGGAAAGTAAACTTATGGTATTAACCATTGAAGATGTTGAAACTCCCATTCCAGTCCAATTCATTCCCTCTAGTACTTGCCCGGTAAACTTATTAGGAGCAGATGTTCTAAAACTGATTCAAGCCTGCATACAGTACACACCAAAAGGAATTAAAGTCTCCAGTTAGTTACTAGAGAAGGTTCATGAACAGATGGAAGCAGCCATACATATATATCACATGAGACAAGATTCCAACCCGCTACCAGAACACGATCTGGCTAATGTACCTGACTGGTTGGAGGCAGTACCAGAAAAACTTTGGTCCAAAGGAAAGACTGATGTTGGACACATGCGAGTTCAGCCAGTATAGTTACAGCTGAAACTAGGAATGCAACCAGTATCAATCAGACAATATCCTCTCACAGAAGCACAATCAAAGGCCATAACCCAGCAAGTGGAACAATACAAGAAGGTAGGGGGTCATTAAAGAATGCAGATCCCCTTTTAACTTTCCTCTGTTTCCCGTGAAGAAATGAACCATTACAAATGAAGTTCAATGCAGACTTGTGCATGATTTAAGAGAAATTAATAAAAGACTGATTATCAATACTCCAATAGTACCTAATCCTCACACTTTGCTCAATCAAATTCCGACTGAAGCTGTATGGTTCTCAGTAATCTATCTCACAAACGCGTTTTTTTCTGTACCAATTACAGAAGATAGCCAGAAGTTCCTAACATTTACTCATGAAGGTAAACAATACTGTTGGGACACGATTACCCCAGGGGGGAGCAACAAGTCCATCAGATTTCTCAGAAGCAATGGCATTAATCCTGCAGAAATGGAGACCGCACTTCACAGACACCCAGTTGGTTCAATATGTTGATGATCTGCTCATTGCTGCACATACAGAAGAGCAGTGCAAAAAGGAAACAGAATCACTGCTCATCTTTTTGGCAGAAGAAGATTGCAGAGTGTCAAAAGACAAACTACAGCTAGTACAACAAAAAGTTGTCTTTTTAGGACATTGTATATCCCAAGGAACAAGGCACCTTACAGATGAAAGGACAAGAGCAATAACTCAGGCAAAAACTTCAAGAACATTAAAAGAAATCAGAGCTTTCCTGGGCCTTATTGGATACTGCATTGAATGTATACCCTCAGCCTCACTATTGATGCAATCTCAATATGAGTTAACAAGAAAAGAAGCATCAGCAGAAAACACCATTGAAGAAGCAGTAAGAAAACTAAAGCAAGCTATAATAACAGCCACAGCATTGGGATTGCCTGATCACAAGAATCCTTTTAACCTATTTTGCCATGAAGACAAAGGACATTCTTTAGGCATGCTCACCCAGAAACACAGAACAAAACAAAGACCAGTGGCATACTATTCTGCCCAGTTGGATCCAATTATCAGAGGAGCGCCATCTTGTGTCCGAGCAGTGGCAGCAGCAGCAATACTCAAGGAAAAGGTAGCAGACATTGTGCTTGATCATCAACTGTGTATACAAGTACCTCACGCTAAGCAAGAACCAAGCATCTTTCTGCAGCCAGACTTACCAAATATGAAGTAGCACCATTAAGCGCATCCCATTTTACCATAACAAGATGTACTATGCTAAACCCAGACACACTCCTTCCCATCAATGATTCAAAAGAGGGGAGGAGACGGGGAAATGGTGATAATTGTGAATCGTCAGATGAGGAGATGAAGCATGAGGAGAAAGATGCTGCTACAGATACAGAAAATGCAACACAAAAATTTTCACATGATTGACTATCCCTGATGGAATTAGAAACTTTACCTCTTCCTAATGTCCAAGATACACCACTGGACAACCCAGACATGAACCTGTTCGTTGATGGATCAAGATATTATGATAATGGATCCCCAAGGACAGGATATGCAGTAACAACTGAAACTGAAGTCATAGATTCCGGACCATTGCCATCAAGCATGTCAGCACAAGAAGCAGAACTCATAGCAATGACTAAAGCCTGCATACATGCTGAAAACATGACCGCTAACATCTACACGATTCACGCTATGCTTGGGGAATGGCCCAAGATTATGGTCTGATTTGGAAAAGTAGAGACTTTAAAGGTGCAAATGGAAACCCATTAAACATGCCAGTTTGATTATGGAACTTTTCAGAGCATTGGAACTACCTAAAAGGATTGGGATAATCAAGGTGCAAGCACATACTAAGAACCAAACCATGGAAGCTAAAGGAAATGCATTTGCAGATGCAGAAGCCAAGAGAATTTCCTTACAATCAAAATATCCTGAGCAAGTCTTATTAGCTCAAGACGTGAAGCAAATGCTCAGTGAAAAGGACATGATTAAAATGCAACAACAAGCATCACAAGGAGAAAAGGAAAAATTGACACGATTAGGAGCAGAAGAAGATGAACATGGACTTTGGAAGTCAAGAGAATTGAAGTACTGTTGACCAGCAGCGCTATTTCTACCTATGTTACAAATAGCTCATGGACAATTACATCATTCAAAGGAAGCCATGGTGAACAGAGTACAAGAGCATTGGATAGCTCCAGGCTTTAACAAAGCAGCAACAAACTTTGTAGCAGGATGCTGAATCTGTGGAATCAGCAATCCAGGACAAAGAACCAAGCCACCTCTAGGAACTATACCCAAAGCTTCTTACCCATTTCAGAGACTACAAATTGACTATATACAGTTGCCACGAAGCAGTCCATATGAATACAGTATGTACTAGTAGCAACGGACATGTTTAGTCACTGGGCCAAAGCCTGGCCAGTGAGCAAGGCCACAGTAAAAAATACTGCAAAGAAATTGATAGCAGAAGTAGTTTGTAAATTTGGGTACCTGAGGTTATAGAATCAGATAGAGGTACACATTTCACAGGAGAAGTTATGCAGCATATAATGAAAAATTTGGGGGTACAGCAGGCCTTCCACGTGCCCTATAGACCTGAGGCCAGTGGGAGGGTGGAACGTTTGAACTTTGACCTTAAGCTAAAACTACAGAAAATGATGACAGAACCTAAAAGAACTTGGCCAGAATGCCTACCTATAGTCTTGTTTAATATTAGAACCACACCTATGAGACCTAGCAAGCAGACTCCATATGAGATATTGTTTGGATCAGCTCCAAGAACAGGTTGTTATTATCCCCAACAGTTACAGCATAATCATGGTGATTTAACAGGTTATGTAAAGGAGGTCTGTAAAACATTGACTAACCTCCATTGCCAAGTGTTTTCTTCCATTACAGACCCAAAAGGATCAGCTACGCATAAGCTAAATCCAGGAGATTGGGTCTATTTGAAAAGACATGTGAGAAAGACCTTTGAACCAAGATATGATGGTCCATTTCAAGTGTTGCTAACCACGCCTACCTCAATTAAGGTAAAAGGACGAGATACTTGGGTACACGCCTCCCAATCTAAGATGTTGACAGTAACTCTCCAACCAGGAGACTGAAGTTGCTTATCCTTTGCTTGTTGTTAGGGGTAATCCCCATGGTTAGGGCTCTAAGTACAGGGGTCTGGTTTACTGAAAGGGAGTGTCATGATAGGATGCCCGGTACAGGAAAACAAGATTCCTGCTGGTGAAGTTTTGAAGACCAACGGTGTAATTACTATAATCTAACCACACAACCCTCTGTTTGTTTTTACTTTGCAAAAAGGGAGGAGTTCTCACTTATGAGACACCAAAAAAACATGTCAGAGCAAGATACAAAATGGTGGAGAGCATGTAAAGCTTTTAAGATTATCATAAATGAAGGAAAAATGTATAAGAAAAAAATTGGTGCAGAAATGCATCTTTTTCTATTGCCAAATAAGCGCACCACATTCACATTGTCCCGTGGTACCAAAATTAAGATGAAATGTTGTGTAGAGCCATTCACAAACCCAAAGAGATATAAGGGGGTAAGTCAGGTCATATCAAAATGTATAAATGGCTCTAGGGAACTACCTTTAAATACTGATTTGTCCGCACGAGACTATGCAAGCACAGTAATTGTGTGTACTAACATATCCAGTTTCCCTGGTAATATTAAAGGTCCAGATCAAAATTTTATATTTTACAAAATAAGCCAGAAATAAGGAATGATACTTTGGTTAAGATACCAGCATCCTGTCAGAAGGTGAGAATAAAACAATTTAGGACACTACATCGATTTAATATTTCATTTCCCAAAGGCCCTAAGCAGGGCCGGTGCTAGGGTGTTCAGCGCCCTCTTGCAACCTATCAATTTTGCACCTTTCTACAAATACAAATGTGACCGATCTCATCCTCAGAGCTTTAACTAGACATTTTGGTGCCCCCCTCAGGATCCATAAATATACAGTCATAAAAAAATTACCTAAAATATGGGGGCGTAAAATAATTATGATGCACAGTAGTCTCCATTATTCAAAATTACACAACATAATAGTACCACTTATATACATTATGCCAGGTAGTGCCCCTTATATTCATTACGCCAGATTCAGGCTCCTGTTACATATTGCACCAGGTAGAGCCAGTCACACATTATTCCAGGTAGAGCACCCTTTTACACACTAAGCCAGGTAGAGTTCCCTTTTACACTTTGCGCCAGGTAGAGCACCCTTTTACACATGCCACTTCCCCCAGCAGGGGGAAGAGACAAAAATATAGGGGCCACAGAATAGTACCAATTCACATTACACTGCACAATAGTGTTCGCTGTTCACATTACACCGCATAGTAGTGTCCGTTAGTTACATTATTGTTACGTTCTTTGTGCTCCGAACGAAAGATATTGGGGGTAATACCAAGTTGATCGCAGCAGGATTTTTTTTTAGCAGTTGGGCATAACCATGTGCACTGCAGGGGAGGCAGATATAACATGTGCAGAGAGAGATAGATTTGGGTGTGGAGAGTTAAATCTGCAATCTAAATTGCAGTGTAAAAATAAAGCAGCCAGTATTTATCCTGCACAGAAATAAAACAACCCACCCAAATCTAACTCTCTCTGCACATGTTATATCTGCCCCCCCTGCAGTGCACATGGCTTTGCCCAACTGCTAAAAAATTTCCTGCTGTGATCAACTTGGAATTACCCCCATTGAGTGGTATGTCCCGAGCACAAGAACGTGACGCTGAAATAATGTCAAGGTATAATAATAACCCCTAGCAACCTAACTCCGTTGTTTCACCCGCATGGTCAGTCTACGCCTGCAAGACTATGTGTTCTTGGGCCCACGGCAGCCGCGTTTGAAGGGCAGATTAGGTCTGAACAACTCCGATGCCCCCCGGTCTTAGTATGAGACAAGGCATAAATGGAGACGGGATGATAATAAGGGGACCTCTAACTAAACACAAAACTGAGCTAGGGGCTACTTCTGAACTACAAACTAAACGTATGTGCGGCACGGCCGCCAAAGGAAAAGGAAACCAAGGTACACTATCCAAACCCTACACGGTCACCTGTGTATACCAGGTAGGACAGCTATGGCAGAACACCTCCGCAAAAACACCAAAAAAACAAGAATAAAAGGAATTCCAAGGCTGCAAGGCGCGGCTGAAGGCTGCTACTAACAATACCGGGAACAACCGTAAGCGAACCAGAATCTTCGGATCTCTAACGCAGGTGACAACCGACAGGAAGGCAGGGAGAAATACAAGGATTGGCTTCCGACACCAGGAGTCAGGACCACCGGAACAAGATGACTGGACCACAGAACACCGGACAGGGAAGTTTCTCCAGAGCAGGAACAGCTCACAGGAAGCTATCACCGGCGTCTGTGTAATGCACTGAGACAGAATATAACAGGAAGCCCTCCAATCGCTGCAGAGAACCTAATTAGTGATGTCGTGCAGCTGCCTTGCTGCATGACTCAGAGTTAGACAGGTGTTAATTATGATTTACATGGCAACGGGGAACGCGGTCTGCCTGTGGCGTCCCCGTTGCCATGGACCCGGCGGCTCAGTGCGCACGGCGTCCTGGCGTTGCCAGGGACCCAGCGGCTCAGCACGCACGGCGTCCTGGTATTGCTAGGCACCGTGCGGTGGAACAAGGAGGCGCGGCCGGATATGAACGTTACTCAGCAATGGTTGGGCGCCGGCGATAGCCGCCGCGCCTAACAGTACCCCCCCTTGAGGAGGGGTTAAAGAATCCCAGATCCGGGTTTCTGAGGAAATTCCTGAAAGAACAACCTCTTAAGTCTAGGGGCATGTAAATCCTTGTCCAGGACCCAAGACCTTTCCTCTGGGCCATACACTTTTCAATGAACCAAAAAATAGAGCCGACCACGAGAAAACTTAGAATCTAAGACTTTCTCCACAAGGAACTCTTGTTGACCCTGAACATCCACCGGAGGTCTACCATGGAAAGTCTTCAGAGGGAATCTCTTGGAAAAAATATATGGCTTCAAAAGAGAACAGTGGAAAGTGTTGCCGATTTTAAGTGATTTAGGCAACCATAGCCGAAAAGCCACTGGATTGACTTTCTTGACAATAAGAAATGGTCCAATAAATCTGGGTCCCAATCTAGCCGAGGGTTGTCGGAGCTTGATGTTGTGGGTTGACAACCACACCTTATCCCCCACCTTAAATGTGCACGGGTGTTGGGACCTATCAGAAAAAACTTTCTCTCGGAAAGCAGCCTTCTTGAGGGCAAGGTGTACCTTTCTCCAAATAACTCTGAGATGGGAAGTTAAGGTCAACGAAGAAGCTGGACAATGAGGAGTAAAGGAATTGGCTCTAGGATGAAAGCCCAGGACCAAAAAGAATGGAGACTCCTTGGTGGAAGAATGGCAAGAGTTATTATAGGCAAACTCGACCAGAGGAAGAAAATCTGACCAATCGTTCTGAAGTTTGGCAGAATAAAGATGTAAATATTGTTTTAGTGACGAATTAACACGTTCAGTCTGTCCGTTAGACTGTGGATGGTATCCAGATGTTAAAGAGAGTTTCATGTTTAATGAGGCACAAAAATGTTTCCAAAAATGGGCAATGAATTGTGGTCCCCGGTCAGAAACTATATCCACGGGTAAACCATGAAGCCTGAAGACATGGCGGAGAAACAGAACTGCCAAAACTTGAGCGGAGGGTAATCGGGGAAGAGCAATGAAGTGGGCCATTTTGCTAAAACGGTCCACCACTACTCAAATTACCCGGAATCCGAATGAAAGAGGAAGATCCACCATGAAATCCATGGAAATGTGTGACCATGGCCTGAGTGGAATTGCAAGAGGCATGAGTTGCCCGACCGGCAGAGATCGGGATATCTTGTGCTGAGCACAAACCTGACAGGAAAGGACAATTCCCTTACATCCTTGGAAAGATTAGGCCACCACACCGAGCGAGAGATTAACTCCAAGGTTTTAGCAATACCCGGATGACCAGAAACCTTACTATCATGAAACTCAGCAAGGACAGTGCCTCTCAAGAACTCAGGGACGAAGAGACGATCAACAGGAGTATCACTGGGAGCCTGCTGCTGAAGCTGGACTAGCTGTGTGAATAAATCCTGTGTGAGGCCGGCCCGGATGACGGATGATGAGACAATGGGGGTTGCGGAAGAATGCTTATTGTGAGCAGGAAGAAAACAACGTGACAGGGCATCGGCTTTGGTATTCTTAGAACCGGGCCTGAAGGTGATGATGAACTTGAATCGAGTAAAAAACAGTGCCCAACGTGCCTGCCGAGCATTTAGCCACTTTGCTGATTCAATATACTGTAGATTCTTGTGGTCAGTGAACACAGTAATGGTATGCTTCGCTCCTTCAAGCCAGTGCCTCCACTCCTCGAAAGCCCATTTAACTGCCAGCAACTCTCGATTACCAACATCATAGTTGGATTCTGCGGAGGAGAATTTCCTGGACATGAAGGCACAAGGGTGTACTTCCAGAGACTCGGGGTCTTCCTGGGAAAGGATGGCTCCCACTCCAACTTCTGAGGCGTCCACCTCGTTAATAAAGGGAAGATCTGGCTTAGGGTGTCTGAGTACTGGAGCTGAGACAAAGGCCTGTTTTAGGGCCAGGAAGGAAGACTTGGCTTGAGGCGACCAATTGGAAGGATCAGCTTCTTTCTTTGTCAACGTAGGAGCAACTAAGTCTGAAAAGGCATGAATAAAACGCCTATAATAATTCGCAAAACCTAAGAATCGCTGGATAGCCTTTAAGTTAGTGGGTTGTGTCCAGCTTAGGATTGCCTGGAGTTTCTTTGGTTCCATGTAAAACCTCTTTGGAGAAATAATATACCCTAAAAAGGATCTCAGAGGGGCCTACAACCTCATCCGAATAAGATCTGGGGATGAGTGGAAGCGAAGGTATATGTTCCGGAGTGACAGCCGAGACCCGGACTGGATGAGAAATACATTCTTTAATACAAAAGGAACCCCACCGGGAAATTTCCCCAGACCGCCAATCTATGGTGGGATTATGAAAGGCAAGCCAGGGGTGACCTAAAACAACAGGCACAGCCGGACAATGGGTAAAATAAATCTCAATTTTCTCGGAATGTAAGGCCCCCACTGTCAGTTGTACTGGAGGGGTGCGATGAGTAATTACCCCATTAGAGAGTGGACAACCGTCTAACCTGTGCATGGTGATAGGTCTATCTAAATGAAACTGTGGAATTCCCAAAGCCTGAGCCCAGGCAAGATCCATAAAATTCCCAGCAGCTCCGCTGTCAATGAAGGCTGACACAAACGAACTAAGACTTCCAGAAGAAATTTTTACAGGAATCAAAAAGGAATCATTTGAGGAGATTAACTGCAGACACAAGGGAACTCCCCTCACAATTCACTTGGTCAGAGCGTTTCCCTGCTTATTTGGGCAGTTACGCGCCACGTGTCCCTTACCACCACAATATAAGCAGTGTCCCGAATTTAGCCTTCTGGCTCTTTCTTCTGGAGACAGCCGGGAGAGACCCACTTGCATAGGCTCCTCAATGTCCTCAGGGAAAGCATATACACATGGACTAGACCTGAAATTAGCCCCTCTTTCAGCCCTCCGATCTCGGAGACGACGGTCAATCTTAATAGCAAGCTCCATGAGCTTATCTAAAGTCTCCGGAGCTGGATACTGAAGAGGACTATCCTTAATTACTTCAGACAAACCGAGGCGAAACTGACTGCCCAGGGCAGGATCATTCCAGCCACAGTCGTTCGACCAACGGCGAAATTCCGTACAATATGCCTCGGCGGGATTTTTTCCCTGTTTAAGTGCACGTAAGTGGCTTTCGGACGATGCTTCCCTATCTGGATCATCATACAACAAGCCTAATGATTTAAAGAAGGCATCTACTGTTTGCAAGGCTGCATCATCAGATTTTAACCCAAAAGCCCAGGTTTGGGTATCGCCTTGAAGTAAAGACATGACAATGCCCACCCGCTGAGACTCTGTACCTGAAGACCCGGGCCTTAACTGAAAATACAATTTGCAGGCTTCCTTAAAATTAAAGAAATCTTTTTGGTTACCCGAAAAGCAATCAAGAAGGTGCATTTTTGGTTCAGGAGTCACACCTGGGGAAGTCCGCAGAAGATCTTCCTGCGACCTTACCCGAAGGGTAAGATCCTGCACCATCTGAGTGAGTTCCTGAATCTGATTTGCCAAAAGCTGGTTGGGATTCATGAGGACAGAATTCAAACACCTTCCTAGCTAGAATATTGGATTAGATCTTGCTTATGTTTAATTTTTTTTTTTTTTTTGGGCCGGTGATAATGTTATGTTCTTTGTGCTCCGAACGAAAGATATTGAGTGGTAAGCCCCGAGCACAAGAACGTGACGCTGAAATAATGACAAGGTATAATAATAACCCCTAGCAACCTAACTCCGTTGTTTCACCCGCGTGGTCAGTCTACGCCTGCGAGACTATGTGTTCTTGGGCCCACAGCAGCCGCGTTTGAAGGGCGGATTAGGTCTGCCCAACCCCGATGCCCCCCGGTCTTAGTATGAGACAAGGCATAAACGGAGACGGGATGATAACAAGGGGACCTCTAACTAAACACAAAACTGAGCTAGGGGCTACTTCTGAACTACAAACTAAACGTATGTGCGGCACGGCCGCCAAAGGAAAAGGAAACCAAGGTACACTATCCAAACCCTGCACGGCACCTTCGTATACCAGGTAGGACAGCTATGGCAGAACACCTCCGCAAAAACACCAAAAAACAGAATAAAAGGAATTCCACGGCCAGGGCCGCAAGGTGCGGCTGAAGGCCGCTACTCACAATACCGGAAACAACCGTAAGCGAACTGGAAACTTCAGATCTCTAACGCAGGTGACAACCGACAGGAAGGCAGGGAGAAATACAAGGATTGGCTTCCGACACCAGGAGTCAGGACCACCGGAACAAGATGACTGGACCACAGAACACCAGACAGGGAATTTTCTCCAGAGCAGGAACAGCTCACAGGAAGCTGTCACCGGCTTCTGTGTAATGCACTGAGATAGAATATAACAGGAATCCCTCCAATCGCTGCAGAGAACCTAATTAGTGATGTCGTGCAGCTGCCTTGCTGCACGACTCAGAGTTAGACAGGTGTTAATTATGATTTACATGGCAACGGGGAATGCGGTCCGCCTGTGGCGTCCCCGTTGCCATGGACCCGGTTGCTCGGCACGCATGGTGCCCTGGCGTTGCCAGGGACCCGGCGGCTCAGCGCGCATGGCGACCTGGCGCTGCTAGGCGCCGTGCGGGGGAACAGGGAGGCGCGCCGATTGTGACCGTTACTCAGCAACGGTCGGGCGCCGGCAAGAGCCGCCGTGCCTAACAATTACACAGCACAGTAGTGTCTGTTAGTCACATTACACAGCAGTGTAGTGTCCGTTACTCACATTACACCGCATAGTAGTGTCCGTTACTCACATTACACCGCGCGGTAGTGTCCGTTAGTCACATTAAACCGCACAGTAGTGTCCGTTAGTCACATTACACCGCACAGTAGTGTCCGTTAGTCACATTACACAGTACAGTAGTGTCCGTTAGTCACATTACACTGCATAGCAGTGTCTGTTACTCACATTACACCGCACAGTAGTGTCCGTTAGTCACATTAAACTGCACAGTAGTATCCGTTAGTCACATTAGACCGCACAGTAGTGTGAGTAAGTCACATTACATTGCACAGTAGTGTCCGTTAGTAACATTACACCGCACAGTAGTGTTCGTTAGTCACATTACACAGCACAGTAGTGTCCGCTAGTCACATTACACTGCACAGTAGATTTCGTTAGTCACATTAGACAGCACAGTAGCGTCCGTTAGTCACAATACACCATACAGTAGCATCCGTTAGTCACAATACACTGCATAGTAGTGCCCGTTAGTCACATTACACTGCACAGTATCGTCCGTTAGTCACATTACACTGCACAGTAGTGTCCGTTAGTCACATTACACTGCACAGCAGCGTCAGTTAGTCACATTACACTGCACAGCAGTGTCCGTTAGTCACATTACACCGCATAGTAGTGTCCGTTAGTCACATTACACTGCACAGTTGTGTCCGTTAGTCACATTACACTGCACAGTAGTGTCCGTTAGTCACATTACACTGCATAGTAGTGTCCGTTACTCACAGTACACCGCACAGTAGTGTCCGTTAGTCACATTACACCGCACAGTAGTGTCCATTAGTCACATTACACAGCACAGTAGTGTCTGAAAGTCACATTATACCGCACAGTAGCATCAGTTAGTCACATTACACTGCATAGTAGTGTCCGTTAGTCACATTACACTGCATAGTAGTGTCCATTAGTCACACTACACTGCACAGTTGTGTCCGTTAGTCACATTACACTGCACAGTAGTGTCCGTTAGTCACATTACACTGCACAGTAGTGTCCGTTAGCCACATTACACTGCATAGTAGTGTCCGTTACTTACATTACACCGCACAGTAGTGTCCGTTAGTCACATTACACCGCACAGTAGTGTCCATTAGTCACATTACACAGCACAGTAGTGTCCGCTAGTCACATTATACCGCACAGTAGCATCAGTCAGTCACATTACACCGCATAGTAGTGTCCGTTAGTCACATTACACTGCATAGTAGTGTCCGTTAGTCACATTACAATGCACAGTAATGTCAGTTAGTCACATTACATCACACAGTAGTGTCCGTTAGTCACATTACACCGCACAGTAGTGTCCGTTAGTCACATTACACTGCACAGTAGTGTCCGTTAGTCACATAACACTGCACAGTAGTGTCCGGCTGGGCGGCCTTGAGCATGTGCAGAGGTGAACGCAGATCCGGCTGCGTATACAGCGATCTGCGTTCATCTCTGAATTACCCCCTATGCCAGGTACAGCCTTCATTCCCTTTACAGTGCAGCCCCGGCACCTGCAGGAGGTCCTGGCTCGGGCGCTGCTCCTCCTCTCCCTTCTCCAGTTTCTCGCAGGCTCCGTTACTCCAGTGGCTCTGTAGGATGTTGTCAGTGACCCCAAGATGGGGCGGGAGCGGGTACTAATAACCTGAGCCTGGGACTGATGAAGGGGCCCGGAGGGGCCCTGGTCCCCTGCACTCCCAACCCCCTCCCACCTTACTGGGCAGCAGCAGCTCTCATGTTGGCAGCACAGCACATGCTTCAGTGTGCTGTGCTGCAGATGGGCAGAGTGGCTGCTGCTATTGTTATTGTTCCTGTATGGGTGGGTGGGGGATTGTGATCACAGTGATCACACTCCCCCCCTCGAATTGACCCTGGCTGAGGGGCTGAGTGCTGGGGGCTCAGGGATCAGGGAGTACACCTACCCTGCTCTGTACAGCAAATACTTTTTTTAAAAGTTTTTTTTCATAAAGGGGCGTGGTCATGGGTCCCACGATTAGGCCATGCCTCCAACCCTCTAGGCACCTCGGGATGGCAGCGGTGCTTTGTGTAGGCTGAGGCCACACACTGCATGCACGCTTTCTGGGGAGGAGGAGAGAGGGGAGCCGCGCTGCAAGCTGCCAGCTCCACTACCTGTCATCCAGGGTGACATGCGCAGCGGCAGCTGGCAGCAGCAGGGATGCAGAGCAGGGAGAGGCTGAGCACCTCTTCAGTTTGGCGCCTCCCTGCACTGCATCCCTTTGCTGAGCAGCCAGCGTCGGCTCTAGCCCTAAGTGTAACCGAAGAAAAAGAGAATGGTATGATATCCTGTTGGGTGGGGCAGGAGCAACAATGGGAACACTAAATTCCATAGACACAGAAACACTGACTAACAAGATGAGTGATGCAGGCAGTGATATGGAAACAGTGGTTCACATGCAGGCCAAATGGATGCTCACTGTCTTCAATCTGATTTTAAGGGTCATTAATTGGGATCATTCTTTTCTAACCTTGGTCAATAGTTCTTTTATGAACACATTAAAACTGACCCAAAACATCTCTAGTTTGTTTAAGTGGACAGAATGTTCCATAATAACTGTGTATCAGGACCAACAGAAGAATCTAACCCAGGCCCAGTTAATGACTGGGAACATACAGGTTTACAGAAAAATGTTTAATATAGCATCTGAGTTATGGGTCAGGCTATATGGACATGAGGTTTATTGCACAGACAGGTGGAGTTGGGGGCAAATTGAAACCTACAACATAACAGAAACCTAAGCTCATGTGTAAATACTTTATTTTAGCAGTACCCTTCACCACTGGCGTGCGCAGCACATTTTATTAGGGGGTGCTCCGTCGGAGGGGTATGTCTAGCACTGCCTTTTGGGCGTGTCTAGCACCATATATTGATGGTCAACGCATATAAAATATCCACCTTTGTACCAATCCTAATAAAGCAGATACATTGCCAGATGTTGTGGTGTGCACCAAACAAACACCCCTGATGGCACTCACTGCAATTACACTGCTCCTCCTCAGCCTGGTCTGGCTCCCCCTGTCTTTCCCCTGCTAGCTGCAGCAGCAGCTTACTTACAAGTCAGTCACTCACTGACACTGACAGTCGCAGACTAGTACTGCTGCTGCTGGAAAAACGAGTGACGTGTCAATGCTGCTGCCGACCGCCTGCCAGTATTGAATTTGTCTTCCTAAGAGGAACGCTGGCTGCATGCTTCTCTCCTCATCAGTAGTTGGCGTTGGCATAGCATAGAAGGAGAGAGGTGTGTATGTGGCGGGTGTGACAGGTGGGCATGCGAGCAGCATGACGTAATCACATTGCGCTGTTTTTGTATATGGAGGTGGAGCCGGGAGTTTGAAAGCTGGTGTCAGTGGCACTCTTGATTAACCCAGGCGTCTGGTCAGTAATGCAGTCCTGACAGGGTGCAGCACAGAGGGGACAGTAATCAGCCTGCTCGGCGATCGTTGCATCAGGCATGTGAGATCGGGGTGCCAGACATTAGGGGGTGCCTGTGCGCACCAGGCACCCCCCCTGCGCACACCTATGCCCTTCACCACAAAAGCAGGTAACTCAGATTTATGGACACCACAGTTCAGAGGGCAGTATATTGATGCAGAAAATAAACTCATGACCTATCCCTATGCACTAGCACTGATAACGGACTGACATGCCCCCACACTACTTACATACCGGAATCATGTCATCTTAGGAACCCTACTAGTGTTTGCAATTGGGAGTTGCATGACCCAAAAGATGACATCTCTATAGAAGTGGCACCACAAATAGCCTGCATGATTACATATGATGAACAGATCACCCAGCTATACCAGTTACCACACTCTTTTTCAGGATGCCTGTTTAATGTAACACATTTAATATGGAAAAATCAGACTATTGTTTTTTATAAGGATCAGACTGATTACCTAGAACAGGCTTTTAAACCATTGACTCTTCCCCCCCATAACATAACTGTGAGTATATAGGACACCATTAATATAATCAACAATACAAAGACATTTGAAAAGCATTTAAGGGAAGTTAATTACTCTACAAGACATGCGCAAATGCAAACAGTTGTAGAGGCAGGGGAACTGAAACACATGGCCACTAGAGATGAGCGCCGGAAATTTTTCGGGTTTTGTGTTTTGGTTTTGGGTTCGGTTCCGCGGCCGTGTTTTGGGTTCGACCGCGTTTTGGCAAAACCTCACCGAATTTTTTTTGTCGGATTCGGGTGTTTTTTTCGAAAGACACTAAAAAAAAGCTTAAATCATAGAATTTGGGGGTCATTTTGATCCCAAAGTATTATTAACCTCAAAAACCATAATTTACACTCATTTTCAGTCTATTCTGAATACCTCACACCTCACAATATTATTTTTAGTCCTAAAATTTGCACCGAGGTCGCTGTGTGAGTAAGATAAGCGACCCTAGTGGCCGACACAAACACCGGGCCCATCTAGGAGTGGCACTGCAGTGTCACGCAGGATGTCCCTTCCAAAAAACCCTCCCCAAACAGCACATGACGCAAAGAAAAAAAGAGTCGCAATGAGGTAGCTGTGTGAGTAAGATAAGCGACCCTAGTGGCCGACACAAACACCGGGCCCATCTAGGAGTGTCACTGCAGTGTCACGCAGGATGTCCCTTCCAAAAAACCCTCCCCAAACAGCACATGACGCAAAGAAAAAAAGAGGCGCAATGAGGTAGCTGTGTGAGTAAGATAAGCGACCCTAGTGGCCGACACAAACACCGGGCCCATCTAGGAGTGTCACTGCAGTGTCACGCAGGATGTCCCTTCCAAAAAACCCTCCCCAAACAGCACATGACGCAAAGAAAAAAAGAGGCGCAATGAGGTAGCTGTGTGAGTAAGATAAGCGACCCTAGTGGCCGACACAAACACCGGGCCCATCTAGGAGTGTCACTGCAGTGTCACGCAGGATGTCCCTTCCAAAAAACCCTCCCCAAACAGCACATGACGCAAAGAAAAAAAGAGGCGCAATGAGGTAGCTGTGTGAGTAAGATAAGCGACCCTAGTGGCCGACACAAACACCGGGCCCATCTAGGAGTGTCACTGCAGTGTCACGCAGGATGTCCCTTCCAAAAAACCCTCCCCAAACAGCACATGACGCAAAGAAAAAAAGAGGCGCAATGAGGTAGCTGTGTGAGTAAGATAAGCGACCCTAGTGGCCGACACAAACACCGGGCCCATCTAGGAGTGTCACTGCAGTGTCACGCAGGATGTCCCTTCCAAAAAACCCTCCCCAAACAGCACATGACGCAAAGAAAAAAAGAGGCGCAATGAGGTAGCTGTGTGAGTAAGATAAGCGACCCTAGTGGCCGACACAAACACCGGGCCCATCTAGGAGTGTCACTGCAGTGTCACGCAGGATGTCCCTTCCAAAAAACCCTCCCCAAACAGCACATGACGCAAAGAAAAATTAAAGAAAAAAGAGGTGCAAGATGGAATTGTCCTTGGGCCCTCCCACCCACCCTTATGTTGTATAAACAGGACATGCACACTTTAACCAACCCATCATTTCAGTGACAGGGTCTGCCACACGACTGTGACTGAAATGACGGGTTGGTTTGGACCCCCACCAAAAAAGAAGCAATTAATCTCTCCTTGCACAAACTGGCTCTACAGAGGCAAGATGTCCACCTCATCATCATCCTCCGATATATCACCGTGTACATCCCCCTCCTCACAGATTATCAATTCGTCCCCACTGGAATCCACCATCTCAGCTCCCTGTGTACTTTGTGGAGGCAATTGCTGCTGGTCAATGTCTCCACGGAGGAATTGATTATAGTTCATTTTAATGAACATCATCTTCTCCACATTTTCTGGATGTAACCTCGTACGCCGATTGCTGACAAGGTGAGCGGCGGCACTAAACACTCTTTCGGAGTACACACTTGTGGGAGGGCAACTTAGGTAGAATAAAGCCAGTTTGTGCAAGGGCCTCCAAATTGCCTCTTTTTCCTGCCAGTATAAGTACGGACTGTGTGACGTGCCTACTTGGATGCGGTCACTCATATAATCCTCCACCATTCTTTCAATGGTGAGAGAATCATATGCAGTGACAGTAGACGACATGTCCGTAATCGTTGTCAGGTCCTTCAGTCCGGACCAGATGTCAGCATCAGCAGTCGCTCCAGACTGCCCTGCATCACCGCCAGCGGGTGGGCTCGGAATTCTGAGCCTTTTCCTCGCACCCCCAGTTGCGGGAGAATGTGAAGGAGGAGATGTTGACAGGTCGCGTTCCGCTTGACTTGACAATTTTCTCACCAGCAGGTCTTTCAACCCCAGCAGACTTGTGTCTGCCGGAAAGAGAGATCCAAGGTAGGCTTTAAATCTAGGATCGAGCACGGTGGCCAAAATGTAGTGCTCTGATTTCAACAGATTGACCACCCGTGAATCCTTGTTAAGCGAATTAAGGGCTCCATCCACAAGTCCCACATGCCTAGCGGAATCGCTCCGTGTTAGCTCCTCCTTCAATGTCTCCAGCTTCTTCTGCAAAAGCCTGATGAGGGGAATGACCTGACTCAGGCTGGCAGTGTCTGAACTGACTTCACGTGTGGCAAGTTCAAAGGGCATCAGAACCTTGCACAACGTTGAAATCATTCTCCACTGCGCTTGAGACAGGTGCATTCCACCTCCTATATCGTGCTCAATTGTATAGGCTTGAATGGCCTTTTGCTGCTCCTCCAACCTCTGAAGCATACAGAGGGTTGAATTCCACCTCGTTACCACTTCTTGCTTCAGATGATGGCAGGGCAGGTTCAGTAGTTTTTGGTGGTGCTCCAGTCTTCTGTACGTGGTGCCTGTACGCCGAAAGTGTCCCGCAATTCTTCTGGCCACCGACAGCATCTCTTGCACGCCCCTGTCGTTTTTTAAAAAATTCTGCACCACCAAATTCAAGGTATGTGCAAAACATGGGACGTGCTGGAATTTGCCCATATTTAATGCACACACAATATTGCTGGCGTTGTCCGATGCCACAAATCCACAGGAGAGTCCAATTGGGGTAAGCCATTCCGCGATGATCTTCCTCAGTTGCCGTAAGAGGTTTTCAGCTGTGTGCGTATTCTGGAAAGCGGTGATACAAAGCGTAGCCTGCCTAGGAACGAGTTGGCGTTTGCGAGATGCTGCTACTGGTGCCGCCGCTGCTGTTCTTGCGGCGGGAGTCCATACATCTACCCAGTGGGCTGTCACAGTCATATAGTCCTGACCCTGCCCTGCTCCACTTGTCCACATGTCCGTGGTTAAGTGGACATTGGGTACAGCTGCATTTTTTAGGACACTGGTGAGTCTTTTTCTGAGGTCTGTGTACATTTTCGGTATCGCCTGCCTAGAGAAGTGGAACCTAGATGGTATTTGGTAACGGGGGCACACTACCTCAAGAAATTGTGTAGTTCCCTGTGAACTAACGGCGGATACCGGACGCACGTCTAACACCAACATAGTTGTCAAGGCCTCAGTTATCCGCTTTGCAGCAGGATGACTGCTGTGATATTTCATCTTCCTCGCAAAGGACTGTTGGACAGTCAATTGCTTACTGGAAGTAGTACAAGTGGTCTTCCGACTTCCCCTCTGGGATGACCATCGACTCCCAGCAGCAACAACAGCAGCGCCAGCAGCAGTAGGCGTTACACGCAAGGATGCATTGGAGGAATCCCAGGCAGGAGAGGAATCGTCAGAATTGCCAGTGACATGGCCTGCAGGACTATTGGCATTCCTGGGGAAGGAGGAAATTGACACTGAGGGAGTTGGTGGGGTGGTTTGCGTGAGCTTGGTTACAAGAGGAAGGGATTTACTGGTCAGTGGACTGCTTCCGCTGTCACCCAAAGTTTTTGAACTTGTCACTGACTTATTATGAATGCGCTGCAGGTGACGTATAAGGGAGGATGTTCCGAGGTGGTTAACGTCCTTACCCCTACTTATTACAGCTTGACAAAGGCAACACACGGCTTGACACCTGTTGTCCGCTTTTCTGTTGAAATACCTCCACACTGAAGAGCTGATTTTTTTGGTATTTTCACCAGGCATGTCAACGGCCATATTCCTCCCACGGACAACAGGTGTCTCCCCGGGTGCCTGACTTAAACAAACCACCTCACCATCAGAATCCTCCTGGTCAATTTCCTCCCCAGCGCCAGCAACACCCATATCCTCCTCATCCTGGTGTACTTCAACACTGACATCTTCAATCTGACTATCAGGAACTGGACTGCGGGTGCTCCTTCCAGCACTTGCAGGGGGCGTGCAAATGGTGGAAGGCGCATGCTCTTCACGTCCAGTGTTGGGAAGGTCAGGCATCGCAACCGACACAATTGGACTCTCCTTGTGGATTTGGGATTTCGAAGAACGCACAGTTCTTTGCGGTGCTTTTGCCAGCTTGAGTCTTTTCAGTTTTCTAGCGAGAGGCTGAGTGCTTCCATCCTCATGTGAAGCTGAACCACTAGCCATGAACATAGGCCAGGGCCTCAGCCGTTCCTTGCCACTCCGTGTGGTAAATGGCATATTGGCAAGTTTACGCTTCTCCTCCGACAATTTTATTTTAGGTTTTGGAGTCCTTTTTTTACTGATATTTGGTGTTTTGGATTTGACATGCTCTGTACTATGACATTGGGCATCGGCCTTGGCAGACGACGTTGCTGGCATTTCATCGTCTCGGCCATGACTAGTGGCAGCAGCTTCAGCACGAGGTGGAAGTGGATCTTGATCTTTCCCTAATTTTGGAACCTCAACATTTTTGTTCTCCATATTTTAATAGGCACAACTAAAAGGCACCTCAGGTAAACAATGGAGATGGATGGATACTAGTATACTTATGGATGGACTGCCGAGTGCCGACACAGAGGTAGCTACAGCCGTGGACTACCGTACTGTGTCTGCTGCTAATATAGACTGGATGATAATGAGATGAAATCAATATATATATATGTATGTATATATAATATCACTAGTACTGCAGCCGGACAGGTAGATAATATATTTATTAGGTAATGATGACTGATGACGGACCTGCTGGACACTGTCAGCTCAGCAGCACCGCAGACTGCTACAGTAAGCTACTATACTATAGTAGTATGTACAAAGAAGAAAGAAAAAAAAAACCACGGGTAGGTGGTATACAATTATGGATGGACTGCCGAGTGCCGACACAGAGGTAGCTACAGCCGTGGACTAACGTACTGTGTCTGCTGCTAATATAGACTGGATGATTGATAATGAGATGAAATCAATATATATATGTATGTATATATAATATCACTAGTACTGCAGCCGGACAGGTAGATAATATATTTATTAGGTAATGATGACTGATGACGGACCTGCTGGACACTGTCAGCTCAGCAGCACCGCAGACTGCTACAGTAAGCTACTATACTATAGTAGTATGTACAAAGAAGAAAGAAAAAAAAAAACCACGGGTAGGTGGTATACAATTATGGATGGACTGCTGAGTGCCGACACAGAGGTAGCTACAGCCGTGGACTAATGTACTGTGTCTGCTGCTAATATAGACTGGATGATTGATAATGAGATGAAATCAATATATATATGTATGTATATATAATATCACTAGTACTGCAGCCGGACAGGTAGATAATATATTTATTAGGTAATGATGACTGATGACGGACCTGCTGGACACTGTCAGCTCAGCAGCACCGCAGACTGCTACAGTAAGCTACTATACTATAGTAGTATGTACAAAGAAGAAAGAAAAAAAAACCCACGGGTAGGTGGTAAACAATTATGGATGGACTGCCGAGTGCCGACACAGAGGTAGCTACAGCCGTGGACTAACGTACTGTGTCTGCTGCTAATATAGACTGGATGATTGATAATGAGATGAAATCAATATATATATGTATGTATATATAATATCACTAGTACTGCAGCCGGACAGGTAGATAATATATTTATTAGGTAATGATGACTGATGACGGACCTGCTGGACACTGTCAGCTCAGCAGCACCGCAGACTGCTACAGTAAGCTACTATACTCTATAGTAGTATGTACAAAGAAGAAAGAAAAAAAAAAACCACGGGTAGGTGGTATACAATTATGGATGGACTGCCGAGTGCCGACACAGAGGTAGCTACAGCCGTGGACTAACGTACTGTGTCTGCTGCTAATATAGACTGGATGATTGATAATGAGATGAAATCAATATATATATGTATGTATATATAATATCACTAGTACTGCAGCCGGACAGGTAGATAATATATTTATTAGGTAATGATGACTGATGACGGACCTGCTGGACACTGTCAGCTCAGCAGCACCGCAGACTGCTACAGTAAGCTACTATACTCTATAGTAGTATGTACAAAGAAGAAAGAAGAAAAAAAAACCACGGGTAGGTGGTATACAATTATGGATGGACTGCCGAGTGCCGACACAGAGGTAGCTACAGCCGTGGACTAACGTACTGTGTCTGCTGCTAATATAGAGTCTAGACTGGATGATAAATTATTGATAATGAGATGAAATCAATATAATATCACTAGTACTGCAGCCGGACAGGTACTATATATATTTATTATGTAATGACTGATGACGGACCTGCTGGACACTGTCAGGTCAGCACAGCACCGCAGACTGCTACAGTAAGCTACTATAGTAGTATGTATAAAGAAGAATGAAAAAGAAAAAAAAAAACCACGGGTAGGTTGTATACAATATTATATATATATATATATATATTATATACAATTATATATATATTAAACTGGTGGTGATTGATTAATAAACTGGTGGTCACTTCAGGTCACGTTGCAACTTGCAACTAGTACTCCGAGGCCTAAGCAGACAATCACAAAATATATTATTATACTGGTGGTCAGTGTGGTCACAACAATGGCAGTGTGGCACTGACTCTGGCAGCAAAAGTGTGCACTGTACGTTATATGTACTCCTGAGTCCTGCTCTCAGACTCTAACTGCTCCCCACTGTCAGTGTCTCCCCCACAAGTCAGATAATACACTTACAGTCACACTATCTAATCTATAAATATCACTTCAGCAAGTAGTATAGTAGTATACAGTATAGTAGTACTCCTCCTAATAATGCTCCCCAAAATACTGTGTCTCTCTCTTCTCTAAACGGAGAGGACGCCAGCCACGTCCTCTCCCTATGACTCTCAATGCACGTGTGAAAATGGCGGCGACGCGCGGCTCCTTATATAGAATCCGAGTCTCGCGATAGAATCCGAGCCTCGCGAGAATCCGACAGCGTGATGATGACGTTCGGGCGCGCTCGGGTTAGCCGAGCAAGGCGGGAAGATCCGAACCTGCTCGGACCCGTGTAAAAAACCTGAAGTTCGGGCGGGTTCGGATTCAGAGGCACCGAACCCGCTCATCTCTAATGGCCACACAGCTAAAGAATAACTTGCAGCATCATTGGTGAAATATTTTCACAGGAAAATCCCCATCAGCTACAGGACTAATGAAACTGTTCTACACTCACTACTGGCAATAGTCATAGTATTGATAGGGCTGGTTGCTTGGAATTGTTATTTTTCATGCAGGTTCAGAAAACATGTAAACAAGTTAAATGCAATCAGAAATGCCCAAGAGGTTCTTCTGAAGAATAGGGAACTCGTTGCATTAGTTTTCCTTCCATGAGGGCATTTAATGGCGGGCTGCCCACCCCAGTGAGGTGACATATGTGTCAGAATCATGGCAGGGATTACTAATGTAGCATAGTGTAGGTAGAATAGGGGAAAAAGTGGAATCAAAAAGAGGGGAAATTATAGAGCCTTCGCAGTATAGCAACCATTTATTGATTCAAGCTTTTTCGCATTGATTAAGATATTTACTTATAATCACATCAAATATATAGATGAATCCTAAAATAATGCACAGATATTCAGAAACTATGTACTCAGAAAATTATATTGAAAGCATGAATTGTTCAAGGCCACACAACGCAAGATGTATTCAAGGCCAGTCAGGCAGATCGCCAATCCAATGACAACATGTCTGAACATTGGGAACACCAAGACCCTGGCCATATGACTATCAGAAAGGATGTCTTCTCTATATGCCCGGAAGGCTGATAAGTGTGAGAGGCAATAAAACATATACAAAGATGCTTTAATTGCTAATTATAATCTTATATGACAATTGATGTATTTCATGTTCCAAGATATACATGGTATATTCTGATTGGCTAAAGTTATTGGCACATATCGTTTCTTTGTTCATAAAGTATAAAATAAACCCCTAGGATGGGCCCTGGTCAGGTCAGCTTGCTCTGTCTAAGTTACACATAATCCTGTGTATGGTCATTTCATTTCCTGATCTCCAACCGGATGCTAAGTACAGAATTCGGACTGATGGCTGACGAGAGTTGATAGACCAGACATTGAGTGGTTAATGAACCCTAACAGTTACCTGGCCAGGTAGCATCCCATGTGAAATGCTGCCATGCGGTGTTCCTGTATTGTAGATGAGGATTTACACTCTGTAGAAGTGCCCCTGAAGTGGTGCAGCAGCAGGGACTTGCGGTCACTGTGCAGTAGTCTCTGACCACTGACATCACTTCCAGAATCGCCACCCAGAATGCCATGCGGCTTGCATTCTGTAGCACATGCTCTGGGAAAGCACAATGTGAGGAGGTGATTGCTCAGTCCTCCTGACACATGACCCACTGTGTTCTGCATGTGGGGGAAGGGGTGGGGTTATGCCCGTGTGGGGTAACCAATACCCAGGGAAAGGGGCATATCAAATTAAAAAGTTAAATAATGCTAGCGGTGTATGGTAAAATAATAAAAACTTACATTGGTCACAGGGCGGTTGCGGGTGCAAAAAAGGTGCTTTTTACAGGGTGAGAGGGTTTATAAAGCATAGGTTTAATTTTTTTGCTATTAAGTGGGTGTGGGGTTACTATTATTACGATTTAAAACCACTGGGGGGGTCTATTTGCCAATGGGGGGTGGGAAGCTATTTTATAATAAGGACCTATGGACCCTGGGGGATGGAGGATGCAAAACACCACACACACACACACACACACACACACACACACACACACACACACACACACACACACACACACACACACATACAATTATTACTATTATTTTTTTTTTTTTAAAGATGAGTGGAGAATATACCCTATTCACAATTTTTGAGACTACGACGTAATTGTTCGGAAATAGAAAAATTTGAAGAACAGGTTAACATCTATGAGCAGAGATTTAGGGGAACATGTACTAAGCAGTGGCAAAAGTGGAGACTTCAGCTAGTGGAGAAGTTGCTCATGGCAACCAATCAGCATTGACATAACATTTATAATTTGCATACCTTAAAAGTATACAGAGCAGCTGATTGGTTGCCATGGCCAGCATCTCCATTGGCTTACTTCTCCACTTCTATCACTGCTTAGTACATGCCCCCCTTAGGGAGAGAAAGTATCCGGAAACCCTAATCAGAAAATGCAAAGGAAAAGCACAGGAAAGAAATAGAAATTAATTAATGGTATATAAACTAGAGATGAGGGGGTTCGGTTCCTCAGAATCCGAACCCCCCCCGAAGTTCACCCATTTTACACTGGTCCGAGGCAGACTCGGATCCTCCCGCCTTGCTCGGTTAACCTGAGCGCGCCCGAACGTCATCATCCCGCTGTCGGAATCTCGCGAGATTCGTATTCTATATAAGGAGCCACGCGTCGCCGCCATTTTCACTCGTGCATTGGAGATGATAGGGAGAGGACGTGTGCAGCGTTCTCTCAGTTGTGTTCAGTGTGCTGCAAATATCTGTGCTCAGTGTGCTGCAAATATCTGTGCTCAGTGTGCTGAAAATATCTACGTTCCCTGCCTGAAAAACGCTCCATATCTGTGCTGCATTGTAGTATATAGTAGGAGGACAGTGCAGAATTTTGCTGACCAGTGACCACCAGTATTATATCAGTACGGTACAGTAGTCCACTGCTCTACCTACCTCTGTGTCATCAAGTATGCTATCCATCCATACCTGTGGTGCATTTTAGTTGTTGTGCGCAGTAGTAGGAGGACAGTGCATAATTTTGCTGACCACCAGTATATAATATATAGCAGTACGGTACAGTAGTCCACTGCTCTACCTACCTCTGTGTCGTCAAGTATACTATCCATCCATACCTGTGGTGCATTTTAGTTGTTGTGCGCAGTAGTAGGAGGACAGTGCAGAATTTTGCTGACCACCAGTATATAATATATAGCAGTACGGTACAGTAGTCCACTGCTCTACCTACCTCTGTGTCGTCAATTATACTATCCATCCATACCTGTGGTGCATTTTAGTTGTTGTGCGCAGTAGTAGGAGGACAGTGCAGAATTTTGCTGACCACCAGTATATAATATATAGCAGTACGGTACAGTAGGACATTGCTATTGATATATTACTGGCATATAATTCCACACATTAAAAAATGGAGAACAAAAATGTGGAGGGTAAAATAGGGAAAGATCAAGATCCACTTCCACCTCGTGCTGAAGCTGCTGCCACTAGTCATGGCTGAGACGTTGAAATGCCATCAACGTCGTCTGCCAAGGCCGATGCCCAATGTCATAGTAGAGAGCATGTAAAATCCAAAAAACAAAAGTTCAGTAAAATGACCCAAAAATCAAAATTAAAAGCGTCTGATGAGAAGCGTAAACTTGCCAATATGCCATTTACGACACAGAGTGGCAAGGAACGGTTGAGGCCCTGGCCTATGTTCATGGCTAGTGGTTCAGATTCACATGAGGATGGAAGCACTCATCCTCTCTTAGAAAACTGCAGTGCCACTCCTAGATGGGCCAGGTATTTGTGTCAGCCACTTGGGTCGCTTAGCTTAGTCACACAGCGACCTTGGTGCACCACTTTTTTTCTTTGCATCATGTGCTGTTTGGGGACTATTTTTTGAAGTGCCATCCTGTCTGACACTGCAGTGCCACTCCTAGATGGGCCAGGTGTTTGTGTCGGCCACTTGGGTCGCTTAGCTTAGTCACACAGCGACCTTGGTGCACCTCTTTTTTTCTTTGCATCATGTGCTGTTTGGGGACTATTTTTTGAAGTGCCATCCTGTCTGACACTGCAGTGCCACTCCTAGATGGGCCAGGTGTTTGTGTCGGCCACTTGGGTCGCTTAGCTTAGTCACACAGCTACCTCATTGCACCTCTTTTTTTCTTTGCATCATGTGCTGTTTGGGAACTATTTTTTAAATCTGCCATCCTGTCTGACACTGCAGTGCCACTCCTATATGAGCCAGGTGTTTGTGTCGGCCACTTGGGTCGCTTAGCTTAGCCACACAGCTACCTCATTGCACCTCTTTTTTTCTTTGCATCATGTGCTGTTTGGGGACTATTTTTTAAATCTGCCATCCTGTCTGACACTGCAGTGCCACTCCTAGATGGGCCATGTGTTTGTGTCGGCCACTTGGGTCGCTTAGCTTAGTCACACAGCGACCTTGGTGCACCTCTTTTTTTCTTTGCATCATGTGCTGTTTGTGGACTATTTTTTCGAAAGTGCCATCCTGTCTGACACAGCAGTGCCACTCCTAGATGGGCCAGGTGTTTGTGTCGGCCACTTGGGTCGCTTAGCTTAGTCATTCAGCGACCTCGGTGCAAATTTTAGGACTAAAAATAATATTGTGAGGTGTGAGGTGTTCAGAATAGACTGGAAATGAGTGGAAATTATGGTTATTGAGGTTAATAATACTATGGGGTCAAAATTACCCCCAAATTCTATGATTTAAGCTGTTTTTGAGTTTTTTTTGTAAAAAACACCCGAATCCAAAACACACCCGAATCCGACAAAAAAGTTTCAGGGAGGTTTTGCGTCCGAATCCAAAATACGGCCGCGGAACCGAATCCAAAACCAAAACACAAAACCCGAAAAATGTCCGGTGCACATCACTAATATAAACCAAAGGGAAATATCACTAAAAATAAACATGGAATCTCCTTTTTAAATAGATTTAATGCTAGAAGAGAGGAGATCAAAAAAATCTTAAACAAACATTGTAATATTCTCTGCCTTGATCTTCTGCTTAAGGATGTTATTCCTCCTCATCCTAGAGTAGTGTGCAAGAAATCATGTTCTCTAAAAAATAGATTAGCACTGAGTAAACTTAAAGATATAGAAGGAAATAGAGAGAGTGGTAAATTAGAAGGCTTATATGCCTGTAATAAATGAAATACTGTAAATGTGTGAATAAGTATAATAAACAATTCTTTAACTCAAATAACAATAAATCATGGAAAATTAAAGGGAAAATTATTTGTTTAAGCACACATGTAGTATATTTATTAGAATGTGGCTGCAGTAAACGCTATGTTGGAAAGACTAAGCTCTACTTAAAACTACGTATTTTAGAACATATGAGAAACATCCTTAATAAAGTAGAAAATCATAGTGTCCCCTGTCATTTTGCTGAATGTGGGGGTTCTAATATGAATGGCTTTTCATATATGGCCATTGAAAAAATTTACGTAGATGAGAGAAAGGAAGATGTCTTGAAAAAACTGTCACAGCATGAAACATTGTGGATCTGCACACTACATTCCAAAAATAAACAATAGGGGGCAGATCAAAGGCGACATAAATATTCAATGACATAGAATAGCAAAGAAGTACAGTATATGTACAGATGTATCCTCATACACCGTTGCTCATAGCACGCTATTTAGGGTCCTGAATAGCGAGTTGTAATAACGTTATGGCGTGCGTTGTGTCCCACGCCATGTAATACACAGTTTCACCGCTAGGTGGCGAATGCTCCATGTTAAGCACGGTGCCGCGCGTTCACTAAGAGTAGAACACATCATAACACATCATATATTTACTAGAGATGAGCGCCTGAAATTTTTCGGGTTTTGTGTTTTGGTTTTGGGTTCGGTTCCGCGGCCGTGTTTTGGGTTCGAACGCGTTTTGGCAAAACCTCACCGAATTATTTTTGTCGGATTCGGGTGTGTTTTGGATTCGGGTGTTTTTTTCAAAAAACCCTAAAAAACAGCTTAAATCATAGAATTTGGGGGTAATTTTGATCCCAAAGTATTATTAACCTCAAAAAACATAATTTACACTCATTTTCAGCCTATTCTGAACACATCACACCTCACAATATTATTTTTAGTCCTAAAATTTGCACCGAGGTCGCTGTGTGAGTAAGATAAGCGACCCTAGTGGCCGACACAAACACCGGGCCCATCTAGGAGTGGCACTGCAGTGTCACGCAGGATGTCCCTTCCAAAAAACCCTCCCCAAACAGCACATGACGCAAAGAAAAAAAGAGGCGCAATGAGGTAGCTGACTGTGTGAGAAAGATAAGCGACCCTAGTGGCCGACACAAACACCGGGCCCATCTAGGAGTGGCACTGCAGTGTCACGCAGGATGTCCCTTCCAAAAAACCCTCCCCAAACAGCACATGACGCAAAGAAAAAAAGAGGCGCAATGAGGTAGCTGTGTGAGAAAGATAAGCGACCCTAGTGGCCGACACAAACACCGGGCCCATCTAGGAGTGGCACTGCAGTGTCACGCAGGATGTCCCTTCCAAAAAACCCTCCCCAAACAGCACATGACGCAAAGAAAAAAAGAGGCGCAATGAGGTAGCTGTGTGAGTAAGATTAGCGACCCTAGTGGCCGACACAAACACCGGGCCCATCTAGGAGTGGCACTGCAGTGTCACGCAGGATGGCCCTTCCAAAAAACCCTCCCCAAACAGCACATGACGCAAAGAAAAAAAGAGGCGCAATGAGGTAGCTGACTGTGTGAGTAAGATTAGCGACCCTAGTGGCCGACACAAACACCGGGCACATCTAGGAGTGGCACTGCAGTGTCACGCAGGATGTCCCTTCCAAAAACCCTCCCCAAACAGCACATGACGCAAAGAAAAAAAGAGGCGCAATGAGGTAGCTGTGTGAGTAAGATTAGCGACCCTAGTGGCCGACACAAACACCGGGCCCATCTAGGAGTGGCACTGCAGTGTCACGCAGGATGTCCCTTCCAAAAAACCCTCCCCAATCAGCACATGATGCAAAGAAAAAGAAAAGAAAAAAGAGGTGCAAGATGGAATTATCCTTGGGCCCTCCCACCCACCCTTATGTTGTATAAACAAAACAGGACATGCACACTTTAACCAACCCATCATTTCAGTGACAGGGTCTGCCACACGACTGTGACTGATATGACGGGTTGGTTTGGACCCCCCCCAAAAAAGAAGCAATTAATCTCTCCTTGCACAAACTGGCTCTACAGAGGCAAGATGTCCACCTCATCTTCACCCTCCGATATATCACCGTGTACATCCCCCTCCTCACAGATTATCAATTCGTCCCCACTGGAATCCACCATCTCAGCTCCCTGTGTACTTTGTGGAGGCAATTGCTGCTGGTCAATGTCTCCGCGGAGGAATTGATTATAATTCATTTTAATGAACATCATCTTCTCCACATTTTCTGGATGTAACCTCGTACGCCGATTGCTGACAAGGTGAGCGGCGGCACTAAACACTCTTTCGGAGTACACACTTGTGGGAGGGCAACTTAGGTAGAATAAAGCCAGTTTGTGCAAGGGCCTCCAAATTGCCTCTTTTTCCTGCCAGTATAAGTACGGACTGTGTGACGTGCCTACTTGGATGCGGTCACTCATATAATCCTCCACCATTCTATCAATGTTGAGAGAATCATATGCAGTGACAGTAGACGACATGTCCGTAATCGTTGTCAGGTCCTTCAGTCCGGACCAGATGTCAGCATCAGCAGTCGCTCCAGACTGCCCTGCATCACCGCCAGCGGGTGGGCTCGGAATTCTGAGCCTTTTCCTCGCACCCCCAGTTGCGGGAGAATGTGAAGGAGGAGATGTTGACAGGTCGCGTTCCGCTTGACTTGACAATTTTCTCACCAGCAGGTCTTTCAACCCCAGCAGACTTGTGTCTGCCGGAAAGAGAGATCCAAGGTAGGCTTTAAATCTAGGATCGAGCACGGTGGCCAAAATGTAGTGCTCTGATTTCAACAGATTGACCACCCGTGAATCCTTGTTAAGCGAATTAAGGGCTGCATCCACAAGTCCCACATGCCTAGCGGAATCGCTCCGTGTTAGCTCCTTCTTCAATGCCTCCAGCTTCTTCTGCAAAAGCCTGATGAGGGGAATGACCTGACTCAGGCTGGCAGTGTCTGAACTGACTTCACGTGTGGCAAGTTCAAAGGGCATCAGAACCTTGCACAACGTTGAAATCATTCTCCACTGCACTTGAGACAGGTGCATTCCATCTCCTATATCGTGCTCAATTGTATAGGCTTGAATGGCCTTTTGCTGCTCCTCCAACCTCTGAAGCATATAGAGGGTTGAATTCCACCTCGTTACCACTTCTTGCTTCAGATGATGGCAGGGCAGGTTCAGTAGTTTTTGGTGGTGCTCCAGTCTTCTGTACGTGGTGCCTGTACGCCGAAAGTGTCCCGCAATTTTTCTGGCCACCGACAGCATCTCTTGCACGCCCCTGTCGTTTTTTAAAAAATTCTGCACCACCAAATTCAAGGTATGTGCAAAACATGGGACGTGCTGGAATTTGCCCATATTTAATGCACACACAATATTGCTGGCGTTGTCCGATGCCACAAATCCACAGGAGAGTCCAATTGGGGTAAGCCATTCCGCGATGATCTTCCTCAGTTGCCGTAAGAGGTTTTCAGCTGTGTGCGTATTCTGGAAAGCGGTGATACAAAGCGTAGCCTGCCTAGGAAAGAGTTGGCGTTTGCGAGATGCTGCTACTGGTGCCGCCGCTGCTGTTCTTGCGGCGGGAGTCCATACATCTACCCAGTGGGCTGTCACAGTCATATAGTCCTGACCCTGCCCTGCTCCACTTGTCCACATGTCCGTGGTTAAGTGGACATTGGGTACAACTGCATTTTTTAGGACACTGGTGAGTCTTTTTCTGACGTCCGTGTACATTCTCGGTATCGCCTGCCTAGAGAAGTGGAACCTAGATGGTATTTGGTAACGGGGGCACACTGCCTCAATAAATTGTCTAGTTCCCTGTGAACTAACGGCGGATACCGGACGCACGTCTAACACCAACATAGTTGTCAAGGACTCAGTTATCCGCTTTGCAGTAGGATGACTGCTGTGATATTTCATCTTCCTCGCAAAGGACTGTTGAACAGTCAATTGCTTACTGGAAGTAGTACAAGTGGGCTTAAGACTTCCCCTCTGGGATGACCATCGACTCCCAGCGGCAACAACAGCAGCGCCAGCAGCAGTAGGCGTTACACGCAAGGATGCATCGGAGGAATCCCAGGCAGGAGAGGACTCGTCAGACTTGCCAGTGACATGGCCTGCAGGACTATTGGCATTCCTGGGGAAGGAGGAAATTGACACTGAGGGAGTTGGTGGGGTGGTTTGCGTGAGCTTGGTTACAAGAGGAAGGGATTTACTGGTCAGTGGACTGCTTCCGCTGTCACCCAAAGTTTTTGAACTTGTCACTGACTTATTATGAATGCGCTGCAGGTGACGTATAAGGGAGGATGTTCCGAGGTGGTTAACGTCCTTACCCCTACTTATTACAGCTTGACAAAGGGAACACACGGCTTGACACCTGTTGTCCGCATTTCTGGTGAAATACCTCCACACCGAAGAGCTGATTTTTTTGGTATTTTCACCTGGCATGTCAACGGCCATATTCCTCCCACGGACAACAGGTGTCTCCCCGGGTGCCTGACTTAAACAAACCACCTCACCATCAGAATCCTCCTGGTCAATTTCCTCCCCAGCGCCAGCAACACCCATATCCTCCTCATCCTGGTGTACTTCAACACTGACATCTTCAATCTGACTATCAGGAACTGGACTGCGGGTGCTCCTTCCAGCACTTGCAGGGGGCATGCAAATAGTGGAAGGCGCATGCTCTTCACGTCCAGTGTTGGGAAGGTCAGGCATCGCAAACGACACAATTGGACTCTCCTTGTGGATTTGGGATTTCAAAGAACGCACAGTTCTTTGCGGTGCTTTTGCCAGCTTGAGTCTTTTCAGTTTTCTAGCGAGAGGCTGAGTGCTTCCATCCTCATGTGAAGCTGAACCACTAGCCATGAACATAGGCCAGGGCCTCAGCCGTTCCTTGCCACTCCGTGTGGTAAATGGCATATTGGCAAGTTTACGCTTCTCCTCCGACAATTTTATTTTAGGTTTTGGAGTCCTTTTTTTTCTGATATTTGGTGTTTTGGATTTGACATGCTCTGTACTATGACATTGGGCATCGGCCTTGGCAGACGACGTTGCTGGCATTTCATCGTCTCGGCCATGACTAGTGGCAGCAGCTTCAGCACGAGGTGGAAGTGGATCTTGATCTTTCCCTAATTTTGGAACCTCAACTTTTTTGTTCTCCATATTTTATAGGCAGAACTAAAAGGCACCTCAGGTAAACAATGGAGATGGATGGATTGGATACTAGTATACAATTATGGACGGACTGCCACGGTTAGGTGGTATAAAAAAACCACGGTTAGGTGGTATATATTATAATAATAATACAATTATGGATGGACGGACTGCCTGCCGACTGCCGACACAGAGGTAGCCACAGCCGTGAACTACCGCACTGTACACTGGTTGATAAAGAGATAGTAGTATACTCGTAACAACTAGTATGACACTATGACGACGGTATAAAGAATGAAAAAAAAACCACGGTTAGGTGGTATATATTATAATAATAATACAATTATGGATGGACGGACTGCCTGCCGACTGCCGACACAGAGGTAGCCACAGCCGTGAACTACCGCACTGTACACTGGTTGATAAAGAGATAGTAGTATACTCGTAACAACTAGTATGACACTATGACGACGGTATAAAGAATGAAAAAAAAACCACGGTTAGGTGGTATATATTATAATAATAATACAATTATGGATGGACGGACTGCCTGCCGACTGCCGACACAGAGGTAGCCACAGCCGTGAACTACCGCACTGTACACTGGTTGATAAAGAGATAGTAGTATACTCGTAACAACTAGTATGACACTATGACGACGGTATAAAGAATGAAAAAAAAACCACGGTTAGGTGGTATATATTATAATAATAATACAATTATGGATGGACGGACTGCCTGCCGACTGCCGACACAGAGGTAGCCACAGCCGTGAACTACCGCACTGTACACTGGTTGATAAAGAGATAGTAGTATACTCGTAACAACTAGTATGACACTATGACGACGGTATAAAGAATGGAAAAAAAACCACGGTTAGGTGGTATATATTATAATAATAATACAATTATGGATGGACGGACTGCCTGCCGACTGCCGACACAGAGGTAGCCACAGCCGTGAACTACCGCACTGTACACTGGTTGATAAAGAGATAGTAGTATACTCGTAACAACTAGTATGACACTATGACGACGGTATAAAGAATGAAAAAAAAACCACGGTTAGGTGGTATATATTATAATAATAATACAATTATGGATGGACGGACTGCCTGCCGACTGCCGACACAGAGGTAGCCACAGCCGTGAACTACCGCACTGTACACTGGTTGATAAAGAGATAGTAGTATACTCGTAACAACTAGTATGACACTATGACGACGGTATAAAGAATGAAAAAAAAACCACGGTTAGGTGGTATATATTATAATAATAATACAATTATGGATGGACGGACTGCCTGCCGACTGCCGACACAGAGGTAGCCACAGCCGTGAACTACCGCACTGTACACTGGTTGATAAAGAGATAGTAGTATACTCGTAACAACTAGTATGACACTATGACGACGGTATAAAGAATGAAAAAAAAACCACGGTTAGGTGGTATATATTATAATAATAATACAATTATGGATGGACGGACTGCCTGCCGACTGCCGACACAGAGGTAGCCACAGCCGTGAACTACCGCACTGTACACTGGTTGATAAAGAGATAGTAGTATACTCGTAACAACTAGTATGACACTATGACGACGGTATAAAGAATGAAAAAAAAACCACGGTTAGGTGGTATATATTATAATAATAATACAATTATGGATGGACGGACTGCCTGCCGACTGCCGACACAGAGGTAGCCACAGCCGTGAACTACCGCACTGTACACTGGTTGATAAAGAGATAGTAGTATACTCGTAACAACTAGTATGACACTATGACGACGGTATAAAGAATGGAAAAAAAACCACGGTTAGGTGGTATATATTATAATAATAATACAATTATGGATGGACGGACTGCCTGCCGACTGCCGACACAGAGGTAGCCACAGCCGTGAACTACCGCACTGTACACTGGTTGATAAAGAGATAGTAGTATACTCGTAACAACTAGTATGACACTATGACGACGGTATAAAGAATGAAAAAAAAAACCACGGTTAGGTGGTATATATTATAATAATAATACAATTATGGATGGACGGACTGCCTGCCGACTGCCGACACAGAGGTAGCCACAGCCGTGAACTACCGCACTGTACACTGGTTGATAAAGAGATAGTAGTATACTCGTAACAACTAGTATGACACTATGACGGTATAAAGAAAGAAAAAAAAATACCACGGTTAGGTGGTATATATTGTAATACAATTATGGATGGACGGACTGCCTGCCGAGTTCCGACTGCCGACACAGAGGTAGCCACAGCCGTGAACTACCGCACTGTACTGTGTCTGCTGCTAATATAGACTGGTTGATAAAGAAATAGTATACAATACATACAACAATATACTACTATACTGGTGGTCAGGCACTGGTCACCACTAGTCACACTGGCAGTGGCACTCCTGCAGCAAAAGTGTGCACTGTTTAATTTTAAATTAATATAATATTATGTACTCCTGGGGGCTCCTGCTATAACAACCTGCAGTGCTCCCCAGTCTCCCCCACAATTATTATAAGCTTTGCCTTTTATACATTGATGTGCAGCACACTGGGCTGAGCTGAGTGCACACAGACTGAGTCACACTGTGTGACTGGCTGCTGCTGTGTATCGTTTTTTTTCAGGCAGAGAACGGATATAGCAGAGAACGGATATATATTAAAATAAATAAAAGTTAACTAACAACAACTGCACTGGTCACTGTGGTAAACTCTGTCTGACTCTGCACAATCTCTCTCTCTCTTCTAATCTAATTTCTAATGGAGAGGACGCCAGCCACGTCCTCTCCCTATCAATCTCAATGCACGTGTGAAAATGGCGGCGACGCGCGGCTCCTTATATAGAATCCGAGTCTCGCGAGAATCCGACAGCGTCATGATGACGTTCGGGCGCGCTCGGGTTAACCGAGCAAGGCGGGAGGATCCGAGTCTGCTCGGACCCGTGAAAAAAACATGAAGTTCGTGCGGGTTCGGTTTCAGAGAAACCGAACCCGCTCATCTCTAATATTTACCTGGAGTGCCTACTCATATTGTGGTCAGCAGTGGTATAACGGTTACAGTGTCCGCCTGCAATGTGTGCATCCCGTGTTTGAATCCTGTTGAAACGAGATTTTTTTTTTTTTGGTGGATTTATTTTTATATTTTTTTTTAAAAGAAATAAACTTGTTTGGTCTGTTTATTCTTTCCAGCTGAGCTCGTTGTAACAAAGCCTAACCCCAACCATGGTGCACCCGTTCACTATCAATATTGTCGTTACATTGGAGAAAATATCTTTTATTGTGAAGCATAAACAGCATGTACATTTCGGACATCATTTCCGGTTCATTTGCTTCAAATAACCCTAAATATGTAATGCACAATGCCACTGGATCTCTATGTCATTAATGTGACATCTTGGAAGGCTCCATTATGGTTTGTACACAGACACCGGACAAAATCCGTTAATAGTACAACACATCAAAACACATCATATATTTACCTGGAGTGCCAACTCATATCATGGTAAGCACTGGCATAATGGTTACAGTGTCCGCCTGCAATGCGTGCATCCCGTGTTCAAATCCTGTTGAAACTAGAATTATTATTTTTTTGGTGAATTTATTTTTATATATTTTTTTTAAAGAAATAAACTTGTTTGGTCTGTTTATTCTTTCCAGCTGAGCTTGTTGTAACAAAGCCTAACCCCAACCATGGTGCACCCGTTCACTATCAATATTGTCGTTACATTGGGGAAAATATCTTTTATTGTGAAGCATAAACAGCATGTACATTTCGGACATCATTTCCGGTTCATTTGCTTCAAATAGCCCTAAATGTGTAATGCACAATGCCACTGGATCTCTATGTCATTAATGTGACATCTTGGAAGGCTCCATTATGGTTTGTACACAGACACCGGACAAAATCCGTTAATAGTACAACACATCAAAACACATCATATATTTACCTGGAGTGCCAACTAATGACATGGTCAGCACTGGCATAATGGTTACAGTGTCCACCTGCGATGCGTGCATCCGTGTTCAAATCCTGTTGAGACCAGAATATATTTTTTTTGGTGAATTTATTTTTATATATGTTTTTTAAAGAAATAAACTTGTTTGGTCTGTTTATTCTTTCCAGCTGAGCTCGTTGTAACAAAGCCTAACCCCAACCACGGTGCACCCGTTTACTATCAATATTGTCGTTACATTGGGGAAAATATCTTTTATTGGTGAAGCATAAACAGCATGTACATTTCGGACATAATTTCCGGTTCATTTGCTTCAAATAGCCCTAAATATCTAATGCACAATGACACTGGATCTCTATGTCATTAATGTGACATCTTGGAAGGCTCCATTATGGTTTGTACAGAGACACCGGACAAAATCCGTTAATAGTACAACACATCAAAACACATCATACCTGGAGTGTCCACTCATAGCATGGTCAGCACTGGCATAATGGTTACAGTGTCTGCCTGCAGTGCGTGCATACAGTGTTTGAATCCTGTCGAGACCAATTTTATTTTTTTTGGTGGATTTATTTTAATAATTTTTTTTTAAAGAAATAAACTTGTTTGGTCTGTTTATTCTTTCCCACTGGGCTCCATTATGTTTTGTACACAGACACCGGATAAAATCCGTTATGGGTACAACACATTGCAGGCGGTGGGGAAGCAAATTCAGTTTGAACGCATTGTGGGCTACAATAGGTTTTGTACACAGCCAGCAGATTCAATCCACGGTTTGTGGACTGCATCCGGTGTCTTACATCAGGCAAAAATGGCAGAGAGACGCTTCGTTAGAGGGGAGCTTCTGATCCTGCTTAGGTGGCGGGACCGGCCATTTACTACTAACTTGGAGAAGCGGCGGGCTTACAATAATGCCCGCCTTGAGATCCGAGCAAAATATGGCCAGTCCCGCAGCCTCAGGTCACTCCAGAGGAAGTGGAGTGATCTGGTCACCAGGGAGCCCAGGAAACTGGAATTACTGCGGCTGTCCCTGAGGAGTAAGTACAGTCCAGTACTGCACATTATTACTACTGTATTTAAGTAATGTACATTTCTCTAATGTCCTAGAGGATGCTGGGGTCCATTTAGTACCATGGGGTAAAGACAGGTCTGTAGGAGCCATCGGCACTAAATGACTTTAAACGTGTGGGCTGGCCCCTCCCTCTATGCCCCTCCAGACGTCAGTTTAGAAATTGTGCCCGGAGGAATCCGTTTGGATGGGCGACCATGTTAAGGTCGACAGTCATTAGGTCGACCACTATTTGTCGACAGTGACATGGTCGACATGGACTCATGGTTGACACATGAAAATGGTCGACATGACAGGTCAGCATATGAAAAGGTGGACATGGCTTTTTTTTTTTAAATAGATTTTTAACTTTTTCATGCTTTACCATACACGTGGACTACGATTTGGAATTGTAACCTGTGCCGAGCACAGCGGTAGTGGAACGAGGCACCTTGCCCGCAGCATGGCGAGCGAAGCGAGCCATGCAAGGAGACGCGGTACACTAATTCGGGTTCCCCGTCACTTTACGAAGAAAACGACACCAAAAACAGTCCAAAAATCCATGTTGACCTTTTCATGTGTCGACCATCGCCATGTGTCGACCATGAGTGCATGTCGACCATGTCACTGTCGACCAATAGAGGTCGACCTAATGATTGTCGACCTTAACATGGTCGACCATTCATACCGGAACCATGCCCGGACGCCACACACCATACCGCAATGCTCGTTATACCCTATGCCACACACCGCAATGCCCCTTATACATTATGCCACACACTGCAATCCCCTGAAACATTATACCACATACCACAATGCCCATGATATAGGTGTGGATCATAGAATCGACAGTAACTAGGTCAACAATGTTTAGGTCGACCACTATTGGTCGACAGTACCTAGGTCGACAGGGTTGGAAGGTCGACATGAGTTTTGTTTTTTGTTTTTGGTATTGTTTTGTTCGGAAAGTGACGGGGAACCCCAATTAGTGCACCGTGTCCCCTCACAGTAGAGGGCTCAGACTCTACTGCGCATGCACAGATCTCCGGGAAAATGGCGCGGCGGCCATTTTCCCAGAGATTTCTCTACTGCGCATGCGCAGAACTTTGTGAAAATGAGTTTTAACAGCACCTGTGACGTCGGCGCGGGACTCCGGAGAGGTGAGTATTACCCAAATAGGTGCACTGTGTGTGGTGGGGGCCCCCTCTGCACACATTGCACCCATTATAGAAACACCAGTGCCTGTGACACATTATGACACACCGCAATGTCCGTGATACATTATCCCACACACCACAATGCCCATTAAACATTGAGTCCTAAAGTAAGGCTTCTAATTACTTTTACATTACTGTACCTGCTCATTGCCAGGGGTTTACTTGTACAGGGGATCCGGTCTTGGGGTCGACAATACTTAGGTCGAAAGTGTCTACGTGGACCACAATTGGTCGATAGTAAGTATGTCAACAGGGTGTCTAGGTCATCAGGGCCTCTTGGTAGACATGTACTATATCGACATGACAAAAGGTTGACATGCATTTTTCTAAAATGTTTTCATTTTTTGAACTTTTTCATATTTTACGATCCACATGGGTTACGAATGGGAATAGTGACCGGTATCCGATTATATGGTCAACCATCATTAGGTCAACATTCATTAGGTTGACCACTAATTGGGGTTCCCGGTCACTCTGTGAAAAAAACGATACCCAAAAATGTCAATAGTACCATGTCGACCTATTTTCATGACGACCTAGCACATGTCCACTTATAGACCATGTCCACCTATCAACACTGTCGACCAATAGTGGTCGACATAATGACTGTCAACCTTAGTGTGGTGCACCCAATGACCGTTACCCCGTGTACCTAAGCACCTCCTCAGCCATTATTTACTGTTACAGCATTCAGTATGTGCAGTAATGTACTGTATCTAAGGGCACTGTACATTCCTTTTTGTTCCCAGGGCGTCAGCAGCAGATAAGATGGCGAAGGGCCCAGCAGCAGATAAGGTGGCGAAGGGCCCGGCACCACTCTTTCACTGCCATACCGGGGACCAGCGCCACAAGCAGTAAGTCTTGTAATCTCTTTATTGTGCACTCTTTTTACCAGTGGTTCCCAAACGTTTTTGAGTCACGGCACCCCTAGGCCAAAAGTTTCTTATTGAGAAATTTAGAAACAAATAAATAAACAAAAGTAAAATGTGCTTGTACAGTACTGTATGTCATCCTTAGGTTCAATTACTGTATTTGGTGAGGGACAGGATTCACTTCTTATTGCCCAAATACTGTACTGTAATTTATGATTGGAAGACCCCAGCACTGATTTTGCCTATTACAGTGACAATAAATATTTGAATTGGTTCTTGATCACCCCTGCAAGCGTCTATTTTTATTTTTGCATAGGAGTCACTTTATAAGCGGGACATAAAGGGCACTCCTGGGGACCTTAAGGGCACTACTACTGGGGGCATTTCTTTTATGGGCTCTACTGTACATAAGGGGCACTAACAGTACAGTGGAAATAGCATAAGGGGCAATACCACTGTGGGCATTGTATAAGGGGCGGTACTGCTGTGGGCATTATGTGTATTAGGGGTGCTACTGCTGTGGGCATTGTATAAGGGGTGGAAGACCCCAGCACTGATTTTGCCTATTACAGTGACAATAAATATTTGAATTGGTTCTTGATCACCCCTGCAAGCGTCTATTTTTATTTTTGAGATTTACCAGTGTCTGTGAAACTGATCATAGATTTGCTAAATTTAGCACATCTACGATCTGATCTGAATTAGGCCCCAGGTGCGATTTGCACCTTGTGAAATGTACAGTAAACCATGAGGGTATGAATGCTTTTGTTTGATTACTGCTGGGGACAATGGTAATGCTGTGGCCAATGTGTTTAATACAGGCACCCCTGGACCATTTCCTCCGCCGCCGGCATTTGCGCACCCGCCTCGTCCTGGTAAGACATTTTTGTTAAGTTAAGGCTCATTTCACCACTGTTTCTAAACCTTATTCCCCACCCTGTGCCTCTTATCCTACACTTGTCTTTTAGCCTTTCCCTGCTCCTGTGGCTGAGCCTCCCCATGTCTCTGCTGTGGAACATCATGATGTCACGTAAACTGTGCTTTATAGGGTTCCTTGGGGGCCTGGTACAGTACAGTATTTACAGTAATTTATCTTTTTCCCATAAAACAGGTACCGGCCAAGTTCCAGTGCCTATTACAGTGACAATAAATATTTTAATTGGTTCTTATTCACCCCTGCAAGCGTCTATTTTTATTTTTGAGATTTACGGGCATTGCATAGGAGTCACCTTATAAGCGGGACATAAGGGGCACTCCTGGGGACATAAAGGGCACTACTACTGGGGGCATTTCTTTTATGGGCTCTACTGTACACATAAGGGGCACTAACAGTACAGTGGCCATAGCATAAGGGGCAATACTACTGTGGGCATTGTATAAGGGGCGGTACTGCTGTGAGCATTATGTGTATTAGGGGTGCTACTGCTGTGGGCATTGTATAAGGGGTGGAAGACCCCAGCACTGATTTTGCCTATTACAGTGACAATAAATATTTGAATTGGTTCTTGATCACCCCTGCAAGCGTCTATTTTTTTTTTTGAGATTTACGGGCATTGCATAGGAGTCACCTTATAAGCGGGACATAAGGGGCACTCCTGGGGACATAAAGGGCACTAGTACTGGGGGCATTTCTTTTATGGGCTCTACTGTACATAAGGGGCACTAACAGTACAGTGGCCATAGCATAAGGGGCAATACTACTGTGGGCATTGTATAAGGGGCGGTACTGCTGTGGGCATTATGTGTATTAGGGGTGCTACTGCTGTGGGCATTGTATAAGGGGTGGAAGACCCCAGCACTGATTTTGCCTATTACAGTGACAATAAATATTTGAATTGGTTCTTGATCACCCTGCAAGCGTCTTTTTTTATTTTTGAGATTTACCAGTGTCTGTGAAACTGATCATACTGTAGATGTGCTAAATTTAGCACATCTACGATCTGATCTGAATTAGGCCCCAGGTGCGATTTGCACCTTGTGAAATAATGTACAGTAAACCATGAGGGTATGAATGCTTTTGTTTGATTACTGCTGGGGACAATGGTAATGCTGTGGCCAATGTGTTTAATACAGGCACCCCTGGACCAATTCCTCCGCCGCCGGCATTTGCGCACCCGCCTCGTCCTGGGAAGACATTTTTGTTAAGTTAAGGCTCATTTCACCACTGTTTCTAAACCTTATTCCCCACCCTGTGCCTCTTATCCTACACCTCCCACTGTGCCTCAGCTTCCCCTTGTCTTTTAGCCTATCCCTGCTCCTGTGGCTGAGCCTCCCCATGTCTCTGCTGTGGAACATCATGATGTCACGTAAACTGTGCTTTATAGGGTTCATTGGGGGCCTGGTACAGTACAGTATTTACAGTAATTTATTTTTTTTTCCCATAAAACAGGTACCGGCCAAGTTCCAGTGCCTATTACAGTGACAATAAATATTTGAATTGGTTCTTGATCACCCCTGCAAGCGTCTATTTTTATTTTTGAGATTTACGGGCATTGCATAGGAGTCACCTTATAAGCGGGACATAAGGGGCACTCCTGTGGACATAAAGGGCACTACTACTGGGGGCATTTCTTTTATGGGCTCTACTGTACATAAGGGGCACTAACAGTACAGTGGCCATAGCATAAGGGGCAATACTACTGTGGGCATTGTATAAGGGGTGGTACTGCTGTGGGCATTATGTGTATTAGGGGTGCTACTGATGTGGGCTTTGTGTATGAGGGGCACTAATGTGTGTCATAACATGAATAAGGGACACCCCTACAGTACAGTATGTGGTGGAATGTGAATAAGATTGTGCTACTGTGCATCATAATTTTAATTGGGTATACTATATATTGGGCCATGCACCTTGATTTTTGAGACAACGGCCCTTTATTGTGTGCACGTAATCCCGTTATTGCATAGCTGTCGGGAGGCTGGGGGTGGGGGGAGTTCCTCCTCCTTGCTAGGACCACCTTGCTTCCCAGCCATATTGTTTACTGAAAATTGTGCTGCCATTTTTTTTTCAACAGTCCAGCAACGCTCGCAGCTGAAGGACGCAGGCAGCCTTCCAGGTCCCAGCACAGCAGGAGGACACTGGAGAGGAAGGCGCAGCCCTCCCCAAAGTAAGTACAGTACTTGTTTTTGTTAAGGGGCATCTGTAAGCATACAGTACAGTATTCTGTCTCTCTGTCTCCATCTCCTCATCTCCTCCCACCCTGCCTCATCTAAATTGGGCTGCCATTTTTTTCAACAGTCCAGCAGGAGGAAGCCAGGCCAGCCAGCCCCCCGGGCCCCAGTACAGACAGTGGTGGGTGGACCAGCCCAGAGCAAACAGTGTACTGTGCCTCCTGCTCCTCGGATGAGGAGGTGGCAGCAGCACTACCTCCTGCATACACCAGGCCTCCCCCAGGCTGTAAGTACTGCACTGTAATGTACATGTTCTGTTGTTAATGATGATTTACAGTATGATGACCCTGTGGATTGCTGCCCTAAGGAAATTTTTATCTTCCCTCAAGTGGCTCAGTGTTGATAGTGTGATAGTATACGTAGTACTGTACATACTGTACAACATACAGTAATACTGTAGTTGTCAAGCAATCTCGCTGCTGTTCTTCCCCTGTCTTTCTGTATGGATACTGTAGAGTACTGCACCTTTCTTCGCATGGTGTCCAAAGTAGAGTAGGATAGCTACATTACCGTACTGTAGGAGAACACAGATTCAGGAGCCTTGGCTGCCGGACCGCGAGCTCTGATTGGCTCACGGGCTGGCGCCGAATTGAAAGTAGACACAGAGGGGCAGGAGAGGCGCACACTGCACGCTCTCCTCCCCTCAAGAAGCAGCAACAGCAGCTCGTCCGAATGTCAATCTGTGCTAAATCAGTGGCAGCGCCGCCCTCAGCCCTGCACCTCCAAGCCACCACGGGGGCTGCGGGGTCAGTAGTTACGCCACTGATTACATGACAGTAAACATAATTTTGGTCTCAGGCATCAATAATCTTCTTACTGTACTTTATTGGTGTTCACATGTGCTGCTGTATGATATTGTATAGTATTTCTGTATGCTGTATTGTATTACTATCATTTCGGAAAGTGACCGAACATTTCTTTATCCACAGTACATTCCCCCATACTACCAGAGGAGGAATCTGAGGAGTGGCCCGACACTCCTGCACTACCATGTAAGAACTACTGTACTATACATTACTGACTGTACTGTATCCAACTTTTAAGAATACTGTCTCTACACTACAGTACACAGTGGGGGATTTACAGTATAACAAGTTAACCAAAGAATCTGCTTAGGGCCCTGTAGGTCTCATTTTGTTTAGGGCCCCATGAGATCTACGGTAGAATACTAAACCTAGACCTCCGAGTTCTAAACTGTACTGTACCTTCTTTACTGTAATTTAAATAAAACACCACATGTGCAGTATACATTATTAAACTGACAGTGCACTTTTTTTCACAGCTCCATCGTTTTCCATGGTGACATCGGGCTCATCCACCCCAACTAGTTCTCTGACCTATTCACCGGGACCGGCGGACCCGGCTCGTCCCGGTAAGACATTTTTGTTAAGTTAAGGCTCATTTCACCACTGTTTCTAAACCTTATTCCCCCACCCTGTGCCTCTTAGGGACTGGATCGGCTCACCTGCCCATCGACCCTTCTGGTATGTGCTAGAAATGCCAGATGGGCAGTCCAGCCATGCCAGTGACTGACCTCACAACTGGGTGGACACATGCAAATGGATGCCCAGTTGTGACATCATGCTGGAATCATTGGCCTGATAATTACTACAATACTATAACCGTGTGTGCACTTACAGTACCTACTGTATCAGCTGGATGTGCCATCCATTGTTATTAGTATTTACACAACATTAGAGTACACAGTTCAGTACATACAGTACTGTACAGTAATAATAATAATGTAATTTTACATGCATACTGTTCAAAAACTCAACCTGTATCACTGCTCTAATACTGTCCATTTTTTTTTATTTTTTACAGTGCTACTCCGGAGAATCCGCCAGTTGCTGTCAATAGGAAATAGATTATTTTATTGAATTGTTGATAATTTTTAAAATTAATTTATTTTGTTTTGTTTTTGTTTAGTATAATAATAATTTGTATTTGGCGGTGTGCATTGCAAATTTATTCCTCTCTCTTGCATGAATTTTGCGAAATGTACAGTAGTTCAGTGCATGGTGGGAAGAAGATAAAATAATTATTATTTGTACAGTACTGTACTGTATGTCCACAACATGTCACATACAGAAAAACAAACAATAATGATAGGATACCGTGCGCCAATGATGGCTGCCTCTGATTTCAGGAAATGGACAAAGAAGTGTCACCCCACACTCCAGAAATCGTTGTGGTCAAAAGAATGCCAAAAGAATCCAGAGGCGCTCAAAGAAAACATAAAATAAACATTCATAGTGCATCATACATATACAAGACTAAGTCAGGTGAAAATATTTTAGTAAGCCTTGTACCTATAAATGAGTCTACTTTTTTAAGAGTAGACAATCGCGCTTTTTGGGGGGAGCTGAAGTTCCACCAGTATGGGTTCTGAATGGCTCTGGTCTTCCTCTCCACAGGTATTACCCCCCAAAAAAAAGATAGAAAACCTCCAATGGTGCAATATCTTTTATTCACTGTGCTGAACATATACAAGACAGGGATAAGGGTGGTCTCTCACCATATGAAATGGTCTACAAAGTAGACAATACCAGCAAGTTTTTAAAGATGGTCACACTCGGGCGTCCCCGGAACCAGCCGTTCAGCTCCACAGGTGATGTCCCAACCGTCTCCCTCACAACAGACAAGTCCCCCTGCGGATGCGTTTCGACACAACAGTGTCTTCATCAAGGCATGAGGAGGAACTGACCTTCTAATCTATATATACCCATCTTCATTTTCCAAGGGGTAAACCTATTTCCAGACATGGAACTGCTATCATCTAAAATCCCCATTCCAATACTAACAACTTGCTCCAATCTTAATCCAGTCCACATTTCCCGATAAGCCACATGTTCCCGCCAAGGGGGAGAGTCTGTCCCCTCCAACTGATAAATCCCGCCGGCCGGAAGTCGTCACCGTGGCCGCGACCGGAAGTACGTCATTTGGCCCGCGGCTGGAAGTGCGTCATCCACATCCTCCGCAATCCACTACACCCGGAAGTTACAGGTATGCGGCTTCAAGCGTCCCGCCGGTAGTGTGTTGTCCATCAATCCCCTCTCTCTATTGAGAAGTCCACCTTTCTGAACCATAATAGATTTATTAACAGTCCACGGTAAAGTCATTTTGGTGAAGGGAATCACCTCAAAAGAAGGGGAAAACATCGAGATAAATTAGATTCCATCCTAAATACTAAAACACATCTTAATAGCTAAAATATCCTGTCAGAAGGGTTTATATTATAGATACTTTAAAAATACATATAAAACCCATTAACAAAATTTTTTTTAATGCTAAAAATAATTTTTTTATTATTAATAAAAATAAAGGTAACAATCTTAAAACAATGTTTTATATGGTCTTGGAACAATTTTTTATAAAAACTATTTGAATTCGAAGTCCTTATTAAGTCCTTTGGGGACAAGGGTGCCATGATTATAGATCATAGTCATTTCACTTCTGGCCAGTTTGGACCCCAAATCATTTCCCCTGCTATCACCCTTAATATGCTTAAGACCATAAAAATTCCTGATGTGGGCTATATCACAATTATGGATGCTTTTAAAATGTGAGGAAAGGGCATGTGTTTCTATACCTTTAGTGATATTCCTTAAATGTTCCCCTAATCTCACTTTTAGGGGTCTACCAGTGCGTCCAATATAAAATTTCCCACACGTGCACTCAATACAGTAAACTACATTCGAAGTATGACAGGTGATCAGATCCGTTATTTTGACCTTTTTATTATTGATCATAACCTCTATTATTTTCATACCAAATGTATTCTTCACTTTCTTACATGCCGTGCACAGCCCACATCTATAAAAGCCAGTGGATAAAACCTTAGGGCCTTTCCGGGATACAGGACACATGCTTCTTACTAATTTGGTTTTAAGATTAGGGGCCCGTCTAAATATACACAGTGGGTTTGGAGGTAAATCATCCCCTATTACTGGATCCTTCTTTAACACTTGCCAGTGCTTCCTAAAGATCCGTTGGACAGAGGCACCATTCTAAACAAACCAGGGGGCAAGGAAAAGGGAAAACAAGAAGAGAAATTCAAATGGGCTTTCATTATGAATTTTTCTTCACAGCACACCAAGGTCCAACGGATCTTTAGGAAGCACTGGCAAGTGTTAAAGAAGGATCCAGTAATAGGGGATGATTTACTTCCAAACCCACTGTGTATATTTTGACGGGCCCCTAATCTTAAAACCAAATTAGTAAGAAGCATGTGTCCTGTATCCCAGAAAGGCCCTAAGGTTTTATCCACTGGCTTTTATAGATGTGGGCTGTGCACGGCATGTAAGAAAGTGAAGAATACATTTGGTATGAAAATAATAGAGGTTATGATCAATAATAAAAAGGTCAAAATAACGGATCTGGTCACCTCTCATACTTCGAATGTAGTTTACTGTATTGAGTGCACGTGTGGGAAATTTTATATTGGATGCACTGGTAGACCCCTAAATGTGAGATTAGGGTAACATTTAAGGAATATCACTAAAGGTATAGAAACACATGTCCTTTCCTCACATTTTAAAAGCATCCATAATTGTGATATAGCCCACATCAGGAATTTTTATGGTCTTAAGCAGGGCCGGTGCTAGGGTGTTCGGCGCCCCCCCTGCAAACTATAAATTTGCGCCCTCCCATATTCCTTTGGCGCGCGCCGGGAAAAGGGGTGTGGTCTCACAAGTAAGGGGCATGGCCACACAGTAGTACCCCCATTTAAAATTACGCCACAATGTAGCACAATCTTATTAATCTTATTCATAATGCCCCACCCTTAGTAGTAGCGTCCTTATACATAATGCACCCCAGTAGTAGTAGCATCCTTATACATAATGCCCCCCAAGTAGTAGTAGCATTCTTATACATAATGCACCCACAGTAGTAGTAGCGTCCTTATACGTAGTGCACCCCCAGTAGTAGACGCGTCCTTATACGTAATACCCCCCAGTAGTAGTAGCGTCCTTATACGTAATGCCCTCCTGGTAATAGTAGCCTCCTTGTATATAATGCCCCCCCAGTAGTAGTAGCGTTCTTATATGTAATGCCCCCAGCCCCAGTAGTAGTAGCGTCCTTACACGTAATGGCCCCCCCAGTAGCAGCGTTGTTACACGTAATGCCCCCCTGTAGTAATAGCGTCCTTATACGTAATGCCCCCCCAGTAGTGGCGTCCATAGAGCGCGTGCACAGACATACCTCACACACACACACATATATACACACACATACACACCCACCATACACACACACACACACTTCTATCTCACCCTCCACTTACCTAATTCAGTCTCCCTCTGTACAACAGCCAGGTCCGTGTAACTCCGCCCCTTATGGCCGTTTAGCCACGCCCCTACCGGCCCGTGTAGCTCCGCCCCCTTCTGTCCCGTACTCGGCGCTCTCACACAGATGAGATGAGGTGAGGGGAGGGAGGAGGCGTATCATGCTGCAGGAGCCCGCTGACAGTGCCTGTCATACAGTGACAGACACAGCACTGGCAGCAGCAGCAGGGGGGACAGGACGGCGCAGCAGGGAAGGGATGCAGAGTAGGGGAAGCGCCTATCCCTCCCAGCGCCTCCCTGCACTGCATCCCTTCGCTGAGCGGGTAGCGCCGGGCCTGGTCTTAAGCATATTAAGGGTGATAGCAGGGGAAATGATTTGGGGTCCAAACTGGCCAGAAGTGAAATGACTATGATCTATAATCATGGCACCCTTGTCCCCAAAGGACTTAATAAGGACTTCGAATTGAAATGGTTTTTATAAAAAATTGTTCCAAGACCATATAAAACATTGTTTTAAGATTGTTACCTTTATTTTTATTAATAATAAAAAAATTATTTTTATCATTAAAAAAAATTTTATTAATGGGTTTTATATGCATTTTTAAAGTATCTATAATATAAACCCTTCTGACAGGATATTTTAGCTATTAAGATGTGCTTTAGTATTTAGGATGGAATCTAATTTATCTCGATGTTTTCCCCTTCTTTTGAGGTGATTCCCTTCACCAAAATGACTTTACCGTGGACTGTTAATAAATCTATTATGGTTCAGAAAGGTGGACTTCTCAATAGAGAGAGGGGATTGATGGACAACACACTTCCGGCGGGATGCTTGAAGCCGCATACCCGTAACTTCCGGGTGTAGTGGATTGCGGAGGATGTGGATGACGCACTTCCGGCCGCGGGCCAAATGACGTACTTCCGGTCACGGCGACGACTTCCGGCCGGCGGGATTTATCGGTTGGAGGGGACAGACTCTCCCCCTTGGCGGGAACATGTGGCTTATCGGGAAATGTGGACTGGATTAAGATTGGAGCAAGTTGTTAGTATTGGAATGGGGATTCTAGATGATAGCAGTTCCATGTCTGGAAATAGGTTTACCCCTTGGAAAATGAAGATGGGTATATATAGATTAGAAGGTCAGTTCCTCCTCATGCCTTGATGAAGACACTGCTTGTGTCGAAACGCGTCCGCAGGAGGACTTGTCTGTTGTGAGGGAGACGGTTTGGACATCACCTGTGGAGCTGAACGGCTGGTTACGGGGACGCCCGAGTGTGACCATCTTTAAAAACTTGCTGGTATTGTCTACTTTGTAGACCACTTCATATGGTGAGAGACCACCCTTATCCCTATCTTGTATATGTTCAGCACAGTGAATAAAAGATATTGCACCATTGGAGGTTTTCTATCTTTTTTTTTTTGGGTAATACTTGTGGAGAGGAAGACCAGAGCCATTCAGAACCCATACTGGTGGAACTTCAGCTCCCCCCAAAAAGCGTGATTGTCTACTCTTAAAAAAGTAGACTCATTTATAGGTACAAGGCTTACTAAAAGATTTTCACCTGACTTAGTCTTGTATATGTATGATGCACTATGAATGTTTATTTTATGTTTTCTTTGAGCGCCTCTGGATTCTAATGGCATTCTTTTGACCACAATGTCACATACAGAAGCAGGATTACCGGAGGGCCCCTCTCTGCAGGTTTCCAGTGATGAATACTCACCACTCTTCTGACTTCTGGCTCTGTTAGGGGGTGGCGGCAGTGCTGTGGGAGTGAGCACTGGCCAGGCTTGGGCTATGTTCAATACCCTCAGGAGCTAATGGTGTCCTGTCAGCAGAAGCAGAGCCATGGAACTTAATGAGAAGTTGGTTCCTACTTCATACCTCCCAACTTTCTTATGTTCTAAGGAGGGACACATGCGTGGCAAAGCCGCGTGCTCCCGAAAAAGGGATAGGGCCTATGAAAAGGGGCATGGCTTCGCGCATTCCCCCAGATTGCTAGCCATGCCCCTTTTTTGTCACTGAGGGGTCAAGCCCAGCGCTCTGTGAGTTGCTGGCATGCCCCCTCTCCTCCTGTCTCCCCTGAATAGACGCTGTGGGCATGCGCACAGCATCTATTCACCGCTGCTCTGCTAAGCAGGGCAGTGAGAGACAGAGTCTCCCAACTGCTCCCCCACCGCTCAGCACACATCTCTCCCACCACTCAGCACAGCACGTTGTGCATGCGGGGGGAGACGGGGGTGCCGCTCATTTCACCAAGCGACCTGCTAGATTGGCCTGCATGCAGGCCAATCTAGCACCAGCGATAGCGATGCGCAGAGCTGCGCATCGCTATCACAGTGGGAGGTACACACGGAGCGATCATGCTTAAAATCTAAGCAATCTAGTCAAATCTAAGTGATCGCTCCGTGAGTACCCCCCTTAAGTCCCACAAAGCAGGGAGACTTGCCAGCAGCATCCTCTAGGATGTTAGAGAAATACAGGCGTTCCGAAACATACAGTATCTGAGTGAGCCTAATAACGAGTATACTGTGAGATACTGTATGACATACTGTACAGTATGCTGTATCCAAAGTGGTGCATTCATGAACAAACTCCATATGCAGTAACCTTTTTGTTTGCTTTAAGAAATGTCATTTACAATATGGCTATCCCTGCCCCCCAGTCAAAACCTGTTTCTGCAGACACTACTGTTCAATTAGCATCAGTGAATGTGTATTCAGAGTAAAGTGGATTAACTCTTCTCTATTGTTTAGAAATGTAGTGTCTGCAGAAATGGTGTTTGACTGGGGGGAGGGACAGCCATACAATACTGTATGTTATAAATGACATTTCTTAGCAAACAGAAAGCCCTCCTTGTGATACATTTCTCTGTGAGTGATAAATTGCACCAGCAAATCAGCTCATAACTGTCATTTTTCAAAAACAGTCTGTACCATGACAGTTATGAGCTGATTGGCAATGGCTGAAACATTACTTACCGAGTAACAATGCAGTGCTCAACTAAACAAAGTGGTACTGAACCAATTAACAGCAGGAAAACCAAGCGCTGGGCAGGTGCCCAGCATCCTCTACGGACTACGAGAAAAGGATTTACCGGTAGGTACCAAAATCTTGTTCGTCCGAAAGGACTGCTGCGCAGCTGAGGAGAAGGATGCCTTTGGAGCAGGTGCTGCTGAGGGAAGATACGGAGACTTACCCGCTGTAGCGGTAGATATCCACGCATCTAGAGCTTCCCCAAAGAGAGCCTGACAAGTATATGGTATCGACTCCACACTTCTTCTGGATTCCGCGTCGGCCGACCACTGGCGGAGCCACAGTCCCCGACAAGATGAAACAGACATGGAAGAAATTCCTGCAGCCACGGAACCCAGGTCTTTCATGGATTCTACCATGAAACCTGCAGAATCTTGAATGTTGCGTAAATACAATGCAAAGTCATCCCTATCCATCGTATCCAAATCCTCCATTAATCCTGGAGGCTACAGGTGACCACCAAACACAGCACACACACACAGGATGGGGTAAGACAGAGTCCCCCCCCAATAATGGAAAGAGAGAGACAGAGATTGGAGCCAACCCACACCAGCGCTTTAAGTAAGGAGAAACCCCTTATCAGCGCCGACTTGTGCTACTAATGTGGACCCCAGCATCCGCTAGGACGTAAGAGAAAGTTAAATTCCTTGTGACTTTCATTAAACTAGACATTAAACTAGATCCCCAGCGCAGGTAAAGATGGGACTTGTGTATAGTTTACTTTTATGGCAATGTGCAGCAGACAGCCCCCTCCTCTCAGCCAGCAGCTGCCTGATCACCAGCAGCAGGCACATGGCACAGAAAATACACAGCAGGCACTCACCTGGGAGCAGAAGCACAGCCGCTATTTAATTCGGGGTGTGCAGCAGCTGCCGGAGGGTCTGTTCCGCTTGTTAGCTCTCGCCTAAACCAATAGGTGACAGCAAACAGTCAAGAATGGCAGGCAAAATGACTGTGAGTCTCCAGCGAGGCGACTCACAGTATCTCACTGGTTCAGTATCTCACTGAACCATGCCGTTTTTGCCTCGCCGGGAGGGTGGGGGGCAAGCAACGCGGGACCCCGTTGAATACGAGAAAGCAACTTCTCCTATAAAACGTGTGAAAAGTCCCATTTTCAGAACCTTCTGGCCCCCTTGTCCGGCATTAAATACCCCCCTTAGTGTACTAAGGTGGAAACTAACACAAATTATAATAACACAAAATAACTGTAAATTATATAAAAACTTTAATAAAAAAACTGGAAGGAAAAGAACAAAAATTTTTTTTTTTATAAACAACGTAAAATATACAAAAACATTTGTTGGACTACCGCCTTCAGTATAAGGACCAATCGCCGGAGTTGGTCTGTGAAAATAAAAAACAATGTACAGTATTAGTACAGTAAGACAGGTTGAGTACTGTACAGTATACTGTACAGCACTTTATCAAAGTTTATGAACAGTATGCATGTAAAATAACATTATTATGACTGTACCCCTAGTCAGGTTGTCCGGGCCATAGCGCCCTGGTCCTGGAACTTGTCCGGTACCTGTTTTATGGGGAAAAAGATAAATTACTGTAAATACTGTACTGTACCAGGCCCCCAAGGAACCCTATAGAGCACAGTTTACGTGACATCATGATGTTCCACAGCAGAGACATGGGGAGGCTCAGCCACAGGAGCAGGGAAAGGCTAAAAGACAAGGGGAAGCTGAGGCACAGTGGGAGGTGTAGGATAAGAGGCACAGGGTGGGGAATAAGGTTTAGAAACAGTGGTGAAATGAGCCTTAACTTAAAAATGTCTTCCCAGGACGAGGCGGGTGGGCAAATGCCGGCGGCGGAGGAATTGGTCCACGGGTGCCTGTATTAAACACATTGGCCACAGCATTACCATTGTCCCCAGTAGTAATCAAACAAAAGCATTCATACCCTCATGGTTTACTGTACATTTCACAAGGTGCAAATCGCACCTGTGGCCTAATTCAGATCAGATCGTAGATGTGCTAAATTTAGAAAATCTATGATCAGATTCACAGACACTGGTAAATCTCAAAAATAAAAAAAGACGCTTGCAGGGGTGATCAAGAACCAATTCAAATATTTATTGTCACTGTAATAGGCAAAATCAGTGCTGGGGTCTTCCACCCCTTATACAATGCCCACAGCAGTAGCACCCCTAATACACATAATGCCCACAGCAGTACCGCCCCTTATACAATGCCCACAGTAGTATTGCCCCTTATGCTATGGCCACTGTACTGTTAGTGCCCCTTATGTACAGTAGAGCCCATAAAAGAAATGCCCCCAGTAGTAGTGCCCTTTATGTCCCCAGGAGTGCCCCTTATGTCCCGCTTATAAGGTGACTCCTATGCAATGCCCGTAAATCTCAAAAATAAAAATAGACGCTTACAGGGGTGACTCAAAAACGTTTGGGAACCACTGGTATAAAGAGTACACAATAAAGAGAGTACAAGACTTACTGCTTGTGGCGCTGGTCCCCGGTATGGCAGTGAAAGAGTGGTGCCGGGCCCTTCGCCACCTTATCTGCTGCTGGGCCCTTCGCCATCTTATCTGCTGCTGACGCCCTGGGTACAAAAAGGAATGTACAGTGCCCTTCGATACAGTACATTACTGCACATACTGAATGCTGTAACAGTAAATAATGGCTGAGGAGGTGCTTAGGTACATGGGGTAACGGTCATTGGGTGCACCACACTAAGGTTGACAGTCATTATGTCGACCACTATTGGTCGACAGTGTTGATAGGTGGACATGGTCTATAAGTGGACATGTGCTAGGTCGTCATGAAAATAGGTCGACATGGTACTATTGACATTTTTGGGTATCGTTTTTTTCACAGAGTGACCGGGAACCCCAATTAGTGGTCAACCTAATGAATGTTGACCTAATGATGGTTGACCATATAATCGGATACCGGTCACTATTCCCATTCGTAACCCATGTGGATCGTAAAATATGAAAAAGTTAAAAAAATGAAAACATTTTAGAAAAATGCATGTCAACCTTTTGTCATGTCGATATACAGTAGTACATGTCTACCAAGAGGCCCTGATGACCTAGACACCCTGTTGACCTACTTACTATCGACCAATTGTGGTCAACCTAGACACTGTCGACCTAAGTATTGTCAACCCCAAGGCCGGATCCCCTGTACAAGTAAACCCCTGGCAACGAGCAGGTACAGTAATGTAAAAGTAATTAGAAGCCTTACTGTAGGACTTAATGATTAATGGGCATTATGGTGTGTGGCATAATGTATCACGGACATTGCGGTGTGTCATAATGTGTCACAGGCACTGGTGTTTCTATAATGGGTGCAATGTGTGCAGAGGGGGCCCCCACCACACACAGTACACCCATTTGGGTAATACTCTCCTCTCCGGAGTCCCGCGCTGACGTCACAGGTGCTGTTAAAACTCATTTTCACAGAGTTCTGCGCATGCGCAGTAGAGAAATCTCTGGGAAAATGGCCGCCGTGCCATTTTCCCGGAGATCTGTGCATGCGCAGTAGAGTCTGAGCCCTCTACTGTGAGGGGACACGGTGCACTAATTGGGGTTCCCTGTCACTTTCCGAACAAAACAACACCAAAAACAAAAAACAAAACTCATGTCGACCTTCCAACCCTGTCGACCTAGGTACTGTCGACCAATAGTGGTCGACCTAAACATTGTTGACCTAGTTACTGTCGATTCTATGATCCACACCTATATCATGGGCATTGTGGTATGTGGTATAATGTTTCAGGGGATTGCAGTGTGTGGCATAATGTATAAGGGGCATTGCGGTGTGTGGCATAGGGTATAACGAGCATTGCGGTATGGTGTGTGGCGTCCGGGCATGGTTCCGGTATGAATGGTCGACCATGTTAAGGTCGACAATCATTAGGTCGACCACTATTGGTCGACAGTGACATGGTCGACATGCACTCATGCTCGACACATTGCAATGGTCGATACATGAAAAGGTCAACATGGATTTTTGGACTGTTTTTGGTGTCGTTTTCTTCGTAAAGTGACGGGGAACCCGAATTAGTGTACCGCGTCTCCTTTCATGGCTCGCTTCGCTCGCCATGCTGCGGGCAAGGTGCCTCGCTCCACTACCGCTGTGCTCGGCACAGGTTACTATTCCAAATCGTAGTCCACGTGTATGGTAAAGCATGAAAAAGTAAAAAATCTATTTAAAAAAAAAAAGCCATGTCCACCTTTTCATATGCTGACCTGTCATGTCGATCATTTTCATGTGTCAACCATGAGTCCATGTCGACCATGTCACTGTCGACCAATAGTGGTCAACCTAATGACTGTCGACCTTAACATGGTCGCCCATCCAAACGGATTCCTCCGGGCACAATTTCTAAACTGACGTCTGGAGGGGCATAGAGGGAGGGGCCAGCCCACACGTTTAAAGTCATTTAGTGCCGATGGCTCCTACAGACCTGTCTTTACCCCATGGTACTAAATGGACCCCAGCATCCTCTAGGACATTAGAGAAATGTACATTACTTAAATACAGTAGTAATAATGTGCAGTACTGGACTGTACTTACTCCTCAGGGACAGCCGCAGTTTTTCCATTTTCCTGGGCTCCCTGGTGACCAGATCACTCCACTTCCTCTGGAGTGACCTGAGGCTGCGGGACTGGCCATATTTTGCTCGGATCTCAAGGCGGGCATTATTGTAAGCCCGCCGCTTCTCCAAGTTAGTAGTAAATGGCCGGTCCCGCCACCTAAGCAGGATCAGAAGCTCCCCTCTAACGTAGCGTCTCTCTGCCATTTTTGCCTGATGTAAGACGCCGGATGCAGTCCACAAACCGTGGATTGAATCTGCTGGCTGTGTACAAAACCTATTGTAGCCCACAATGCGTGCAAACTGAATTTGCTTCCCCACCGCCTGCAATGTGTTGTACCCATAACGGATTTTATCCGGTGTCTGTGTACAAAACATAATGGAGCCCAGCGGGAAAGAATAAACAGACCAAACAAGTTTATTTCTTTAAAAAAAAATTATTAAAATAAATCCACCAAAAAATAAATAAATTTGGTCTCAACAGGATTCAAACACTGTATGCACGCACTGCAGGCAGACACTGTAACCATTATGCCAGTGCTGACCATGTTATGAGTAGGCACTCCAGGTAAATATATGATGTGTTTTGGATGTGTTGTACTAAGTATTAACGGATTTTGTCCGGTGTCTGTGTACAAACCATAATGGAGCCTTCCAAGATGTCACATTAATGACATAGAGATCCAGTGTCATTGTGCATTACATATTTAGGGCTATTTGAAGCAAATGAACCGGAAATTATGTCCGAAATGTACATGCTGTTTATGCTTCACCAATAAAAGATATTTTCCCCAATGTAACGACAATATTGATAGTAAACGGGTGCACCGTGGTTGGGGTTAGTGCTTTGTTACAACGAGCTCAGCTGGAAAGAATAAACAGACCAAACAAGTTTATTTCTTTAAAAAAAAAATATAAAAATAAATTCACCAAAAAAATAAATAAATTCTGGTCTTGACTAGAGATGAGCGGGTTCGGTTTCTCTGAATCCGAACCCGCCAGAACTTCATGTTTTTTTTCACGGGTCCGAGCGACTCGGATCTTCCCGCCTTGCTCGGTTAACCCGAGCGCGCCCGAACGTCATCATGACGCTGTCGGATTCTCGCGAGGCTCGGATTCTATCGCGAGACTCGGATTCTATATAAGGAGCCGCGCGTCGCCGCCATTTTCACACGTGCATTGAGATTGATAGGGAGAGGACGTGGCTGGCGTCCTCTCCATTTAGATTATAAGAGACTGAGAGAGATTTACTGGAGCTGACTAGGAGGAGTACTGTTACTGTAGAAGTGTAGAGACTGAGTGGAGAGAGTTTACTAGTGAGGACAGTGCAGTTTACTTTATAATCCGTTCTCTGCCTGAAAAAAGCGATACACAGCACACAGTGGCTCAGTCACATACCATATCTGTGTGCACTGCTCAGGCTCAGGCCAGTGTGCTGCATCATCTATTATCTATATATAATATTATATATATCTGTCTGACTGCTCAGCTCACACAGCTTATAATTGTGGGGGAGAATGGGGAGCACTACTGCAGTGCCAGTTATAGGTTATAGCAGGAGCCAGGAGTACATAATATATTATATAGTGAGTGACCACCAGACACACAGTGCAGTTTATTTAATATATCCGTTCTCTGCCTGAAAAAAGCGATACACACAGTGACTCAGTTAGTCACATACCATATCTGTGTGCACTGCTCAGGCTCAGGCCAGTGTGCTGCATCATCTATTATCTATATATAATATTATATATATCTGTCTGACTGCTCAGCTCACACAGCTTATAATTGTGGGGGAGACTGGGGAGCACTACTGCAGTGCCAGTTATAGGTTATAGCAGGAGCCAGGAGTACATAATATATTATATAGTGAGTGACCACCAGACACACAGTGCAGTTTATTTAATATATCCGTTCTCTGCCTGAAAAAAGCGATACACACAGTGACTCAGTCAGTCACATACCATATCTGTGTGCACTGCTCAGGCTCAGGCCAGTGTGCTGCATCATCTATTATCTATATATAATATTATATATATCTGTCTGACTGCTCAGCTCACACAGCTTATAATTGTGGGGGAGACTGGGGAGCACTACTGCAGTGCCAGTTATAGGTTATAGCAGGAGCCAGGAGTACATAATATATTATATAGTGAGTGACCACCAGACACACAGTGCAGTTTATTTAATATATCCGTTCTCTGCCTGAAAAAAGCGATACACACAGTGACTCAGTCAGTCACATACCATATCTGTGTGCACTGCTCAGGCTCAGGCCAGTGTGCTGCATCATCTATTATCTATATATAATATTATATATATCTGTCTGACTGCTCAGCTCACACAGCTTATAATTGTGGGGGAGACTGGGGAGCACTACTGCAGTGCCAGTTATAGGTTATAGCAGGAGCTAGGAGTACATAATATATTATATAGTGAGTGACCACCAGACACACAGTGCAGTTTATTTAATATATCCGTTCTCTGCCTGAAAAAAGCGATACACACAGTGACTCAGTCAGTCACATACCATATCTGTGTGCACTGCTCAGGCTCAGGCCAGTGTGCTGCATCATCTATATATATTATATATCTGTCTGACTGCTCAGCTCACACAGCTTATAATTGTGGGGGAGACTGGGGAGCACTACTGCAGTGCCAGTTATAGGTTATAGCAGGAGCCAGGAGTACATATTATATTAAAATTAAACAGTGCACACTTTTGCTGCAGGAGTGCCACTGCCAGTGTGACTGACCAGTGACCTGACCACACTGACCACCAGTATAGTTAGTAGTATACTTATATTGTGATTGCCTGAAAAAGTTAAACACTCGTCGTGTGACTTCACTTGTGTGTTTTTTTTTTTTTTTATTCTATAAAAATAAAACTCATTCTGCTGACAGACAGTGTCCAGCAGGTCCGTCATTATATAATATATAATATATACCTGTCCGGCTGCAGTAGTGATATATATATATTTTTTATATCATTTATCATCCAGTCGCAGCAGACACAGTACGGTAGTTCACGGCTGTGGCTACCTCTGTGTCTCTGCACTCGGCAGGCAGTCCGTCCATAATTGTAATACCACCTAACCGTGGATTTTTTTCATTCTTCTTTATACATACATAGTTACATAGACATCTTCTCTTTATCAACCAGTCTATATTAGCTGCAGACACAGTACAGTACGGTAGTTCACGGCTGTGGCTACCTCTGTGTCTGCACTCGGCAGGCAGTCCGTCCATAATTGTATACCACCTAACCGTGGTTTTTTTTCATTCTTCTTTATACATACATAGTTACATAGACATCTTCTCTTTATCAACCAGTCTATATTAGCTGCAGACACAGTACAGTACGGTAGTTCACGGCTGTGGCTACCTCTGTGTCTGCACTCGGCAGGCAGTCCGTCCATAATTGTATACCACCTAACCGTGGATTTTTTTCAGTCTTCTTTATACATACATAGTTACATAGACATCTTCTCTTTATCAACCAGTCTATATTAGCTGCAGACACAGTACAGTACGGTAGTTCACGGCTGTGGCTACCTCTGTGTCTGCAGTCAGCAGGCAGTCCATAATTGTATACTAGTATCCATCTCCATTGTTTACCTGAGGTGCCTTTTAGTTGTGCCTATTAAAATATGGAGAACAAAAATGTTGAGGTTCCAAAATTAGGGAAAGATCAAGATCCACTTCCACCTCGTGCTGAAGCTGCTGCCACTAGTCATGGCCGAGACGATGAAATGCCAGCAACGTCGTCTGCCAAGGCCGATGCCCAATGTCATAGTACAGAGCATGTCAAATCCAAAACACCAAATATCAGAAAAAAAAGGACTCCAAAACCTAAAATAAAATTGTCGGAGGAGAAGCGTAAACTTGCCAATATGCCATTTACCACACGGAGTGGCAAGGAACGGCTGAGGCCCTGGCCTATGTTCATGGCTAGTGGTTCAGCTTCACATGAGGATGGAAGCACTCAGCCTCTCGCTAGAAAAATGAAAAGACTCAAGCTGGCAAAAGCAGCACAGCAAAGAACTGTGCATTCTTCGAAATCCCAAATCCACAAGGAGAGTCCAATTGTGTCGGTTGCGATGCCTGACCTTCCCAACACTGGACGTGAAGAGCATGCGCCTTCCACCATTTGCACGCCCCCTGCAAGTGCTGGAAGGAGCACCCGCAGTCCAGTTCCTGATAGTCAGATTGAAGATGTCAGTGTTGAAGTACACCAGGATGAGGAGGATATGGGTGTTGCTGGCGCTGGGGAGGAAATTGACCAGGAGGATTCTGATGGTGAGGTGGTTTGTTTAAGTCAGGCACCCGGGGAGACACCTGTTGTCCGTGGGAGGAATATGGCCGTTGACATGCCAGGTGAAAATACCAAAAAAATCAGCTCTTCGGTGTGGAGGTATTTCACCAGAAATGCGGACAACAGGTGTCAAGCCGTGTGTTCCCTTTGTCAAGCTGTAATAAGTAGGGGTAAGGACGTTAACCACCTCGGAACATCCTCCCTTATACGTCACCTGCAGCGCATTCATAATAAGTCAGTGACAAGTTCAAAAACTTTGGGTGACAGCGGAAGCAGTCCACTGACCAGTAAATCCCTTCCTCTTGTAACCAAGCTCACGCAAACCACCCCACCAACTCCCTCAGTGTCAATTTCCTCCTTCCCCAGGAATGCCAATAGTCCTGCAGGCCATGTCACTGGCAATTCTGACGAGTCCTCTCCTGCCTGGGATTCCTCCGATGCATCCTTGCGTGTAACGCCTACTGCTGCTGGCGCTGCTGTTGTTGCCGCTGGGAGTTGATGGTCATCCCAGAGGGGAAGTCGTAAGCCCACTTGTACTACTTCCAGTAAGCAATTGACTATTCAACAGTCCTTTGCGAGGAAGATGAAATATCACAGCAGTCATCCTACTGCAAAGCGGATAACTGAGGCCTTGACAACTATGTTGGTGTTAGACGTGCGTCCGGTATCCGCCGTTAGTTCACAGGGAACTAGACAATTTATTGAGGCAGTGTGCCCCCGTTACCAAATACCATCTAGGTTCCACTTCTCTAGGCAGGCGATACCGAGAATGTACACGGACGTCAGAAAAAGACTCACCAGTGTCCTAAAAAATGCAGTTGTACCCAATGTCCACTTAACCACGGACATGTGGACAAGTGGAGCAGGGCAGGGTCAGGACTATATGACTGTGACAGCCCACTGGGTAGATGTATGGACTCCCGCCGCAAGAACAGCAGCGGCGGCACCAGTAGCAGCATCTCGCAAACGCCAACTCTTTCCTAGGCAGGCTACGCTTTGTATCACCGCTTTCCAGAATACGCACACAGCTGAAAACCTCTTACGGCAACTGAGGAAGATCATCGCGGAATGGCTTACCCCAATTGGACTCTCCTGTGGATTTGTGGCATCGGACAACGCCAGCAATATTGTGTGTGCATTAAATATGGGCAAATTCCAGCACGTCCCATGTTTTGCACATACCTTGAATTTGGTGGTGCAGAATTTTTTAAAAAACGACAGGGGCGTGCAAGAGATGCTGTCGGTGGCCAGAAGAATTGCGGGACACTTTCGGCGTACAGGCACCACGTACAGAAGACTGGAGCACCACCAAAAACTACTGAACCTGCCCTGCCATCATCTGAAGCAAGAAGTGGTAACGAGGTGGAATTCAACCCTCTATATGCTTCAGAGGTTGGAGGAGCAGCAAAAGGCCATTCAAGCCTATACAATTGAGCACGATATAGGAGGTGGAATGCACCTGTCTCAAGTGCAGTGGAGAATGATTTCAACGTTGTGCAAGGTTCTGATGCCCTTTGAACTTGCCACACGTGAAGTCAGTTCAGACACTGCCAGCCTGAGTCAGGTCATTCCCCTCATCAGGCTTTTGCAGAAGAAGCTGGAGGCATTGAAGAAGGAGCTAAAAGGGAGCGATTCCGCTAGGCATGTGGGACTTGTGGATGCAGCCCTTAATTCGCTTAACAAGGATTCACGGGTGGTCAATCTGTTGAAATCAGAGCACTACATTTTGGCCACCGTGCTCGATCCTAGATTTAAAGCCTACCTTGGATCTCTCTTTCCGGCAGACACAAGTCTGCTGGGGTTGAAAGACCTGCTGGTGAGAAAATTGTCAAGTCAAGCGGAACGCGACCTGTCAACATCTCCTCCTTCACATTCTCCCGCAACTGGGGGTGCGAGGAAAAGGCTCAGAATTCCGAGCCCACCCGCTGGCGGTGATGCAGGGCAGTCTGGAGCGACTGCTGATGCTGACATCTGGTCCGGACTGAAGGACCTGACAACGATTACGGACATGTCGTCTACTGTCACTGCATATGATTCTCTCAACATTGATAGAATGGTGGAGGATTATATGAGTGACTGCATCCAAGTAGGCACGTCACACAGTCCGTACTTATACTGGCAGGAAAAAGAGGCAATTTGGAGGCCCTTGCACAAACTGGCTTTATTCTACCTAAGTTGCCCTCCCACAAGTGTGTACTCCGAAAGAGTGTTTAGTGCCGCCGCTCACCTTGTCAGCAATCGGCGTACGAGGTTACATCCAGAAAATGTGGAGAAGATGATGTTCATTAAAATGAATTATAATCAATTCCTCCGCGGAGACATTGACCAGCAGCAATTGCCTCCACAAAGTACACAGGGAGCTGAGATGGTGGATTCCAGTGGGGACGAATTGATAATCTGTGAGGAGGGGGATGTACACGGTGATATATCGGAGGGTGAAGATGAGGTGGACATCTTGCCTCTGTAGAGCCAGTTTGTGCAAGGAGAGATTAATTGCTTCTTTTTTTGGGGGGGTCCAAACCAACCCGTCATATCAGTCACAGTCGTGTGGCAGACCCTGTCACTGAAATGATGGGTTGGTTAAAGTGTGCATGTCCTGTTTTGTTTATACAACATAAGGGTGGGTGGGAGGGCCCAAGGACAATTCCATCTTGCACCTCTTTTTTCTTTTCTTTTTCTTTGCATCATGTGCTGATTGGGGAGGGTTTTTTGGAAGGGACATCCTGCGTGACACTGCAGTGCCACTCCTAGATGGGCCCGGTGTTTGTGTCGGCCACTAGGGTCGCTAATCTTACTCACACAGTCAGCTACCTCATTGCGCCTCTTTTTTTCTTTGCGTCATGTGCTGTTTGGGGAGGGTTTTTTGGAAGGGACATCCTGCGTGACACTGCAGTGCCACTCCTAGATGGGCCCGGTGTTTGTGTCGGCCACTAGGGTCGCTAATCTTACTCACACAGCTACCTCATTGCGCCTCTTTTTTTCTTTGCGTCATGTGCTGTTTGGGGAGGGTTTTTTGGAAGGGACATCCTGCGTGACACTGCAGTGCCACTCCTAGATGGGCCCGGTGTTTGTGTCGGCCACTAGGGTCGCTAATCTTACTCACACAGCTACCTCATTGCGCCTCTTTTTTTCTTTGCGTCATGTGCTGTTTGGGGAGGGTTTTTTGGAAGGGCCATCCTGCGTGACACTGCAGTGCCACTCCTAGATGGGCCCGGTGTTTGTGTCGGCCACTAGGGTCGCTAATCTTACTCACACAGCTACCTCATTGCGCCTCTTTTTTTCTTTGCGTCATGTGCTGTTTGGGGAGGGTTTTTTGGAAGGGACATCCTGCGTGACACTGCAGTGCCACTCCTAGATGGGCCCGGTGTTTGTGTCGGCCACTAGGGTCGCTTATCTTACTCACACAGCGACCTCGGTGCAAATTTTAGGACTAAAAATAATATTGTGAGGTGTGAGGTATTCAGAATAGACTGAAAATGAGTGTAAATTATGGTTTTTGAGGTTAATAATACTTTGGGATCAAAATGACCCCCAAATTCTATGATTTAAGCTGTTTTTTAGTGTTTTTTGAAAAAAACACCCGAATCCAAAACACACCCGAATCCGACAAAAAAAATTCGGTGAGGTTTTGCCAAAACGCGTTCGAACCCAAAACACGGCCGCGGAACCGAACCCAAAACCAAAACACAAAACCCGAAAAATTTCAGGCGCTCATCTCTAGTCTTGACAGGATTCGAACATGGGATGCACACATTGCAGGCGGACACTGTAACCATTATGCAGTGCTGACCATGCTATGAGTTGGCACTCCGGGTAAATATATGATGTGTTTTGATGTGTTGTACTATTAACGGATTTTGACCGGTGTCTGTGTACAAACCATAATGGAGCCTTCCAAGATGTCACATTAATGACATAGAGATCCAGTGGCATTGTGCATTACATATTTAGGGCTATTTGAAGCAAATGAACCGGAAATGATGTCCGAAATGTACATGCTGTTTATGCTTCACCAATAAAAGATATTTTCCCCAATGTAACGACAATATTGATAGTGAACGGACGCACCGTGGTTGGGGTTAGTGCTTTGTTACAACGAGCTCAGCAGGAAAGAATAAACAGAAAGAATCCACACAAAAAAAATAATTCTGGTCCCGCTAGGATTCGAACCCGTCAGCCAATCAGCAGGTGGCGCTACGAAGGGTCCGTTGGCTACTTGAGGCATTCGCCATAGAGTTTAGGAAAAACGACATCTGGTGGACACAAAGTAGAATGCATGTTACAATTATAACGTGACGTCACATTTACAACGCAACTTATAACGGGAGTTATAGCGCAAGGAGCTGGCGCGAGTTGCATGTTGCCCGCTATGCGGTACGCAGCAACAATATATCAGGACATATCTGTATACGTCACTTGTTCCTTTTATGGAGATATCTTCCAAACTCTTTAGGTTATAAAGGATGAAAGAGAAGAAAACAACCTTTGTTGGGAGCACTCACTCTCGGAAAATGTCAATATATGTGATATTTGTATGTATAAACAAAGATGTAATACTGTAGCTTATTAAAACATAACTTTTATTAGGAAAATTATATAAAATATATGAACACACGGACAGGGTCAATTGTAATTTTTTAAATTTTTTAAGAAATATTAAAGACTAATTAAATCGTGAACCACAGATATACCTGTGCCTGTGAATATTTATGATGAAATAATGGTTGTCATGTCTGCCGGGCCCATATAAAAATAAGCTGCAAATTTTAAACTTCTAGTTCAAGATCTCCCACTCAGACACCCAAGTGGATCCGGCCCTGCAACACTGTCCAAATTAAACGAGAAAAGGTGCAATGCCGTTAATATACCCTGTCTAGTAATCAGAAATACCAATTACAAGAGAAAAACTGGTGTCTTTACAAAATTGAGAGAAAGACCATCATCGTGCCAGTCTGTAACCCAAAACTATGAGTAAGTATGGGTTCAAATCATCTGGTCAATACACATTTTGAATAAAACCCATGTAGGTATTGACATAGGCATGTCCATACTCCTTATCAAATGCCCTTATCACAGAATTAGTACATAACATATAAGGCATATAGTCGTTTTCTAAAGTTGACGAAAGGGGTCATTCGGAGTTGATCGCTAGCTGCATTTGTTCGCAGCGCAGTGATCAGGCTAAAAAATGGCAGTTCTGCGCATGCGTATGCAGCTCAATGCGCACGCGCGACGTACGGGCACAACGACCGATGCAGTTTTGCACAGGGTCTAGCTGTTAGGCGCCGGGGTCCGCTCGTCGGTGCGGCCCGGCGCCTAGCAACCAGGGACGCCGTACGCGTACAGCCGCCGGCTCCCTGGCAACGCTAGACGCCGGGCGCACTGAGCCGCACGGACCCTAGCAACGGGGACGCCACTGGCGGACCGCGTTCCCCGTTGCTGGGTCCAGTTAAAATGATTGTGCACCTGTTTCCTGGCCGTGCAGCAAGGCAGCTGCACGGCATTTATATAATCAGCCCTGTCAGCAGCTGATTGGAGGACTCCTGTTTATATGCACTCTCAGGGCTTCTCACAGATGCCGGTAATAGCTTCCTGCATGCTGTCCTTGTTTGCTGAGAGTCTGTTTCCAGTCTTGCTGTATCCGGTCGTTCCAGTCTTCAGTAGTCCTGTACTCGGAAGTAGAGATGAGCGGGTTCGGTTCCTCGGAATCCGAACCCGCCCGAACTTCATTTTTTTTTACACGGGGCCGAGTGACTCGGATCTTCCCGCCTTGCTCGGTTAACCCGAGCGCGCCCGAACGTCATCATCCCGCTGTCGGATTCTCGCGAGACTCGGATTCTATCGCGAGACTCGGATTCTATATAAGGAGCCGCGCGTCGCCGCCATTTTCACACGTGCATTGAGATTCATAGGGAGAGGACGTGGCTGGCGTCCTCTCCGTTTATAGAGAAGAGAGTGAGACTAGAGTAGAGAGAGACACAGTAGTAATTTTGGGGAGCATTAGGAGGAGTACTACTACTTGCTGAAGTGATAGATAGATAGTGTGACTGTATAATGTATATCTGACTTGTGGGGGAGACACTGACAGTGGGGAGCAGTTAGAGTCTGAGAGCAGGACTCAGGAGTACATATAACGTACAGTGCACACTTTTGCAGCCAGAGTGCCACACTGCCATTGTGACCACACTGACCACCAGTATAATATATATTGTGATTGTCTGCTTAGGAGTACTACTTGCAAGTTGCTGATAGTGTGACCAGTGACCTGACCACCAGTTTAATAATCACCACCAGTTTAATATATATATATATATATATATATATAATTGTATATAATATATATATAATATTGTATACCACCTACCCGTTTTTTTTTTCCTTTCTTCTTCTTTATACATACTACTATAGTAGCTTACTGTAGCAGTCTGCGGTGCTGCTGAGCTGACAGTGTCCAGCAGGTCCGTCATCAGTCATTACATAATAAATATATATACCTGTCCGGCTGCAGTACTAGTGATATTATATACATATATATTGATTTCATCTCATTATCATCCAGTCTATATTAGCAGCAGACACAGTACGGTAGTCCACGGCTGTAGCTACCTCTGTGTCGGCAGTCGCTCGTCCATCCATAATTGTATACCACCTACCCGTGGTTTTTTTTTCTTCTTTCTTCTTTATACATACTACTATAGTAGCTTACTGTAGCAGTCTGCGGTGCTGCTGAGCTGACAGTGTCCAGCAGGTCCGTCATCAGTCATTACATAATAAATATATCTACCTGTCCGGCTGCAGTACTAGTGTGATATTATATATATATATATTGATTTCATCTCATTATCATCCAGTCTATAATAGCAGCAGACACAGTACGGTAGTCCACGGCTGTAGCTACCTCTGTGTCGGCAGTCGCTCGTCCATCCATAATTGTATACCACCTACCCGTGGTTTTTTTTTTCTTTCTTCTTTATACATACTACTATAGTAGCTTACTGTAGCAGTCTGCGGTGCTGCTGAGCTGACAGTGTCCAGCAGGTCCGTCATCAGTCATTACATAATAAATATATCTACCTGTCCGGCTGCAGTACTAGTGTGATATTATATATATATATATATTGATTTCATCTCATTATCATCCAGTCTATATTAGCAGCAGACACAGTACGGTAGTCCACGGCTGTAGCTACCTCTGTGTCGGCAGTCGCTCGTCCATCCATAATTGTATACCACCTACCCGTGGTTTTTTTTTTCTTTCTTCTTTATACATACTACTATAGTAGCTTACTGTAGCAGTCTGCGGTGCTGCTGAGCTGACAGTGTCCAGCAGGTCCGTCATCAGTCATTACATAATAAATATATCTACCTGTCCGGCTGCAGTACTAGTGTGATATTATATATATATATATATTGATTTCATCTCATTATCATCCAGTCTATATTAGCAGCAGACACAGTACGGTAGTCCACGGCTGTAGCTACCTCTGTGTCGGCAGTCGCTCGTCCATCCATAATTGTATACCACCTACCCGTGGTTTTTTCTTTTCTTTCTTCTTTATACATACTACTATAGTAGCTTACTGTAGCAGTCTGCGGTGCTGCTGAGCTGACAGTGTCCAGCAGGTCCGTCATCAGTCATTACATAATAAATATATCTACCTGTCCGGCTGCAGTACTAGTGTGATATTATATATATATATATATTGATTTCATCTCATTATCATCCAGTCTATATTAGCAGCAGACACAGTACGGTAGTCCACGGCTGTAGCTACCTCTGTGTCGGCAGTCGCTCGTCCATCCATAATTGTATACCACCTACCCGTGGTTTTTTTTTTCTTTCTTCTTTATACATACTACTATAGTAGCTTACTGTAGCAGTCTGCGGTGCTGCTGAGCTGACAGTGTCCAGCAGGTCCGTCATCAGTCATTACATAATAAATATATCTACCTGTCCGGCTGCATTACTAGTGTGATATTATATATATATATATATATATATATATATATATTGATTTCATCTCATTATCATCCAGTCTATATTAGCAGCAGACACAGTACGGTAGTCCACGGCTGTAGCTACCTCTGTGTCGGCAGTCGCTCGTCCATCCATAATTGTATACCACCTACCCGTGTTTTTTTTTTCTTTCTTCTTTATACATACTACTATAGTAGCTTACTGTAGCAGTCTGCGGTGCTGCTGAGCTGACAGTGTCCAGCAGGTCCGTCATCAGTCATTACATAATAAATATATCTACATGTCCGGCTGCAGTACTAGTGTGATATTATATATATATATATATATATATATATATTGATTTCATCTCATTATCATCCAGTCTATATTAGCAGCAGACACAGTACGGTAGTCCACGGCTGTAGCTACCTCTGTGTCGGCAGTCGCTCGTCCATCCATAATTGTATACCACCTACCCGTGGTTTTTTTCTTTTCTTTCTTCTTTATACATACTACTATAGTAGCTTACTGTAGCAGTCTGCGGTGCTGCTGAGCTGACAGTGTCCAGCAGGTCCGTCATCAGTCATTACATAATAAATATATCTACCTGTCCGGCTGCAGTACTAGTGTGATATTATATATATATATATATTGATTTCATCTCATTATCATCCAGTCTATATTAGCAGCAGACACAGTACGGTAGTCCACGGCTGTAGCTACCTCTGTGTCGGCAGTCGCTCGTCCATCCATAATTGTATACCACCTACCCGTGGTTTTTTTTTTCTTCTTTATACATACTACTATAGTAGCTTACTGTAGCAGTCTGCGGTGCTGCTGAGCTGACAGTGTCCAGCAGGTCCGTCATCAGTCATTACATAATAAATATATCTACCTGTCCGGCTGCAGTACTAGTGTGATATTATATATATATATATTGATTTCATCTCATTATCATCCAGTCTATATTAGCAGCAGACACAGTACGGTAGTCCACGGCTGTAGCTACCTCTGTGTCGGCAGTCGCACGTCCATCCATAATTGTATACCACCTACCCGTGGTTTTTTTTTCTTTCTTCTTTATACATACTACTATAGTAGCTTACTGTAGCAGTCTGCGGTGCTGCTGAGCTGACAGTGTCCAGCAGGTCCGTCATCAGTCATTACATAATAAATATATCTACCTGTCCGGCTGCAGTACTAGTGTGATATTATATATATATATATTGATTTCATCTCATTATCATCCAGTCTATATTAGCAGCAGACACAGTACGGTAGTCCACGGCTGTAGCTACCTCTGTGTTGGCAGTCGCTCGTCCATCCATAATTGTATACCACCTACCCGTGGTTTTTTTTTCTTTCTTCTTTATACATACTACTGTAGTAGCTTACTGTAGCAGTCTGCGGTGCTGCTGAGCTGACAGTGTCCAGCAGGTCCGTCATCAGTCATTACATAATAAATATATCTACCTGTCCTGCTGCAGTACTAGTGTGATATTATATATATATATATATTGATTTCATCTCATTATCATCCAGTCTATATTAGCAGCAGACACAGTACGGTAGTCCACGGCTGTAGCTACCTCTGTGTCGGCAGTCACTCGTCCATCCATAATTGTATACCACCTACCCGTGTTTTTTTTTTTTCTTTCTTCTTTATACATACTACTATAGTAGCTTACTGTAGCAGTCTGCGGTGCTGCTGAGCTGACAGTGTCCAGCAGGTCCGTCATCAGTCATTACATAATAAATATATCTACCTGTCCGGCTGCAGTACTAGTGTGATATTATATATATATATTGATTTCATCTCATTATCATCCAGTCTATATTAGCAGCAGACACAGTACGGTAGTCCACGGCTGTAGCTACCTCTGTGTCGGCAGTCGCTCGTCCATCCATAATTGTATACCACCTACCCGTGGTTTTTTTTTTCTTTCTTCTTTATACATACTACTATAGTAGCTTACTGTAGCAGTCTGCAGTGCTGCTGAGCTGACAGTGTCCAGCAGGTCCGTCATCAGTCATTACATAATAAATATATCTACCTGTCCGGCTGCAGTACTAGTGTGATATTATATATATATATATATATTGATTTCATCTCATTATCATCCAGTCTATATTAGCAGCAGACACAGTACGGTAGTCCACGGCTGTAGCTACCTCTGTGTCGGCAGTCGCTCGTCCATCCATAATTGTATACCACCTACCCGTGGTTTTTTTTTTCTTTCTTCTTTATACATACTACTATAGTAGCTTACTGTAGCAGTCTGCGGTGCTGCTGAGCTGACAGTGTCCAGCAGGTCCGTCATCAGTCATTACATAATAAATATATCTACCTGTCCGGCTGCAGTACTAGTGTGATATTATATATATATATATATTGATTTCATCTCATTATCATCCAGTCTATATTAGCAGCAGACACAGTACGGTAGTCCACGGCTGTAGCTACCTCTGTGTCGGCAGTCGCTCGTCCATCCATAATTGTATACCACCTACCCGTGGTTTTTTCTTTTCTTTCTTCTTTATACATACTACTATAGTAGCTTACTGTAGCAGTCTGCGGTGCTGCTGAGCTGACAGTGTCCAGCAGGTCCGTCATCAGTCATTACATAATAAATATATCTACCTGTCCGGCTGCAGTACTAGTGTGATATTATATATATATATATATTGATTTCATCTCATTATCATCCAGTCTATATTAGCAGCAGACACAGTACGGTAGTCCACGGCTGTAGCTACCTCTGTGTCGGCAGTCGCTCGTCCATCCATAATTGTATACCACCTACCCGTGGTTTTTTTTTTCTTTCTTCTTTATACATACTACTATAGTAGCTTACTGTAGCAGTCTGCGGTGCTGCTGAGCTGACAGTGTCCAGCAGGTCCATCATCAGTCATTACATAATAAATATATCTACCTGTCCGGCTGCATTACTAGTGTGATATTATATATATATATATATATATATATATATATATATATATTGATTTCATCTCATTATCATCCAGTCTATATTAGCAGCAGACACAGTACGGTAGTCCACGGCTGTAGCTACCTCTGTGTCGGCAGTCGCTCGTCCATCCATAATTGTATACCACCTACCCGTGTTTTTTTTTTCTTTCTTCTTTATACATACTACTATAGTAGCTTACTGTAGCAGTCTGCGGTGCTGCTGAGCTGACAGTGTCCAGCAGGTCCGTCATCAGTCATTACATAATAAATATATCTACATGTCCGGCTGCAGTACTAGTGTGATATTATATATATATATATATATATTGATTTCATCTCATTATCATCCAGTCTATATTAGCAGCAGACACAGTACGGTAGTCCACGGCTGTAGCTACCTCTGTGTCGGCAGTCGCTCGTCCATCCATAATTGTATACCACCTACCCGTGGTTTTTTTCTTTTCTTTCTTCTTTATACATACTACTATAGTAGCTTACTGTAGCAGTCTGCGGTGCTGCTGAGCTGACAGTGTCCAGCAGGTCCGTCATCAGTCATTACATAATAAATATATCTACCTGTCCGGCTGCAGTACTAGTGTGATATTATATATATATATATATATTGATTTCATCTCATTATCATCCAGTCTATATTAGCAGCAGACACAGTACGGTAGTCCACGGCTGTAGCTACCTCTGTGTCGGCAGTCGCTCGTCCATCCATAATTGTATACCACCTACCCGTGTTTTTTTTTTTTCTTCTTTATACATACTACTATAGTAGCTTACTGTAGCAGTCTGCGGTGCTGCTGAGCTGACAGTGTCCAGCAGGTCCGTCATCAGTCATTACATAATAAATATATCTACCTGTCCGGCTGCAGTACTAGTGTGATATTATATATATATATATTGATTTCATCTCATTATCATCCAGTCTATATTAGCAGCAGACACAGTACGGTAGTCCACGGCTGTAGCTACCTCTGTGTCGGCAGTCGCTCGTCCATCCATAATTGTATACCACCTACCCGTGGTTTTTTTTTTCTTTCTTCTTTATACATACTACTATAGTAGCTTACTGTAGCAGTCTGCGGTGCTGCTGAGCTGACAGTGTCCAGCAGGTCCGTCATCAGTCATTACATAATAAATATATCTACCTGTCCGGCTGCAGTACTAGTGTGATATTATATATATATATATTGATTTCATCTCATTATCATCCAGTCTATATTAGCAGCAGACACAGTACGGTAGTCCACGGCTGTAGCTACCTCTGTGTTGGCAGTCGCTCGTCCATCCATAATTGTATACCACCTACCCGTGGTTTTTTTTTTCTTTCTTCTTTATACATACTACTATAGTAGCTTACTGTAGCAGTCTGCGGTGCTGCTGAGCTGACAGTGTCCAGCAGGTCCGTCATCAGTCATTACATAATAAATATATCTACCTGTCCGGCTGCAGTACTAGTGTGATATTATATATATATATATTGATTTCATCTCATTATCATCCAGTCTATATTAGCAGCAGACACAGTACGGTAGTCCACGGCTGTAGCTACCTCTGTGTCGGCAGTCACTCGTCCATCCATAATTGTATACCACCTACCCGTGTTTTTTTTTTTTCTTTCTTCTTTATACATACTACTATAGTAGCTTACTGTAGCAGTCTGCGGTGCTGCTGAGCTGACAGTGTCCAGCAGGTCCGTCATCAGTCATTACATAATAAATATATCTACCTGTCCGGCTGCAGTACTAGTGTGATATTATATATGTATATATTGATTTCATCTCATTATCATCCAGTCTATATTAGCAGCAGACACAGTACGGTAGTCCACGGCTGTAGCTACCTCTGTGTCGGCAGTCGCTCGTCCATCCATAATTGTATACCACCTACCCGTGTTTTTTTTTTTTCTTTCTTCTTTATACATACTACTATAGTAGCTTACTGTAGCAGTCCGCGGTGCTGCTGAGCTGACAGTGTCCAGCAGGTCCGTCATCAGTCATTACATAATAAATATATATACCTGTCCGGCTGCAGTACTAGTGATATTATATATATATATATTGATTTCATCTCATTATCATCCAGTCTATATTAGCAGCAGACACAGTACGGTAGTCCACGGCTGTAGCTACCTCTGTGTCGGCAGTCGCTCGTCCATCCATAAGTATACTAGTATCCATCCATCTCCATTGTTTACCTGAGGTGCCTTTTAGTTGTGCCTATTAAAATATGGAGAACAAAAATGTTGAGGTTTCAAAATTAGGGAAAGATCAAGATCCATTTCCACCTCGTGCTGAAGCTGCTGCCACTAGTCATGGCCGAGGCGATGAAATGCCAGCAACGTCGTCTGCCAAGGCCGATGCCCAATGTCATAGTACAGAGCATGTAAAATCCAAAACACCAAATATCAGTAAAAAAAGGACTCCAAAATCTAAAATAAAATTGTCGGAGGAGAAGTGTAAACTTGCCAATATGCCATTTACCACACGGAGTGGCAAGGAACGGCTGAGGCCCTGGCCTATGTTCATGGCTAGTGGTTCAGCTTCACATGAGGATGGAAGCACTCAGCCTCTCGCTAGAAAAATGAAAAGACTCAAGCTGGCAAAAGCACCGCAAAGAACTGTGCGTTCTTCAAAATCCCAAATCCACAAGGAGAGTCCAATTGTGTCGGTTGCGATGCCTGACCTTCCCAACACTGGACGTGAAGAGCATGCGCCTTCCACCATTTGCACGCCCCCTGCAAGTGCTGGAAGGAGCACCCGCAGTCCAGTTCCTGATAGTCAGATTGAAGATGTCAGTGTTGAAGTACACCAGGATGAGGAGGATATGGGTGTTGCTGGCGCTGGGGAGGAAATTGACAAGGAGGATTCTGATGGTGAGGTGGTTTGTTTAAGTCAGGCACCCGGGGAGACACCTGTTGTCCGTGGGAGGAATATGGCCGTTGACATGCCTGGTGAAAATACCAAAAAAATCAGCTCTTCGGTGTGGAAGTATTTCAACAGAAATGCGGACAACATTTGTCAAGCCGTGTGTTGCCTTTGTCAAGCTGTAATAAGTAGGGGTAAGGACGTTAACCACCTCGGAACATCCTCCCTTATACGTCACCTGCAGCGCATTCATAATAAGTCAGTGACAAGTTCAAAAACTTTGGGCGACAGCGGAAGCAGTCCACTGACCAGTAAATCCCTTCCTCTTGTTACCAAGCTCACGCAAACCACCCCACCAACTCCCTCAGTGTCAATTTCCTCCTTCCCCAGGAATGCCAATAGTCCTGCAGGCCATGTCACTGGCAATTCTGACGATTCCTCTCCTGCCTGGGATTCCTCCGATGCATCCTTGCGTGCAACGCCTACTGCTGCTGGCGCTGCTGTTGTTGCTGCTGGGAGTCGATGGTCATCCCAGAGGGGAAATCGTAAGACCACTTTTACTACTTCCACCAAGCAATTGACTGTCCAACAGTCCTTTGCGAGGAAGATGAAATATCACAGCAGTCATCCTGCTGCAAAGCGGATAACTGAGGCCTTGGCATCCTGGGTGGTGAGAAACGTGGTTCCGGTATCCATCATTACTGCAGAGCCAACTAGAGACTTGTTGGAGGTACTGTGTCCCCGGTACCAAATACCATCTAGGTTCCATTTCTCTAGGCAGGCGATACCGAAAATGTACACAGACCTCAGAAAAAGAGTCACCAGTGTCCTAAAAAATGCAGCTGTACCCAATGTCCACTTAACCACGGACACGTGGACAAGTGGCGCAGGGCAGGGTCAGGACTATATGACTGTGACAGCCCACTGGGTAGATGTATGGACTCCCGCCGCAAGAACAGCAGCGGCGGCACCAGTAGCAGCATCTCGCAAACGCCAACTCTTTCCTAGGCAGGCTACGCTTTGTATCACCGGTTTCCAGAATACGCACACAGCTGAAAACCTCTTACGGCAACTGAGGAAGATCATCGCGGAATGGCTTACCCCAATTGGACTCTCCTGTGGATTTGTGGCATCGGACAACGCCAGCAATATTGTGTGTGCATTAAATCTGGGCAAATTCCAGCACGTCCCATGTTTTGCACATACCTTGAATTTGGTGGTGCAGAATTTTTTTAAAAACGACAGGGGCGTGCAAGAGATGCTGTCGGTGGCCAGAAGAATTGCGGGACACTTTCGGCGTACAGGCACCACGTACAGAAGACTGGAGCAACACCAAAAACGCCTGAACCTGCCCTGCCATCGTCTGAAGCAAGAAGTGGTAACGAGGTGGAATTCAACCCTATATATGCTTTAGAGGTTGGAGGAGCAGCAAAAGGCCATTCAAACCTATACAATTCAGCACGATATAGGAGGTGGAATGCACCTGTCTCAAGCGCAGTGGAGAATGATTTCAATGTTGTGCAAGGTTCTGCTGCCCTTTGAACTTGCCACACGTGAAGTCAGTTCAGACACTGCCAGCCTGAGTCAGGTCATTCCCCTCATCAGGCTTTTGCAGAAGAAGCTGGAGACATTGAAGGAGGAGCTAACACGGAGCGATTCCGCTAGGCATGTGGGACTTGTGGATGGAGCCCTTAATTCGCTTAACAAGGATTCACGGGTGGTCAATCTGTTGAAATCAGAGCACTACATTTTGGCCACCGTGCTCGATCCTAGATTTAAAACCTACCTTGGATCTCTCTTTCCGGCAGACACAAGTCTGCTGGGGTTCAAAGACCTGCTGGTGAGAAAATTGTCAAGTCAAGCGGAACGCGACCTGTCAACATCTCCTCCTTCACATTCTCCCGCAACTGGGGGTGCGAGGAAAAGGCTCAGAATTCCGAGCCCACCCGCTGGCGGTGATGCAGGGCAGTCTGGAGCGACTGCTGATGCTGACATCTGGTCCGGACTGAAGGACCTGTCAACGATTACGGACATGTCGTCTACTGTCACTGCATATGATTCTCTCCCCATTGAAAGAATGGTGGAGGATTATATGAGTGACCGCATCCAAGTAGGCACGTCACACAGTCCGTACTTATACTGGCAGGAAAAAGAGGCAATTTGGAGGCCCTTGCACAAACTGGCTTTATTCTACCTAAGTTGCCCTCCCACAAGTGTGTACTCCGAAAGAGTGTTTAGTGCCGCCACTCACCTTGTCAGCAATCGGCGTACGAGGTTACTTCCAGAAAATGTGGAGAAGATGATGTTCATTAAAATGAATTATAATCAATTCCTCCATGGAGACATTGACCAGCAGCAATTGCCTCCACAAAGTACACAGGGAGCTGAGATGGTGGATTCCAGTGGGGACGAATTGATAATCTGTGAGGAGGGGGATGTACACGGTGATATATCGGAGGATGATGATGAGGTGGACATCTTGCCTCTGTAGAGCCAGTTTGTGCAAGGAGAGATTAATTGCTTCTTTTTTGATGGGGGTCCAAACCAACCCGTCATTTCAGTCACAGTCGTGTGGCAGACCCTGTCACTGAAATGATGGGTTGGTTAAAGTGTGCATGTCCTGTTTATACAACATAAGGGTGGGTGGGAGGGCCCAAGGACAATTCCATCTTGCACCTCTTTTTTCTTTAATTTTTCTTTGCGTCATGTGCTGTTTGGGGAGTGTTTTTTGGAAGGGCCATCCTGCGTGACACTGCAGTGCCACTCCTAGATGGGCCAGGTGTTTGTGTCGGCCACTAGGGTCGCTTATCTTACTCACACAGCTACCTCATTGCGCCTCTTTTTTTCTTTGCGTCATGTGCTGTTTGGGGAGTGTTTTTTGGAAGGGCCATCCTGCGTGACACTGCAGTGCCACTCCTAGATGGGCCCGGTGTTTGTGTTGGCCACTAGGGTCGCTTATCTTATTCACACAGCTACCTCATTGCGCCTCTTTTTTTCTTTGCGTCATGTGCTGTTTGGGGAGTGTTTTTTGGAAGGGCCATCATGCGTGACACTGCAGTGCCACTCCTAGATGGGCCAGGTGTTTGTGTCGGCCACTAGGGTCGCTTATCTTACTCACACAGCTACCTCATTGCGCCTCTTTTTTTCTTTGCGTCATGTGCTGTTTGGGGAGTGTTTTTTGGAAGGGCCATCCTGCGTGACACTGCAGTGCCACTCCTAGATGGGCCCGGTGTTTGTGTCGGCCACTAGGGTCGCTTATCTTACTCACACAGCTACCTCATTGCGCCTCTTTTTTTCTTTGCATCATGTGCTGTTTGGGGAGTGTTTTTTGGAAGGGCCATCCTGCGTGACACTGCAGTGCCACTCCTAGATGGGCCAGGTGTTTGTGTCGGCCACTAGGGTCGCTTATCTTACTCACACAGCTACCTCATTGCGCCTCTTTTTTTCTTTGCGTCATGTGCTGTTTTGGGAGTGTTTTTTGGAAGGGCCATCCTGAGTGACACTGCAGTGCCACTCCTAGATGGGCCCGGTGTTTGTGTCGGCCACTAGGGTCGCTTATCTTACTCACACAGCTACCTCATTGCGCCTCTTTTTTTCTTTGCGTCATGTGCTGTTTGGGGAGTGTTTTTTGGAAGGGCCATCCTGCGTGACACTGCAGTGCCACTCCTAGATGGGCCAGGTGTTTGTGTCGGCCACTAGGGTCGCTTATCTTACTCACACAGCTACCTCATTGCGCCTCTTTTTTTCTTTGCGTCATGTGCTGTTTGGGGAGTGTTTTTTGGAAGGGCCATCCTGCGTGACACTGCAGTGCCACTCCTAGATGGGCTCGGTGTTTGTGTCGGCCACTAGGGTCGCTTATCTTACTCACACAGCTACCTCATTGCGCCTCTTTTTTTCTTTGCGTCATGTGCTGTTTGGGGAGTGTTTTTTGGAAGGGCCATCCTGCGTGACACTGCAGTGCCACTCCTAGATGGGCCCGGTGTTTGTGTCGGCCACTAGGGTCGCTTATCTTACTCACACAGCTACCTCATTGCGCCTCTTTTTTTCTTTGCGTCATGTGCTGTTTGGGGAGTGTTTTTTGGAAGGGCCATCCTGCGTGACACTGCAGTGCCACTCCTAGATGGGCCCGGTGTTTGTGTCGGCCACTAGGGTCGCTTATCTTACTCACACAGCTACCTCATTGCGCCTCTTTTTTTCTTTGCATCATGTGCTGTTTGGGGAGTGTTTTTTGGAAGGGCCATCCTGCGTGACACTGCAGTGCCACTCCTAGATGGGCCCGGTGTTTGTGTCGGCCACTAGGGTCGCTTATCTTACTCACACAGCTACCTCATTGCGCCTCTTTTTTTCTTTGCGTCATGTGCTGTTTTGGGAGTGTTTTTTGGAAGGGCCATCCTGAGTGACACTGCAGTGCCACTCCTAGATGGGCCAGGTGTTTGTGTCGGCCACTAGGGTCGCTTATCTTACTCACACAGCTACCTCATTGCGCCTCTTTTTTTCTTTGCGTCATGTGCTGTTTGGGGAGTGTTTTTTGGAAGGGCCATCCTGCGTGACACTGCAGTGCCACTCCTAGATGGGCCCGGTGTTTGTGTCGGCCACTAGGGTCGCTTATCTTACTCACACAGCTACCTCATTGCGCCTCTTTTTTTCTTTGCATCATGTGCTGTTTGGGGAGTGTTTTTTGGAAGGGCCATCCTGCGTGACACTGCAGTGCCACTCCTAGATGGGCCAGGTGTTTGTGTCGGCCACTAGGGTCGCTTATCTTACTCACACAGCTACCTCATTGCGCCTCTTTTTTTCTTTGCGTCATGTGCTGTTTTGGGAGTGTTTTTTGGAAGGGCCATCCTGAGTGACACTGCAGTGCCACTCCTAGATGGGCCCGGTGTTTGTGTCGGCCACTAGGGTCGCTTATCTTACTCACACAGCTACCTCATTGCGCCTCTTTTTTTCTTTGCGTCATGTGCTGTTTGGGGAGTGTTTTTTGGAAGGGCCATCCTGCGTGACACTGCAGTGCCACTCCTAGATGGGCCAGGTGTTTGTGTCGGCCACTAGGGTCGCTTATCTTACTCACACAGCTACCTCATTGCGCCTCTTTTTTTCTTTGCGTCATGTGCTGTTTGGGGAGTGTTTTTTGGAAGGGCCATCCTGCGTGACACTGCAGTGCCACTCCTAGATGGGCTCGGTGTTTGTGTCGGCCACTAGGGTCGCTTATCTTACTCACACAGCTACCTCATTGCGCCTCTTTTTTTCTTTGCGTCATGTGCTGTTTGGGGAGTGTTTTTTGGAAGGGCCATCCTGCGTGACACTGCAGTGCCACTCCTAGATGGGCCCGGTGTTTGTGTCGGCCACTAGGGTCGCTTATCTTACTCACACAGCTACCTCATTGCGCCTCTTTTTTTCTTTGCGTCATGTGCTGTTTGGGGAGTGTTTTTTGGAAGGGCCATCCTGCGTGACACTGCAGTGCCACTCCTAGATGGGCCCGGTGTTTGTGTCGGCCACTAGGGTCGCTTATCTTACTCACACAGCTACCTCTTTGCACCTCTTTTTTTCTTTGCGTCATGTGCTGTTTGGGGAGTGTTTTTTGGAAGGGCCATCCTGCGTGACACTGCAGTGCCACTCCTAGATGGGCCCGGTGTTTGTGTCGGCCACTAGGGTCGCTTATCTTACTCACACAGCTACCTCATTGCGCCTCTTTTTTTCTTTGCGTCATGTGCTGTTTGGGGAGTGTTTTTTGGAAGGGCCATCCTGCGTGACACTGCAGTGCCACTCCTAGATGGGCCAGGTGTTTGTGTCGGCCACTAGGGTCGCTTATCTTACTCACACAGCTACCTCATTGCGCCTCTTTTTTTCTTTGCGTCATGTGCTGTTTGGGGAGTGTTTTTTGGAAGGGACATCCTGCGTGACACTGCAGTGCCACTCCTAGATGGGCCCGGTGTTTGTGTCGGCCACTAGGGTCGCTTATCTTACTCACACAGCTACCTCATTGCGCCTCTTTTTTTCTTTGCGTCATGTGCTGTTTGGGGAGTGTTTTTTGGAAGGGCCATCATGCGTGACACTGCAGTGCCACTCCTAGATGGGCCAGGTGTTTGTGTCGGCCACTAGGGTCGCTTATCTTACTCACACAGCTACCTCATTGCGCCTCTTTTTTTCTTTGCGTCATGTGCTGTTTGGGGAGTGTTTTTTGGAAGGGCCATCCTGCGTGACACTGCAGTGCCACTCCTAGATGGGCCCGGTGTTTGTGTCGGCCACTAGGGTCGCTTATCTTACTCACACAGCTACCTCATTGCGCCTCTTTTTTTCTTTGCGTCATGTGCTGTTTGGGGAGTGTTTTTTGGAAGGGCCATCCTGCGTGACACTGCAGTGCCACTCCTAGATGGGCCCGGTGTTTGTGTCGGCCACTAGGGTCGCTTATCTTACTCACACAGCTACCTCATTGCGCCTCTTTTTTTCTTTGCGTCATGTGCTGTTTGGGGAGTGTTTTTTGGAAGGGCCATCCTGCGTGACACTGCAGTGCCACTCCTAGATGGGCCCGGTGTTTGTGTCAGCCACTAGGGTCGCTTATCTTACTCACACAGCTACCTCATTGCGCCTCTTTTTTTCTTTGCATCATGTGCTGTTTGGGGAGTGTTTTTTTGGAAGGGCCATCCTGCGTGACACTGCAGTGCCACTCCTAGATGGGCCAGGTGTTTGTGTCGGCCACTAGGGTCGCTTATCTTACTCACACAGCTACCTCATTGCGCCTCTTTTTTTCTTTGTGTCATGTGCTGTTTGGGGAGTGTTTTTTGGAAGGGCCATCCTGCGTGACACTGCAGTGCCACTCCTAGATGGGCCAGGTGTTTGTGTCGGCCACTAGGGTCGCTTAGCTTACACACACAGCTACCTCATTGCGCCTCTTTTTTTCTTTGCGTCATGTGCTGTTTGGGGAGTGTTTTTTGGAAGGGCCATCCTGCGTGACACTGCAGTGCCACTCCTAGATGGGCCCGGTGTTTGTGTCGGCCACTAGGGTCGCTTATCTTACTCACACAGCTACCTCATTGCGCCTCTTTTTTTCTTTGCGTCATGTGCTGTTTGGGGAGTGTTTTTTGGAAGGGCCATCCTGCGTGACACTGCAGTGCCACTCCTAGATGGGCCAGGTGTTTGTGTCGGCCACTAGGGTCGCTTATCTTGCTCACACAGCTACCTCATTGCGCCTCTTTTTTTCTTTGCGTCATGTGCTGTTTGGGGAGTGTTTTTTGGAAGGGCCATCCTGCGTGACACTGCAGTGCCACTCCTAGATGGGCCCGGTGTTTGTGTCGGCCACTAGGGTCGCTTATCTTACTCACACAGCTACCTCATTGCGCCTCTTTTTTTCTTTGCGTCATGTGCTGTTTGGGGAGTTTTTTTTGTAAGGGCCATCCTGCGTGACACTGCAGTGCCACTCCTAGATGGGCCCGGTGTTTGTGTCGGCCACTAGGGTCGCTTATCTTACTCACACAGCTACCTCATTGCGCCTCTTTTTTTCTTTGCGTCATGTGCTGTTTGGGGAGTGTTTTTTGGAAGGGCCATCCTGCGTGACACTGCAGTGCCACTCCTAGATGGGCCAGGTGTTTGTGTCGGCCACTTGGGTCGCTTATCTTACTCACACAGCTACCTCATTGCGCCTCTTTTTTTCTTTGCGTCTTGTGCTGTTTGGGGAGTGTTTTTTGGAAGGGCCATCCTGCGTGACACTGCAGTGCCACTCCTAGATGGGCCCGGTGTTTGTGTCGGCCACTAGGGTCGCTTAGCTTAGTCATCCAGCGACCTCGGTGCAAATTTTAGGACTAAAAATAATATTGTGAGGTGTGAGGTATTCAGAATAGACTGAAAATGAGTGGAAATTATGGTTTTTGAGGTTAATAATACTTTGGGATCAAAATGACCCCCAAATTCTATGATTTAAGCTGTTTTTTAGTGTTTTTTGAAAAAAACACCCGAATCCAAAACACACCCGAATCCGACAAAAAAAATTCGGGTGAGGTTTTGCCAAAACGCGGTCGAACCCAAAACACGGCCGCGGAACCGAACCCAAAACCAAAACACAAAACCCGAAAAATTTCAAGTGCACATCTCTACTCGGAAGTTGTCATCTTGTTCCTGGAGTCCTGACTGATCACCGTTTAACATCTAGTGGTGTTCGTGAGTCGCGGCTTTGCCGTGTGTTGTGGCTTGGCCGCTTTACCATTTATTATTTGTGTTTTGGAGCATTTTGCGGAGGGTTCCGCTTCCACAGGTCCACTCTGGTATCCGGCGGTGCTGGGTAGGAGTATTGGACAAGTGGATTTTTGTGTTGTCCTTTTCCCTGGCGGTTTTTCCGCACATACTTCAGGTCTTTGCTAGTTAGCTTGTTGCCCCTGGCCTGTTGTCAGTTCGAGGTCCTCTTGTTATCATCCTGCCTCGGATTTCCCTTTGTCTCTCATTAAGACCGGGGGGCACCGGAGTTGGGCAGACATAATCCGCCCTTCAAACGTGGCTGCCATGGGCTCAAGAAACCATAGTCTCGCAAGGGATCTCCGATAGTACGGGTGAGACAATAGAGTTAGGGCGCCAGGGGCAACTAGTCTTTCCTGCTCCCGTTACCAGCATTCCATTCCAGCGCTCTGGTCATTGTCATAAGATCTCCTCTGGTCAGGAGTGCTGGAATCATAACACTAGCGATGCATTTCAGTCGCACTGGTTGCCGCAGAGTGATTGACATGAAGTGGGCGTTCCTGGGTGGCAACTGACCGTTTTCAGGGAGTGTTTGGAAAAACGCAGGTGTGCCAGGGAAAACTCAGGCGCGGCTGGGCGAACGCTGGGTGATTTTGTGACGTCAAATCCGGAACTGAATAGTCTGAAGTGATTGCAAGCGCTGAGTAGGTTTTGAGCTACTCTGAAACTACACAAAAAAAAATTGTAGCCGCTCTGCGATCCAACCGTTAACACTTCTGCTAAGCTAAAATACACTCCCAGTGGGAGGCGGCATAGTGTTTGCACGGCTGCTAAAACTAGCTAGCGAGTAAGCAACTCGGAATGACCCCCAAAGTCCCTATAGAATGAAACGTGTTGGCCATGGCTAAAACAACGTGGACGTTGTGACGTCATCTGCTGGATCCAAAGCTGAGGAGGAGGAGAGCAGGGTGATTTGAAGTAGCAGTGTTTTCTGCTAAGTGGCTTACCGGCTAAGTGACCACGCAACACATGTGTTTTTAAACTTCTATGTACGTAAACCTATATTCAGTAAAGTGTTTTTACTTACACACTTATTAGTGCACTCTCCATTTTCTTCATATAGACTTACGCAACCTATGCACCGGTGGCTTGGAGTAGAATGCAGCAGCACTTGGACATTTTAAAACTTTGGATGCACTTGGGATCTTTGCGCATGGACTGATTATACTGTATGTAATAAAAACACCTAACAAGGTCTGGGTGGGTTTGCGGGGAATTTTTTTTTCCGGTTAAGTGGTTAATGTGTGCCTTATTTTTTTCCTGTGGATGCCAATGTGTGTGTGTTTTTTTTCTGTGTGGGTCAATGTGTGTGTTTAATAATAATAATAATAATAATAATAATAATTATATAAAAAATTAATAATAATAAAAATAATAATAATATTAATAATTATACATATACTGTAGCTGGATGGTGGAGGGTAGTAGACCTGGGGCTAGCCCTGGTAGCACTTCTCTCTCGCCTAAAATGCCCTCTCATTTTATGAATAATTTAAGCAACAAGTCAGGTTAAACTGAGCATAATTTTATTTTAAAAACTGAAAAGTTATAAAGTACCTATTGAAAGGTGTGTGTATAAAAGGACAGAACTAGCTGACATGACATGATATTTATATGTATGCACTGTGCGTCTGGTCAGATTTTTCTCAGTAGAGCAGGTGTTTTCCCTGATGTGCATTATATGGACCAACTGTGCACGAGAATGAAAACCAAGGTGCTGTGTGTTTAGGTAACTTTAGATATTATTTGCAGACCCTTTGAGCATTTATAGATTATACAATGAACACAATTTCACTGATATACAAATTCCTCTTCATTCACGCTACGGTTGTTTAAACTGTTAAATGTACCTTCTCTGCTATGTCTGGTAAAGTAGGGGGATAAATGTAGTGTCAGTTTCTCCTGCTGAGGGGTGTAACAGATGGCCATAATTCAACAATGTGTGATTAATTTCATGTAAAGGCTAAAGAAACCAAACATGCTGATTATGCAAATGATTGCACTGCAGCAGTGATTATCCAATAATCTTTTTTGTCTATCCATATTGCCGCACCTAATCCTCTGGGTTTAATCATTTTGCACTGACAAGTACAATTGACCAATTAATAGTGTTTGGGCCTAATATAGTCGAAGTAATTCATGATGCTCTTTCTCTTTTACATGGCTTTTGCATTTTTCAGCACGTAAAATGGTGGGCCTCCATAAGGGCTGTGTGCCTGAATAACTGAATAAATAATAGAATACTGTAGGTTTCTGTTGTGCTGCAATTACCAATATAAAGAATGTTGGACTCAAGCATTGTAAATACTTTAAATACTGTACAAAGGTATACTATTTAAAAGAGTCTTGAAAAATTCACAATTAATGTGCTTAATTTTGAGTTTATTCTAACTGGATTGTGCTGTATAAGAGGGAAACATACATTTTTCACTCTATACAGCATGAATGTGGCATTATGTCTATTGCTGTTTATGGAAAAATATACATTTTATGTTCAGAATCTATAGTTCAACTCTTTTCACAATATGTTGTCCATAGCAACCAATCATTTTCTAGGATGCAAAAGATAAATGATAGCTAGAATCTGATTGGTTGCCATAGGCAACACTACCACTTTTCATTTTTAGAAGCTTTAGTAAATCTACCCCAAGTGTCATTGGAAGCAATATTGATAGTAGTTGTCATTATGTAATACCCTGGTATTAGTAAATATTTTATTGTAAACATATATACAGTAGATATTATTATTATATAGATATATGATAAGGATTATTACAGTCCTATTATCCTCACGCAGGGAAGGTATTTTTTTATTCTAAAACCCCTCATGGAGGGTAGATAAGGCAGCTGGAGCAGTTGGTGGCCCAGCAATAACATGGGCGCATGGCCCCAGGGACTGAGCTGTGAGCCTGCACGAGGGACAGAGGGTGCGTGCAGTGAGTGGCAAGGAGAGCCGTGAGGAGAGAAGATAAAAAAGGAGAGCGGACTGGCTGTTGGTGATGGATAGCAGTGGGAGCAGCTGGAGAGAGAACAGAGTAGAGACTGCATGGCAGCGGGAGACGACACCGATCGGCTGATCCGGCCCCCAGCATTGCGACACCTGGAGAGTCGGATAAAACTACCGAGGCGTAGTAATAGCTAATAAAACTGTTATGCTGAACAGATTGGCTGTAAATTTTTTACAGAGAAACAGATTTGAGCATCAACATATACAGAAGGAACGTCCGAGTACAAGTCAGTATTCGTAATATTTAGTACGGGTGTCACAAAATGTTGGCGTCTACGAACAGGATACGAAAAGAATTTGCGGTAGAAAATGACAGAGCCTCAGAATCCAACTTCATCTTCAGGTTATTACCAGCATCACCCGGACAGAGGTCATTAACACCGAGAAATGAGGATGGGTTGGCAACAACACAAACAGCGTTGATCACCATGCCGTATTATCTTGGTACCTTCTGCTGTTTTCCTCTCTTCATTCCAATTTACTCGGGAGATACTCGGTCAAAGGGTACAAGTACTTTCACAGACTTTAGAGATAAAATGCGCTTGATGTTTAAGCTGTATCCTCTAAAAGAAGAACAGAGGGTACAGATAGTGTTGGGGCAGTTACAAGGCTCGGCCCTACGAGAAGCCAAAGCGTGGGAGGATGAAGAGAGGAAAACAGCAGAAGGTATTTTCAAAAAGTTAGAACGCATACCTAATTCTAGAACCATCGCTGACCTTAAAAGTCGACTATATGCGAGGAAACAACAACCACAAGAGTCGCTGAGGGAATTCGCTCTAGGCTTACAGGAAGCCATGCGGGCCATCCAAGCGCATGGGAGAAAAGAAATAGAGCAGATTGATGAGACCCTTATTAACTTATTCATGGAAGGGGCTCAAGGTGATTCGATTCGTGCTCAGCTGCGAATGTGGAGGCGACAAAATCCTGTGTTTACATTCCCAGAATTCAAGGAGGCTGTGCTGGACATTCTGGGGTTGAACCAGAACCCGGATATGGAATTTAACCCATCCGCAGAATCAGAGGAGAGTGGAGAGTTGGAGACAGTCAGCTCATACATGCCTTCCGACTTGGCGTTGAGGAAGAAACTAGTCACTCAGCAAGTACAAGTAGGCCAAGATCTGATCGGAGCTCTTACCAATGCAGTCACGGAAATTATGAGAGAAATTAAGGAAATCCGCCTGGAGCAGGCTGAGACTCGTCGGCGGGACTGGCGCCAAGAACATGGAGGAAGAAATAGGGCCCGATGGGAAGTACCACGTGGAGCAGGTCGACGTCCAACTGACCAGTTCGATCAGAGCGGAAGACCCATATGCAGAGCTTGTCAGCAGGCAGGACATATTGAACGAAATTGTCCTCAGGTTGACTTAAATGGAGAAACCCCAAGGCGAGGGACTTACCCTCGGGAGGAAACACAGCAGTAGGTCCCGTGTCACAGGAATGGTGGCCCCGGTATGTTGGAGAGTGTCCCCGGTTGAAGATCAGGGTCAATGATGTGGAAGTAATGGCCCTATTAGATACGGGCTCACAGGTCACCACTATCCAGCTGCCGGAGTTTTGCTGACATTGGGACGAGGGAGAAATAGTGACACCACCTACCACTTGGTTACAACTGTTGGCAAGTAACGGTCAGCCGATCGTCTACCGGGGATATTGGGAGGCAGAACTAAAGATCGGCCAGGCAAAGCTTCCGAGACAGGGGTGCCTAATAACCACCAACTGGAATGAGCACTTACCCCTGGTGATACTGGGCATGAATGTCCTAAAGAACTGCTCTGATGAGCTGGTGGAGGCGTTAAAGATGGAAATGCAACTGCAGCTCCTGGAGAACAGAAGGTATTACAGCAGATGGTGCGGTTAATAGAGGGACATAAGAAGTTCACCAACGCTTTCGGGGAAGTCAGGAAAATCAGGATTGCTGATAGATGTCCAGTGCTCTTATTGCCAAACTCGGAGCATGTAATTTGGTGTAAGGCCAGAATTGGGCCAGCCGGTAAGGACTATGAGGCGGTGATCGAATCGTGTGACGCGGATGGACAACAGCCCTTCACCATAGCCAGGACCTTGGCGAAAGTGGAGAGGGAAGAGTGCCAGTTCGTGTCCTCAACCCACATAGTTACCCGATCCATCTCTTTAAACACTGCCCAGTAGCCCGAGTGATCCAGGTAGATTTCCAAGATATACTTGGGAAGAGTGTGTCAACGGTGAATCAGGGCGCGATGATCGAGCAGTTGACGGAGACTGGAACAGAGGTGCCGTGGTGGAACGATATCCAGATTGGGGATATAGACACCCCAAGGAAGTGGCGAAGAGGGGTACTCGAAGTGGTGCAACGGAATGCCGTGGCTTTCATCCAACACCCTACTGACTTTAGATTAGCGGAGAATGTCCAACATCACATTCCCACTGGGACGAAACCCCCTATTAAAGAGAGACATAGACCCTTACCTCCTGCTATGTATCAATCTATTCGGACTATGCTGGCAGAAATGGAGGAGACTGGTGTGATCCGGGAGAGTCACAGTCCTTGGGTGGCCCCAATCGTCATTGTGAGGAAAAAGGATGGCAGTCTCCGTTTTTGCGTAGACTATCGCAAATTAAACACCGTCACGCATCGAGACGCCTACCCGCTGCCCAGAATTGAAGAATCACTAACAGCTTTAAAGACAGCAGCCTACTTTTCCACATTGGATCTTACAAGTGGATATTGGCAAATTCCAATGGGTCCCGAGGACCGGGAAAAGACTGCTTTCACTACCCAGATGGGGCTGTTCGAATTCAACCGGATGCTCTTTAGACTCTGCAATGCCCCTGCCACATTCCAGAGAGTGATAGAACACTGTCTTGGCCATCGTAATTTCGAAATGGTTCTTCTATATCTGGACGATGTGATCATATTCTCCAAAACATACGAGGAACATCTACAGTATCTCGAGGAAGTATTTATCCAGTTGGCTAAATCAGGGTTAAAGCTCAAGCCATCAAAATGTCATTTGTTAAAGCCAGCAGTCCAATATCTGGGACATATAGCCAGCGCGGAAGGGGTGAAACCCGATCCGGAAAAGATCAGGGCAGTACGGGACTGACCGGTGCCACAAACGGTGAAAGAAGTTTGAAGCTTCTTAGGCTTCGTAGGCTATTATAGACGGTTCATAGAGCATTTCGCTAACATCGCTGCCCCACTTCATGAACTCTTACGGGGAAGATCGTGACAAGAAAAGAGGAGCTCGACTCCAATTTTCTGGTTGGGAGAACACCAACGCTCCTTTAATCAATTGAAGGCCGCCCTGATTGAAGCTCCCATACTCGCATACCCTGATTACGATAGACCTTTGCAAGTGTACACCGATGCGAGCCATCGTGGATTGGGAGCAGTGTTGTCCCAGATACAAGATGGGAAGGAAAGAGTCATCACCTATGTCAGTAGGGGCTTACGTAAGACCAAAAGGAATGGCGAAAACTATAGCACCTTTAAACTAGAGCTGTTTGCCCTAATTTGGGCTGTTACCGAAAAGTTTAAAAACTACCTAGCAGCCACTCCTTTCGTAATAGTCACGGATAATAACCCACTGGCACATCTGTCCAATGCTAGACTGGGAGCACTTGAGCAAAGATGGGTATCTCGCCTAGCAAATTTTGGCTACACGGTCACCTACCGACAGGGTCGGTCCAATGGAAATGCAGATGCCCTGTCTCGCTTGCCTACAGGCGACCTGGCTGAAGAGGAGAAAGACCACGCAGAAGACGTGGAGATTCCCCAGTTTCGACCATTGAGGCAAACGTGTCGAACGGTTATCTCTGACCCGGTTGTTGTTCATCCCGTCCATGGACCCGAGAGTCCTGAGCCCGATCCTCTGCCATTTGATTGGAAGAAAGTTAAAAAAGCAAGCGGGGTACTAGTTACACTGATGGACATCATTCAGCAAAAAGAACGATTAAGCAAGGCTCAGAGGAATGAGGCGGATCCAGAATTAGTAAAGTTGCTCTGACATTGGGACCGGATTCAACTCAAACAGGGGCTTATAGTTCGAACCAGCCTGGACCCTTCCACTCATCAGCCTATTACACAGGTTATAGTACCCCGGTCAAATGTTAACTTTATATTGGATGCCTACCACAACCAGTCCGGTCATTTTGGTACCCAGAAGATCGAGGCTGTACTCAGGAAGAGATATTTCTGAGTCGGCATGAGAACGGATATTGAAAGATGGTGCCGTGATTGTGTAACCTGTAGCCTTAAGCGCCACTCGGATGTCAGACAAAGGGATCCGCTATATCCCATCAAAAGTTATTGGCCACTGGAAATCGTGGCCTTAGACCATGTCAAGCTCGAACCCAGTCACAGCGGTTTCCAATACGCTCTTACTATCACTGATCATTTCAGTAAATTTCTAACTGTTGTAGCAGCCCGTGATATGACCGCCAAAACTACGGATGACCTTTTTATGAGACACTTCGCCCACCCATATGGGTATCCTGAAAGAATTCTAACGGATCAAGGACCCGCATTTGAGTCTCAGTTGTTCCACGAACTTTGCTCACTGTACGGATGCAAGAAAATCCGAACAACGGCATACCATCCGCAGGGGAACGGGTTATGCGAAAGGGCCAATCAGACGATTATCGGACTCCTACGAAGCTTATCCGCAGAGAAGCGCGCCCAGTGGCCGATATATCTACTAGAACTAGTTTACTTATACAATAACACCGAACACTTACTCTTTGGACGACAGGGCAAACAGCCCAAGGATTTGGAACTGTTTCCTGAATTGAATGAACCCAATTATTTACAAACTGATTGGGTACGTGAACACCAACATCGAATTAAGACAGCTTGGAAAATTGTGGAGTCGAGGATGGAGGTCGTACATCAACGGCAAGAGAAGTATTACAATGCCCACGGCCGAGCTGCTCCCTTGCAAGTTGGTGACAAAGTCTGGAAGAAAAATCACCATCGTGTAGCAAACTGGATACCATGTGGGAGGATGTGCCCTATGAAGTAGTCGATGTTCCCACGGGAAATAACTATACCTATCGGATCCGTCTTGGGCGTGAAGGGCAAGTCAAAATTGTATCCAGGGACCAGCTAAAACCTTGCGGGGTGGAAGTCCCGAGGATAGGGGAGGATTCAGCTCAGACAGATAGACAGGGAGCCTCCGAGGGCATTCCCTTACATGACCCCATGGAACTCCTGATATTTATGAGAGGCACCATTCCGCCATGCTTTGTGGAGAGCGTAGCCCCAAAACCCGTGGTAGTAAAGCCGATTGAATATAATGATCCTGCTGGTGAAGAAAGAGGCCAGACCGAGGTTGAGGTGATTGCCCCAACAAACAGGAGGTCAAAACGCAGTACCCTTAAGGTTTCGTGATTGAAATGCGGTGATATGTACTGATAACTTCTACATTTATAAATGGATGTATATAGGTATTAATTTTGAATTGTTGCACAAGAATTGAAGACGTTTGGTATAACCCATACTTGACGTTAACATCGCGTGAGGACACGCATCCTTTTAGCCGGGAGGCATGTAATACCCTGGTATTAGTAAATATTTTATTGTAAACATATATAGATATTATTATATAGATATATGATAAGGATTATAACAGTCCAATTATCCTCACGCAGGGAAGGTATTTTTTTATTCTAAAATCCCTCATGGAGGGTAGATAAGGCAGCTGGAGCAGTTGGTGGCCCTGCAATAACATGGGCGCATGCAGTGGCGTAACTAGAAATTTTTCTCCCCCAAGCCAAAAAATTCTTCGGCGCCCCCCCCCCCATAATTGGCACTAGGAAAGGGACAAATATGTGCGCGCCGAAGGCGCGCGAAGCCAAAAAGGGGCGTGGTTTTGTTTAAATGGGCGCGGCTTCGCATAAAGAGGCGTGGCATTGCAGGAATGGACTACCTTATACCCCAGTTTTGCAACCTGCACGCCCAGACGTTAGCCACCACAGGAAAGAAAAATAATCCTGATTCATGCCCCTTCCATTATTTGTCATTTTTCCTCCTTATAGTAATGCCCAGTATACATTATGCCACATACTGCAAAGGCCCTCAGACATTATGCCACACACAATAATGCACATGACACAATATGCACACACCGTAATGCCCCCGACACATTATGCCACACACCGTAATGTCTATGACACATTATGACAGGAATCGCAATGCCCGTTATACATTATGCTACACACTGCAATGCCCCTGATACATTATAGCACATACCACAATGCCCATGATATAGTATACCACACACCGCAATGTCCGTGATAGATTATGACACACACCGCAATGTCCGTGATACATTATGACACACACTGCAATGAACCTGAGACATTATACCACATACCACAATGCCCATGATATAGTATACCACACACCGCAATGTCCGTGATACATTATGACACACACCGCAATGCCCGTTATACATTATGCCACACTGCAATGACCCTGAGACATTATACCACATACCACAATGCCCGTGATATAGTATACAGACACCGTAATGCCTGACACATTATGCCACACACCGCAATGCCCATTATACATTATGCCACACACTGCAATGACCCTGAGATATTATACCACATACCACAATGCCCGTGATCTAGTATACCATACACCGTAATGCCTGTGACACATACCGCAATGCCCGTTATACCCTATGCCACACTGCTATGCCCCTGAGACATTATACCACATACCACAATGCCCGTGATATAGTTTGCCACACACCGTAATGCCTGTGACACATTCTGACACACACCGCAATGTCCGTGATACATTATGCCACACACCGTAATGCCCATTACACATTAAGTCCTACATTAAGGCTTCTAATTACTTTTAAATTACCTGCTCGTTGCCAGGGGTTTCATGCTCTTGGTTCCATGCACGGTGCCAGGGTTTTCATGCTCAGGGTGTCATGCTCGTTGCCAGGTGTTTCATGCACTCGGTGTTCATGCACTGGGTGTCATGCTCATTGCTAGGGGGTAGTGCTTGTTGCTAGGGCTGTGCTCCCAGTGCCACATATGTCCTCAGTGCCAGATATTCCCCCACGGTGCCAGGTACTCACATGCCCCCAGTGCCAAATATAGCCTCTCCCCCCAGTGCCACATATGCCCCCAGTGCCAGATATTCCCCCACAATGCCAGGTGCTCACGTGCCCCCAGTGCCAAATATAGCCCCCCATGTGCCAGGTACACATACAGTGCCATATATGCCCCCTCAGTGCCCCCCCAGTGCCATATATGCCCCCTCAGTGCCTCCCCAGTGCCATATATGCCCCCTCAGTGCCCCCCAGTGCCATATATGCCCCCTCAGTACCCCCCAGTGCCATATATGCCCCCTCACTGCTGCCCCAGTGCCATATATGCCCCCTCAGTGCCCCACCAGTGCCATATATGCCCCCTCAGTGCCATATATGCCCCCTCAGTGCCTCCCCAGTGCCATATATGCCCCCTCAGTGCCCCCCAGTGCCATCTATGCCCCCTCAGTGCCCCCCAGTGCCATATATGCCCTCAGTGCCCCCCAGTGCCATATATGCCCCCTCAGTGCCATATATGCCCCCTCAGTGCCCCCCGCAGTGCCATATATGCCCCCTCAGTGCCATATATGACCCCTCTGTGCCCCCCCAGTGCCATATATGCCGCCTCAGTGCCCCCAGTGCCATATATGCCCCTCAGTGCCACCCCAGTGCCATATATGCCCCCTCAGGCCATATATGCCCCCTCAGTGCCCCCCCCCTGTTCCATATATGCCCCCTCAGTGCCCCCCCAGTGCCATATATGCATACCTCCCGCAGTGTCCCGCGATGGGGGGGGCAGTTGGGAGTCTCCTACAGTCACTGCTAGTGAATAGACGCTGTGCGCATGCGCACAGCGTCTATTCAGCGCAGACAGTGGGAGAGAGGGCATGCCAGCAGCTCACAGAGCGCTGGGCATGCCCCCTCAGTGACGAAACGGGGGCGTGACCCGCGATCGCGGGTCCTCCGCGAAGCCACGCCCCCTTTTCATAGGGCACGCCCCCGACACGCCGGAGACTCAGAGGGACACAGGAGAGGTGCACGCTGTGCCCTCCGTGTCCCTACTTCACAGCGGGGGGCTAGTGACAACAGATTGACATGCGGACGTTCGTCCGCATGTCAATCTGCTCTAAATCAGTGGCGGCGCCCCCGCAGCCCCTCGCCCCCAAGCCACCGCGAGGGCTGCGGGGGCAGTAGTTACGCCACTGGGAGCATGGCCCCAGGGACTGAGCCGTGAGCCTGCACGAGGGACAGAGGGTGCGTGCAGTGAGTGGCAAGGAGAGCCGCGAGGAGAGAAGATAAAAAAGGAGAGCGGACTGACCGTTGGTGATGGAGAGCAGTGGGAGCAGCTGGAGAGAGAACGGAGTAGATACTGCGTGGCAGCGGGAGACGACACCGAGCGGCTGATCCGGCCCCCAGCATTGCGACACCTGGAGATTAATCAGTGTGGAGGACAGGCGGAAGGCGGCGGTGAGCAGCTCTTAGACAGTGGCAGGTCCCATTCACAGACGCGACTAGAGGAGACAGTCGCAGCAGAGACGGCGGCCAGGCGGAGCGCTCTGCCTCAGACTGAGTGACGCAGTTAGGGAGGCCCGGCCCCGGAGACGCCTTCAGGGAGGTGACCAAGAATGAGTGACCAACCCGGGAGAGTCGTGAGTGTATTCAGCAGGCAGAGAGGGAGACAGTGTCACACCCACCCCCATACAAGGTTAAGGAGTGGATCTACCTAGAACTTGCATAAAAGAAAAAGGGCCTTTGAATGAAGGGGGTTTATTTCATTGCCTCAGTAGAATTGATTTATCCATTGAACAGTGGCACTACATTTGAAGGGGTTTAGTCCAGTCACTCACCACACAATAGTACAGAGATTTGCCTCTTAGTGACATTTGATGAGTACTTTCAGTTAAAGTGCCGGTCAGCATTAAAAAGGCACAGTACTACATCATGGTAGACAGTACGAAGGCAGCTAGACAATGTATGGCAACCAGATTCTGAGCCAAATGATAGACGTACATTTGTTACAGTGTAACCACAGGAATTAGTTACCATAGTAGTCATTCATTCTGTCAGGCTGTCGTCTTATCCTGCATAGGGAAAGTTTCTCCTGTAAATTAACCGTAAGAGGCAACCAAAATAAATAACTGCAGTTGCTTCAGATTGACTCTAGAAGTACTTTGGATCCCCTGCAGTCCGCCAGTAGAAAATGCCCTACCGTGTCCGTATATTGAGCGGAATCTAACTATAGTATCCACCTATATCGAACTGGTTAATGCTCTGAGTGATATTCCAGGAGCTTACTGAGCACAGTGGATAGTAGCCCTAAAGAAGGGACTGATTTACCGCTGATTGAAACACACAAGTGAGTCAGCCTACCAGATTTGTTTGAGTTTGTCCGGAAAAATAGGTCGCCCAGCTAAGGCGCAGAGACAGCGGTGGAGATAAACGATGGCTGCAGCTTCAGTCATCTTGTCAACGTAATTACAGTGCAGAAGATCGCTACAGTCAGTGATAACAAGCTCAGGAGTAGGGTATAACTGATTGTAGCTTGCTGGCATCACCAAGGAGTATCGGCATCTCACAATTTAGCTCATCTACTGCAGAATAGCGGAGGGAGATAGCGACTAAGTCATTCAAGATAGAGAAATCCCGGCACTCTTGAGACCGCGGTCACCTGGTATTAATGCAACAAATTACTACAGACCGTTACGTAATCTTTGCCACAGGAGTTACAATGCATCGCAAGTAGTTTAGCTACAAAATAAAATAGGGAAGTTACTTAGATTACTTGGAGTCTATCGGGAATTAACTCTGTTTCATTGGTACCATAAAGACTTCTCCATATGTGCACCAACGAGATAATTAGAGTACTCAGAGGGACACTAACCTTAATGTATACATGTTAATTTAGTGCTGTACCGCAAGATTAGGGAGTAATTTATCGTACTCAATACCTTTAACAGTGTTATATCTTAGTCTGTTTGGAGGAGGAGTGAAAGATGTTGCACTAATCTTCCTTATCTAGGTTGGCTTAACCATGGTGTAAAGAGAGGACCGAGAAGCGTTCCAGACTAATAGATTGTATTATTATTATTATTATTATTATTATTATTATAGTTTGTACCATTTAGTAGCTTTGAAACATTGTAACTGTATTTTGGTACTGCGTTATTGTTACAAGTTATTGGCCACGGAAGTCGGGTAAAACTACCGAGGCGTAGTAATAGCTAATAAAACTGTTATGCTGAACAGATTGGCTGTAAAGTTTTTACAGAGAAACAGATTTGAGCATCAACATATACAGAAGGAACGTCCGAGTACAAGTCAGTATTATAGTAATATTTAGTACGGGTGTCACAATTACTACCAGTCCTGATACTACCTCAGTGTTGGCAGTGTAACTTCCCTTTGTACAGACATACTTACTTTCATGTAATTGGTCCAACTCTCTGTACTTAAATATTACACTATGATGTGTACTTAAATGCATACAATCTCTGCATGTATTCTCTAGAATGTAACAGCTATGTAATGGGTGTAAGGTGCAATCAGGGAGAGTGCTGGTCTATTCAGGGTGTCAGGGAGATTGCTACTTTTCAGGGAGTCTCCTGCAGAATGAGGGAGGGTAGGCAACTATGAGGTAGGGTGGATAACATCTATACCAGGGCTGGCTTGGGAGCCATATCCATCTACAGATGTGTTCTTTTGGTTTGTTGCGTCAATGCATACACATCGTGGCATACGCCGCACGTGTATACATTGCAGTCTCTCTACAGTAAGCTGCTATACATAGCAACACGGTAGCAGGACACATAAGTTTATCATTTACATCCTTGATTGAAGAAATATACCCATGCTTGGTTTTACCCATATTGTTCATGGTAGCAGCTGTGTGGCAGTATTAATGCAGTATGTATACAGAACAGAAAGCCTTTTGCTATCAGAGCTACAGGTGTATCTAACAAATTAAAGCATGGGAATTTTGTTTATATTTTGAGCAAAACATGTTTTCTAACCAATTTCTCCCAGGAGCTTTCTCTTTACTTCATCCAGCACTTAGGAGTGATCGCTCACATCCCCCACACACGGAGAGAGAGGATTGTCTGCCACTGCAGCTGATTATCTTCCCATCTCAGCACACAGCACTAAGCAGTGGCTGTCATGGCTCTCTGCAATGGAGAAGGGGGAGAGGGGGCAGCGGGAACCAGGCCCCTCCAATAGGCCCAGGTCCGGGTAAAGAGTGCCTGTACCCCCCCACCCCCCCCACCCTCTTCTTGGTGTCACTGGTAGTGATAGCAATATATCAATGGAAGGGACCAAGATGCACTCATCCAGAAGCTGCCACCATCATGATCATTGTGTTTTATGCACCAGGAGTCGAGAGCCAACTAGTTACACCCCTCCTGGCATACTAAATGTAACCAGAAAAACACAAAAGAGGAGCCAGGCGGTTCTTGTAAATATCCAATTCAAACCAACTGCTGCTCTCTCAAAAGATATGGGACACTCAATCCCAAAAATGAAGTGAAAACTTGAAGGAGCACAAAAGAGTGAGTGCAAATGGAGTGAATATCACATGAATATTTAATAAGTTAATTACAATTAAATAAAATAAAAAAATAAATATATATATATATATAAATATTTATATTCTAGAGACATATATGTCGGCATAGAATACTGTCCCTTTAAACCTACATATGCGCATATATTGGCTTCAATTTAGTACAAAAACAAAATAAAACGCAAGCATAAAAAATCTCACAGTCCATAAACATTGGTAATCTGTTGTTTGTTGATTAGTCCCCAAAGTTCTTACAATAATTGGGACCAGTAACACAAGTTGAAGAGTGTCTTTAAGAAATGACTCAAAAGGGCTCTTTCATACAGTATATGTGCCACCACAAGGGTTTAAGTATGATTATGCAACCGTATCTGAAAAGGTTGCACAGTAAATACAGTGTAACTGTCTAAAAATAGGTCGAACTTGATGGACAAATTGTCTTTTTTTAAACCTCAGATACTATGTTACTATGTTACTATGTTTCAAAGCAACCTGTCCATGCACAAGGCTTAAAAAAATGAGGGCCCGCAAATTATGGCAGTAACTCCTGCATATAATCTTTTGGCTGTGGCTGCTGTATGATAAAGAGCAGACCAGGGCCGTAACTAGCAGTGTGCCAGTGGTGCCTGGCACACAGTGCATATGCATCGCATATCCAGTGTGGGTGCAGAACCACCAGCAGCATCCACACGGCTGCACCGTTTCCGCACTAGCCCAACTACTTCTTACACAGGTAGCCCGCCGGTACTGTAGATTTCCATGTCTCCTTACGCTCCGCCTCTCCCGGCTTGTCCGCAGCATTTGAAGAACACACAGCCGGCTGGTTGAAGTTACTGCTCTGGAACCAAATGTAAGTATAACACACACACACACACACACACACACACACACACACACACACACACACACACACACACACACACACACACACTATCTCTCTCTCCCCCCCATGCATTATAAAAGGGGTCTCTACCAGGCGTAATGTGTAAATGAAGGCTTTGTCTATCATTACGTGTTAAGGGGGCTTTATATGGTGTAATGTGTAGAAGGGGTCGACCTGGTGTAATGTGTAAAAGGGGCTCTACCTGGTGTAATTTGTAGTATACATACTAGACGATTTGAAACAATAAAGATAAAGATTTTCCTTGAAATGTCCTCAGCAGCAAAATGAATGATATAGAGCATACACATATGACATAGTACACAATATTATTCAGTGACATCACCCCTCCCATCCATGAACATGTAGTTATGAAAGATATAGCCTAAGTTGGACTGCATGTTCAGTTGATAAACGATAAGCGCGCATCAATATCGTTATAGTACATACACACTTGATTTAATGCACAATAAGATCTTTATCTTTATCATGCAATTGTCTAATGTGTATGCACCTTAAAAGGGGCTCAACTTGTCGTAATGTGTAAAAGGGCCTCTACCTGGTGTACTGTGTATAAAGGGGTGTACCTGGCATAATGTGTAAAAGGGGCTCTACCAGGAGTAATGTGTAAAAGGGGTCTCTACATGGTGTAATGTGTATAAGGGGCTCTACCTGGCATAACGTGTAAAAGGGACCCTACCTGGCGTAATATGTAAAAGGTGGCTCAGCCTGGTGTAATGTGTAAAAGGGTGCTCTGCTTGGAGTAATGTGTATAAGTGGCACTAATGTGTAGCATAATTTGAATAATAGAGATTACTCTGTGGCGTAATATGAATTGGTATTATTTTGTGGCCAAGTCGCTTTCCCATGGAGCTATATCCCTATATTTTAGCTGTGCACATACGGCGTGCACTGTCACTATTTTCAATTTTGGGGGGGCACCAATTCTCTTTCTGGCACTCTAGTTACGGCTCTGGAGCAGACTGTGCCAAAGGTATGACTTGTGATGATCGCGTGTCCCTGCCAGGGGTAATAACCATGCAGCAATCTGGACATGCAGCATCAGCCTCAATGCAATGTTCAGGAGCCAAATTTTCACTTTTCCTATGCTGGAGATGCTGGCGGCCACCAGCAGCTACATATAATAGTGTGACTGGAGATGATGGTTGCTTGAATCACAGGACGCCTGGATAAGGCCTTTAAGCATTTCTCAGCACGTGAAATTGGCCATTACGTCAGAAGGATTGATATGTGTGTACTGTCATGTCATTGTTTCCTTTATATAGTATCAAAGCAGGGTAATCAAGGCTAATTTGCCTATGTTTAGTATTTTCGTTAAGCATTTGAGATTGTTTTGTGGCCCACTTTCGAAGCTTATAGCTGTAATTCATTCCTCTGGATGACAAATATATGATAAACATACATTTATAAAAATAAAAACAGATGAATAAAAATTATCAATAATTGTAAAAAAAATTAAAAAAACAAAACAAACAAAACTATATGGGAAGTATTCAAATGATATATCACGCCCAATCTCATTTCTAAAGTGATTCCTGTGATCGCGCATATTGCGCCCACAGAAATCAGGTTTAGCTGCGTGAAGGGTTAGGGTGCCTTGCTACCCCAGGGGTAGAGAGCTGAAATGATGATACAACACCAGACAGCAGAAACAGAACGGGTGTGGAAGGGGGCGGAAAGAATTGAATACCGCGCTATGTGTCCAGTGGCGGATTCAGGGGGGGGGCACCCAGGCACGTGCCCCCCCTGTCGTTTAGGATGATTTTTGAATCCTTTATATTAACTATACTGGCCGGAGCTGCGCGGCAGTGCGGGGGGTGGGTGGATATGGTGGAGAGCGTGGGCGTGATTTGGAGGCACTCCCTCTACCTCCCTTCAGCCCGGACTGCTGCTGCCGCCGGATCCCGCCGCTGCCCGTACTCAGCACAGTGAAGCTCTCGTCTCCGGCGGAGGTGCGGCGGGGGGGACTGCTGCTGCCGCCGCCGGATCCCGCCGCTGCCCGCACAGTGACAGGGTGAAGCTCTCATATCCAGCATTCCCTGTCACGCAGGCCGGGTGCTGGGCAGCTCAGGGTCTCCAAACTTCTCTCTGGTGCTCTCTCGCCTTTCTGGAGCCCCCAGTTGATCAAGGAGCCAGAACCGGCATCTTCACCAACGGCTCCCCTAGTTCTGACCACTGTAAGTGAGATTGGTAAACCTCTGACTGCAAACCTCCGTGCCACCTCCCGCTCCCCACTCTGTGTCACTCATTGTATGGTTGGTTCTATTCTAGCATCTACCCTCATTGTATCCCACATCCTGCATTATTTGCATACACACATGCTTCCTTACCCTGATTGCACCATACAGTGTCAACTAGCAGTGCAGAGGGGTGAGGAGGCATCCACAAAGCAGCACTGGACCTTTGGTAATATGGGGAGGGGGGGTCTTCTGTGCTTGGGAAGATTATCTATTTGGGGGGGGTGGTCTTCAGTTTGCCGGCTGTCAGGATCCCAGCCAACAGTATACCGGCGCCAGAATCCCAACACCCGGCATACCGACACCTATTCTCCCTCTTGGGGGTCCACGACCCCCTTGGAGGGAGAATAGATAGCGTGGCGTGCCACCGTGCTCACCCAGCTGTCAGCATGCCGGTGGTCGGGATTCCGGCGCTGGTATGCTGGCTGCCGGGAGCCCAGCCACCGGCATACCATACTACACCCATTTGGGGGTAGGGGGGGGTCTTCTGTGCTGTGAGGTGTGTAATGGAGGATATTGTAATTTGAATATTGAAGGAATGGGGGAGCTGTGATGTAATGAAGCGTGGAGAGTGCATTGAAGTGGAGTGCTGAGAGGTAGGCATTGAAGGGCGGGTAGCGGTGCTCTGCCCAGAACTAGTTACATACTCTCTCACCCTGTCACCAAAACATCTGCCCTACAGACACTCAACCTGACCCATACCAGACTGGTTCCCACACACTCACCCTGTCCCCTACCAGACCTGTCCCTGCACACTCACTCCGACCCCTACCAGACCTGTACCTGCACACAAACCCTGTCCCCTACCATACCTGTCCCTGCACACTCACTCTGTCCCCTATCAGACCTGTCCCTGCACACTCACCCTGTCCCCTACCAGACCTGTCCCTGCACACTCACTCCTATCCCTACCAGACCTGTCCCTGCACACTCACCCTGTCCCCTACCAGACCTGTCCCTGCACACACGCTCCGACACCTACCAGATCTATCCCTGCACACTCACCCTGTCCCCTACCAGGCCTGTCCCTGCACACTCACTCTGTACCCTACCAAACCTGTCCTTGCACACTCACTCTGTCCCCTGGCAGACCTGTCCCCGCACATTCACCTTGTCCCCTACCAGACTTGTCATTTTGAGGTTGTGGCTCGTCGTCATGCCATTCCCTGTGAGGCCACAACCCTTGTTATGAGACCACATTCAGGAGCATGAGCAAAAGAACCCCCCCCCCCCCCCCGACTTCCACTATCATGGTACCCCCCCTGTCATTTTGTTCTGGATCCGCCCCTGTATGTGTCTATACCATGGTCTGCATGAAGGTGCATTTGCTTGTATATGCCCTTCCTGTACACCAACACTTAAACTCCCCCCTACCACCACCTTTTACCCGTGGTTTGTATCTCTAAGAAAACGCAAACACAATGCTAATTAATCTGGGGGACTGATGTGTACATTTTTTTGTGTGGCCATGTGCAGTACCAAAAGGGCCAAATTTGCACACAGGAAATCTGCTTCTTCAAACTACATCAGGCCTTTTGTGCTTTCTGATTGCATGGCATTGTGGGCAGGAACATCTAAACGTATAGGCATACTGGGCAGCTGCCTAGGGCCTCTAAGCAGGGGTGGGTGGTGGTCACACATATAGAGTGGTGAGGCAGCATTCTGACCTACCTCCCAGCCTGCAGCCAGACAGTGGATAGTTATCAGCATGTTGATTGGTGTACGGCTGGAGCAATCCACCAATCGGAGGGCTGACAGCCATACACTGTATGGAAGCATGTGGAGAGATGGCAGGCAGGGCATGTTATGATTTTTTTTTATTGATTCCCATGAATGGGTATGTAGGAGCCCCAATTAATTAATTAATTAATTGTTTTGCCCAGGTCCTACAATGCTGTTGAGACAGGCCTGATTGTGGGTGGTGAATACAAAGCATCACTTCTGACTAGTCTACATGACCATCATAGTCATGTAGACCAGCCATAGATTTTGATAGTAGTGTAAAGTTCCTGTCTGTGAAAAGCTGCTTGCTCTGGGGTACAGTGTATCTAACATACAGTAGACAGGCAATGTACCAAGAGATATAAAGAAGGAAAGGATAATGAGAATCATGCACTTAAAGATTACAGCATATCTCCTATATATTAGCCCAACTCTGTGATTCTGTGCCTGGCCGTAACGCTGGGCGGAGTCACAGGCACAGGTCTGGGCAGGAACAGTCCCCTCCCTCTCTCCGCCCAGTCCCCTCCCCATCTCCGCCCAGTCCCCTGTCTCCCTTCTCCCCGTACACTCCCTGCCCCTGGTGACATCGCAGCCGCTGACTGTGAGTGGAACTCGCACTACCCGCCTCACAGTCTTGCGGCTGCCGCTGAGTCAGGGGGACATGCTGAGCACTCGCAGCCGCACTCGCCCCCCCTCCCACCCGCGGCAACCACCCGCATCTGCCCCCCTCCCGCGGCACTCCCGCCCTCTCCCCCTCCCGCAGCACCAACATCCGCAACATCCACCCATCACTTACTTTTATAAGACCCGGTGCGGTCGCGGGTGAAAAGGGGGCTTGGCTTGGAGGAAGGGGGCGTGGCTTCACGTCCCGACCCCCCGTTTTCGGCACATTGTGGGTCGGGGGATACGACCTTCACCCGGACACTGCTGAATCTGCAGTGCTGGCTTCTGCACTGTGACAGGAGCCGGCACTTTGGTGTCACCCCTCAGAGGGTAACACCCGGGTGCGGCCCGCACCCCCCGCACCCACGTTGTGGCGCCACTGCTCCCGCCCCCTCCCCCACCCATAGCACAAACACCCGCCGCATCCACCCACCACCCGCGGCACTCCTGTCCCCTCCCCCACCCAGAGCACAAGCACCCGCGAAACTCCCGCCCCCTCCCCCACCCGTAGCACCAAAACCCGCGGAAACCAACCGCATTCGCCCCCCACCCGCGGCACTCCCACCCTCTCCCCCACCCGCAGCACCAACACCCATGCCACCTACCCGCGGTACCCACCGCATCCACCCACCACCCGTGGCACTCCACCCCCTCCCCCACCCGCAGCACCAACACCCGCACCACCCATGGCACTCTGCCCCCTCCTGCACCCACCCCTCCCCCATCCGCAACACCCCTGCTCCTGCACCACCTCCTCCACCACACCCCCAACCCTCGGAACCCCTGCAGCCGCCTTACAACCCCCATCCGCACCACCACTGCACCCGCCACTGCCCCCCCACACCTGTCCCCCACCCATGGCACAACCAGGGCCGTCTTTTCGTATGGGCTCAATGGGCTCTTGCCCAAGGGCCCCAGGGGTAAAAGGGCCCTAGGCTGATAGCTGAGGGTCCCCTCTTTCCAGGGGTACCAGATTTTTTAAAATCGGCCCTAGGGAACCAAAGATATTCGACTTCAAAGTAGTGGTCCCCTTCCAAGCCTGTTAATTTTTTATTCCCAACCAGATATCTCGGGTTCTGTCTGACTTAGGGTTTTTCTGAGGGTATATTTCAAAAGCTGGGACTCTCCCCTTTTGGAAATCACTGGCAGCTTGTCTCTATTATGCCCAGAACCAGAGATATCAGCCTTCAAGAAGCTGGTCCCTGCTCCAGCTACAAACACCTAATATGTAGTTTTATATTTCCGTTGGTGGATTGCTCTGGCTCCTGACCTCTGAAAAACTAAGAAATCTGTTTCCGGGAACTGGAGATATCTGCAGTCAAGCAAGCTACCCTCCCACCAGAAAATGATGAATATTAAGCCCACTCCACTATCGACCCTCCCCTATGTATTAAACACCCCATACCACCACCCTGGAAGTCATGTACCGGGGCCCCTTCATTCAGCCCAATGTCCCCTGCTAGAGTTTAGGGTTCTCTCTTGCGCTCCATCTGTGCAGTAAAGGAATAATTAGCAGAAATTATTGCTCCAGGTCTTACATGATGAGCAAAAGACAGAACACCTCCTACCGCCCCCGGGACATCAAAGCTGCCACTGATAGCACCCCCCACCCCTGCCGCTGATGAGTGGGTAGGGGCCCTAGTGCATTGCTGTGCCCAGGGGCCTACACTGCTGTTAAGACGGCTCTGGGCACAACGCCCCCACGCCCAGAACCCACCCCCTCCCCTACCCACGGCACTCCCACATCAGCTTCTCCCACAGCCCCCCCAACCCTCCCAAACCCACATCACCCCTGCTCCCAACTCCCCACCCATGGCGCCCCAACCCTCCACTACGCACAGCACCCCTGCTCCCGCACCCCCACCCCTCCCCTACCTGCAGCACCACCCACCCGCCCCTGCAACCATAGCACCCTCACACCCACCCACCCCCAACCGCACCACCGCGGCAAACTGCCCCCTCCCCCACCCGCGGCACCCCCGCCCCTCCCCCACTCCACCCCCATACCCACCTCTCCCCCGCTACACCCCTCCACCCCACCCGCACCACCACCGCATCTGCCCCTCCTGCACCCGCCCCTCCCCCATCCGCTACACCCCTGCTCCCGCACCCCCTCTCCCACCCGCGCCAACCCTCGGAAACCCCCGCAGCCACTTCTCACACCCCAACCGCAGCACTACTGCACCCGTCCCTGCCCCCCGCACCTGTCCCCACACCCATGGCACCACACTCCATCCTGCAGCCCCCCCTCCCCCACCCATGGCACTCCCACACCAGTTTCTCCCACAACCCCTCCCACACCCATATCACCCCTGCTCCCAACCCTCCACCCATGGCACCCCCACCCCTCCCCTTCCTGCAGCACCACCCGCCCCCGCAACCGTGGCACCCTCACACCCACCTCCCACCCAACCGCACCACACCACCAAATGGCCCCCTCCAACACCACAGCCGGCCCTCCCCAACTGCGTTAACCCCGCACCAGCCCCTCACCCACCCACAGCGCCCTTTGATCCCCTCCCCCATCCGCCCCATCCCCGCACCCGCCTCTCCCCTGCCCGCGGCACATCCGGACCACCACCACACCCCCACAGCCACCACTCCCCCACCCACAGCACCTCCGGCCCCTCCCCCACCCCCATCATCTACAGACACCTCCCCCACCCCCAGCACTTCTACAAACCATCACCCAACCTCCCCCTGTGCAACCCCACCTCCCCCTACATCGCCCCTCCCCACACACAGCACCTCCAGACCTCCTCCTTCATCCACAGCCTCCTGCCTTTCCACCACCAGCAGCATCTACAGACCCCATCCACACCCCCTCACGCCCCCCCACCCCTGGCACCCCACCCGCAGCATCCTCACACCCGCCCCTTCCCCACCGCCGCACCCCCTCCCCTGCCCCTCCCCTACCCGCCGCAGCTGCACCATCCGCCCTACCCCAACTGCGGTATCCCTGCACCAGCACCCTCCCCCTACCACCGTAGCAGCACACCTGGCCCACCACAACCGCAACCCCGCACCCACCTCTCACTCATCCACAGCGCCCACGGACCCCCTCCCTCATCCGTGCCATCCCCGCACCCGCCCCTCCCCTGGCTACCGCACATCCACATCACCTACCCCATCCAGATCACGTACCCCACCCGCAACATCCCCGCCACTCCCACAACCACAGCACCTACCCGCCAGCATTATCTACAGACACCCTCCACATCTGTGGACCTCCCACACCTGCCCCTCCCCCACCCGCAACACCTCTGGACCACCACCCGAACCACCTCCGGACTCCCTACCCCATCCACAGCTCCCCCGCATCCACCCCTCCCCCATCCACAACATCTACATCCCCCATCCGTGCCATCCCACACCTCCCCCACCGACAGCACTTCTGAAACCCATCACCTAAGCTCACCCCCCCTGCACCTCCAAACGCACACCCCTACATCGCCCCTCCCACACACACATCACCTCCATACCCCCTCCTTCATCCACAGTCCCCCGCACCCACCCCTCCCCCACCAACAGCAACTACACTCCCCATCCGCGCCCCCTCTACACCTACCCCTCCCCCACCCACAGCACCTCTGCACCCTTTACGCCATCCGTGCCCCTGCACCCACCCCTCCGCCACCCACAACACCTCTGGACCCCCTCCCACACCCACCCCTCCACCACACGTAGCACCTCGGACACCATCCACAGCCGCTACAAGTGATTCCCTGAATCGAGCTGATCAGCCGCACGGATAGGAACCTCACTGAACCCACGCCCTTTCCAAACCCCCCAAACTTTTGTGAGTATAGTTGCTACCAATGGACATTGGATTAATTAGAAACACTAATACTGTGGCCATTATGTGTATAAGCAACACTGCTACCTGTGCCCATTGTGTATAAGTGGCGCTGCTACCTGTGCACACTGTGTGTATAAGCGGCTCTGCTACCTGTGGGCACTGTGTGTATAAGCGGCTTTGCTACCTGTGGGTATTGTGTGTATACGCCGCTCTGCTACCTGCGGGTATTGTGTGTACACATGGCTCTGCTACCTGTGCCCATTGTGTGTATAAGCACCTCTGCTACCTGTGGGCACTGTGTATAAGCGCCTCTGCTACCTGGGGGTATTGTGTGTATAAGCGGCTCTGCTAGCTGTGGGCACTGTGTGTATAAGCGTCTCTGCCCCCTGTGGGTATTGTGTGTATAAGCGGTTCTGCTACCTGTGGGTAATGTGTGTACATGTGGCTCTGCTACCTGTGCCCATTGTGTGTATAAGCCCCTCTGCTACATGTGGGCACTGTGTGTATAAGCGCCTCTGCCCCCTGTGGGTATTGTGTGTATAAGCGGTTCTGCTACCTGTGGGTAATGTGTGTATAAGCGGCTCTGCTACCTGTGGGTATTGTGTGTATAAGCGGTTCTGCTACCTGTGGGTATTGTGTGTATAAGCGGCTCTGCTACCTGTGGGCATTGTGTGTATAAGCGGCTCTGCTACCTGTGGCCACTGTGTGTATAAGCGCCTCTGCTACCTGTGGGTATTGTGTGTATAAGCGGCTCTGCTACCTGTGGCCATTGTGTGTATAAGCGGCTCTGCTACCTGTGGGTATTGTGTGTATAAGCGCCTCTGCTACCTGTGAGCACTGTGTGTATAAGCCCCTCTGCTACCTGTGGGCACTGTGTGTATAAGCGCCTCTGCCCCCTGTGGGTATTGTGTGTATAAGCGGCTCTGCTACCTGTGGGCACTGTGTGTATAAGCGCCTCTGCCCCCTGTGTGTATTGTGTGTATAAGTGGTTCTGCTACCTGTGGGTATTGTGTGTATAAGCGGTTCTGCTACCTGTGGGTATTGTGTGTATAAGCGGCTCTGCTATCTGTGGGCACTGTGTTTATAAGCGCCTCTGCCCCCTGTGGGCACTGTGTGTATAAGCGGCTCTGCTACCTGTGGCCATTGTGTGTATAAGTGGTTCTGCTACCTGTGGGCGCTGTGTGTATAAGCGGCTCTGCTACCATTGGGTATTGTGTGTATAAGCTGCCCTGCTACCTCTGGCCACTGTGTGGATACGTGGCTCTGATACCTGTGGCCACTGTGTGTTTAAGCTGCGCTGCTACCTGTGGGTGCTGTGTGTATAAGCTGCGCTGCTACCTGTGGGTATTGTGTGTATAAGTGGTTCTGCTACCTGTGGGTATTGAGTGTATAAGCGGCTCTGCTACCTGTGGCCATTGTGTGTATAAGCGGCTCTGCTACCTTTGGCCACAGCACCTTGGTATCTTATCTACAGTGCATTGCTGTTACTCATCTGGTACTTCATAATGCAGACACTAGCAATATATACTACACTCTACACTATGTTATTCATTGTGCCCTGCGGCCACTCTGCACGCCCTCACAAAGGCCTACGCCCCCTTACAATATTTACCCACTGCCATAAAAAAAAAATCAGGTAATACTCCATCTAATAACAATTATAGCACAGCTGAAGCCCGTGCAGGGGATAATGGATCGTAGCCTCTTGCAACAGTATTTTCTCTCTAGCACCTTGCCTCTCTTTATCCTCTCCTTACCACCCTGACTCTCCCTATCCTTTACCAATCGCACAGCGTTTCTGTACATTCCCTTTCTCCCCCCTTACGCATCTCTATCTTGGGTTCACTATGGCTGGCCGGCGGTCGGGCTCCCGGCGACCAGCATCCCGGCGCCTGACTGCCGGCTTACCGACAGCGTGGCGAGCGCAAATGAGCCCCTTGCGGGCTCGCTGCGCTCGCCACGCTACGGGCACGGTGGCGCGCGACACTATTTTATTCTCCCTCTATGGGGGTCGTGGACCCCCACGAGGGAAAATAAGTGTCGGTATGGCGGCTGTCGGGCTCCCGGCGCCGGTATACTGAGCGCCGGGAGCCCGACCGCCGGCATACAGAAGACCACCCCTCTATCTTATCTCAACTGGACACCATTTCTGTATGCCCTCTATACTGCCCTGCGTTTCTGGTTCTGTTATCTACCGCCCTGCGTATGTTCAAAGGCGTGCAGAGGTTAACGGGGCGTAGCCCCTAACGACGGTGTGAAGAGCGACCGTAGAGCGCGATGAATCACCTAGTTATCAATGTGAAGAAAAATACTGTATGCCTATTTTTACAGATCATATTGCTTAAGGAGTTTCATTAGGAAAGATGCTTTTGGCCTGATTGAGAGGTGAAAGCAGGCACAGCCACGACTGCGTCCTTTGGTGGTGGTCGCCCACCTGTGACATTATGCAAATGTGGCTGCAAAGTCCTTCCCGGGTGTACATCTATGCATATGAATGTGCTAGTGCTGAGACACCAACTTTGAGAGTCTGTAGACGCTTTAATATTGTCTGGTGTGTCATTAGATGTTGCACCATTGAAGCTTGAACCAGTGCTATGTCAGGTGAAGATTTCCCACCCGTGCTTGGCCTCCAAAGTGAATGAATGAGGGTCTGTGTATGCAACTACTTCAGTGTCACACCCGCCACCCTCCCATTACATGCCCACAAGACGGACCACCTCTGTGCATTGGTTTAGCCACTTCCTAGTCACCACTCAGGAACACCGAGCACTTTCTCAGTAATTTCTGATACTGTGCATCTAAACAGCAACTGGACTTTGGTGCACAGTGTAATGCATGCGTCATAGGAGCCTTAAGGGATTCCGAGTGCAGTAGTAAAAGTCACTGACTACGTGATCAATCAGGCCCTTTATTGTCATGAACATTGTAATGAAATTCACCAAACTGGCACCAAAACTGCCTCCAAGGTAAAGGGAAAATCTATATTGATGTGAATATAGTTTTTGAAAAAAATGACGAAGAGCTAACCATTAACAAAATTCATGTAAGAAAATGCTGGAAACATATAAAATTGTCCTTTAGTACATTCACATGGTTATCTGATTTTCTGCTCAGTGCTGCTGATAGAATAGTCAGATTGAAGTGCAGCCCAAAGATGTAGTAATGCTGACATTACTAAATATGAATTACTATTAGAAACCCCCAACATTCCCACCCTCTCCCCTGCTAGCCTGTAGTTTATAACTAGATTGCCTATAGATATTGTCCCTCCCGACACAAACATGTTATTTTCATTGTGAGATATTTGTAATAAAACTAACAAATCTAGAATGATGCATGAACATGGCTGTTTGTTCCAATTCCAATTCAGTAGACCATGACCTATAGAAATATTTTCCCAAGATAGTTTATAGATTTAACAATACTACAGTGTCTGGTATATCCAATGTTGTTCATAAAGATATGATTCCGCTGGTATTGGAGATTGCTGGAATACAGAGGAAGTCTTCAATAGATCAAGTGCAATTTTAATTTATACCAATATAATCAATGTCCTTTTCATTTAATATTTTTCAAGGAGATTCTAGTACTTACCATAAACAGTCATTGTTATCCGCACCAGAAACAGAAAGTCAGAGAGACTGCAGGACTTCCCTATAACGCGTTCTACAGGACACAACTGTGTCCGTCCTCAGACATGGATCTCTCTCCATTTTGTGAATATTAAAAAAGACAAGAGAAATTACATCAAAGATCTGTCCAGGGCTGTTTCTAGCCAATTTGGCTCCCAGTGCGAGATTAAAAAATGCGCCCCCCTCATTGACATAAAAAAATGCGCCCCCCCATATATATATAAAAAGAACAAGGTATGCATGCGCGCTCTCCTGGCAAGGGGGCATGGCCTTGATAAAATGGGCGTAGTCTCGTTAAAATGGGCGTGGTCTCGCCTGAAAAGACTACCTTACACCCTAGTTTTTGACCTTGCACCGACAAATCACGGCGACCACAGGAAAAAAATAAAAAAATTATATTATGCCATACACCGCAATGCCCTTGATACATTAAATCCCCATTTTACACATTACGGCAGGCAAGAGTCCCCATTTTACACATTACGCATGCAAGAGTCCCCATTTTACACATGATGGCAGGCAAGTGTCCGCATTTTACACATTAGGCAGGCAAAAGTCCCCATTTAACACATTAGGCAGACAAATGTCCCCATTTTACACATGACGGCAGACGAGTGTCCCCATTTTACACATGATGGCAGGCAAGACTCCCCATTTTACACATGACGGCAGACGAGTGTCCCCATTTTACACATGACAGCAGGCGAGTGTCCCCATTTTACACATTAGGCAGCCAGAGTCCCTATTTTACACTTTGCGGCAGGCGAGTGTCCCCATTTTACACATTACAGCAGGCAAGAGTCCCCGTTTTATACATTAGGCAGGTGGCAGAGGAGGGGGGGGGGGGGTGAGAGAGAAACCTATGTTTGAAGCGGTTCTATCACTGACCTGGGTTGAGAGTGTTGTGAACTCGGGGGTTCTTCCGGTGACCGGGAAGGGGAACCACAGCTGGGCCGAAGTAGAGATGGCCGAATGTAGGTTTTCTTTATGCAGGACTTAGCGGCAGACAAGGTTCATGACGGATACTGGCGGCCACCTGAAAGACAAGGACTTGAAAACGGTGCTGGTGAATACTGTGAGTGATGCTAAAGAATCACTGTGAGCGATGCTGAAGAGCACTGGGGGTGAGGCTGACAAGCACAGGGACAGGGATTTAAGGACGGTGCTGAAAGCACAGTGAATTAGAGGATTTGTGAGCGATGTTGAAGAACACTGTGACAAATGATTGTTAGCGTTGCTGAAGCACTCGGTGACAAATGATCATGAGCATTGCTGAGGCACACGGTGACAAATGATTGAGAGCGTTACTGAAGCACACGGTGACAAAGGATTGTGAGCGTTGCTGAAGCACATGGTGACAAATGATTGTGAGCGTTGCTGAAGCACACTGAACGGTGAATGCACTGAAGTTTGTTACAGCTAGGAGACACGCTGAACACTGTAAGCACTGGAGTTCGTTTGGCAGAGAGTCTCGCTGAATGCTGGTTGCACTGGTGTCTATGCTACTGAGAGACTCACAGGATGCTGGAAGCACAGAGGTCTGTGCAGCAGAAGAGCACGCTGAATGCTGGAGCACAGGAGTTGAAAGCAGCAGTAGGGAACACTGAATGCTGGAGCACAGGAGTTGAAAGCAGCAGTAGGGAACACTGAATGCTGGAGCACAGGAGTTGAAAGCAGCAGTAGGGAACACTGAATGCTGGAGCACAGGAGTTGAAAGCTGCAGCAGGAGACACTTGGACGCTGGAGCACTGGAGTTCACTTTTGAGGAAAGAGATGATACTCAGGCGCCGGGGCTCTGCCAGGCATCTGCTTATGAACTTCCCACCCCAGTTTGATTGGCAGGGGAAGGAGAGCCGATGACGTCACCCGCCCACTCATCTCCGTGGACGCCGGGCGCACCAGCGGCGTCCACACTCTGGAAGACCGCTGGGACCAGCGACAACGGATGCCGGGACCCGGAGCCCACCTGCGGGGATGACCACCAGGAGACCCAGCACACCCGGAGAGGTAAGCATGGCAGCTGCGGCGACGTGACAGTACCCCCTCCTCTAGGAGTGGCCCCTGGACGCTTTCCTGGTTTCGTTGGGTGTCTAGAATGGAAGATCCGAACTAGTTGAGGAGCAGTGACCTCAGAAGCCTTTACCCAACTTCTTTCTTCAGGTCCATAACCCTTCCATTCTACCAAATATTGTAGATTCTTGTGATAGTAATGAGAGCCCAGAATAGTTTTGATCTCAAATTTTGTTCCAGTATCGGTCTCCACCGAGGTTGGACTAGAAGACTCCGAATGGAAACGATTTAGGATAAGTGGACGAAGAAGAGAAACATGGAAAGAATTTGGTACACGCAAGTGAGAGGGCAAACCCAATTTGCAGACAACAGGATTCAGGATTTGTAAAACAGGGTAAGGACCGATGAACCTCGGAGCAAATTTCATAGTGGGTACTTTTAGATGGAGGTTGCGGGTGGAGAGCCATACCCTATCGCCAACCTTGTATTGAGGAGCGGCCCACCATTTCTTGTCCACAAAGAATTTTGACAGAGATTTTCTTGAGGTTAGCATGAACCCTACTCCAGATTTGACTGAAGTGTTGTAGAGTGGAAGTTACAGCAGGAACCTCTTCCGACGGAAGGATTGGTAATTCTGGAACTCGTGGGTGGAATCCATAATTGATGAAGAACGGGGACTCGCCAGTGGAGGAGTGAAACAGATGATTATGGGCAAACTCCGCCCAGGGTAACAGCTCCACCCAGTCGTCCTGTGAAGGAGAGAGATAAACGCGGAGAAAAGTCTCCAAATCCTGGTTGACTCGTTCAGTTTGTCCATTTGTTTGAGGATGGTAAGCAGAAGAGAATTTTAGTTTAATTTGTAAAGCCGAACAGAGAGCTCTCCAAAACCTTGCAGTGAACTGTACCCCTCGATCTGAGACCACCTCCTGAGGTAACCCATGCAAACGAAAGTGCTCTTGGATAAATTGTGAAGCCAACGTGGGAGCTGTTGGTAGACCTGTCAATGGAACGAAGTGTGCCATCTTCGAAAAGCGATCAACAATCACCCAGCTGGTATTGCAACCTTTGGAGAGGGGCAACTCAGTAATGAAGTCCATAGAAATATGGGTCCAGGGTTTCCTAGGAATGGGCAGAGGACGAAGGAATACGGCAGGAGGCAGACGAGGAGTTTTGTGCTCAGTACATTGTGGACAAGAACTAACATAATCTTGTATATCCCTCCTCATGGTGTTCCACCAGTAAGACCTTCGCAGGAATTCGAACATTTTTTGGACCTCCGGATGACCGGAGAACTTGGAGATATGGGCCCACTGCAGTATTTTTGGTCGGAATTCAACTGGTCCGGACATTCTTCCAGGAGGAGGACCTAGAGAAGTGGGAGCTGCGGAAATGAAGATTGGACTGAGAATTAAACTCTTCTCAAAGGAATTCTCTTCATCTGAGGCAGTTAGGGAACGAGACAGAGCATCAGCTTTTGTATTGAAAGTCCCGGCCCGGTACTTAATAACAAAAAAGAATCGAGTAAAGAAGAGCGCCCATCTAGCTTGACGGGGATTCAAGCATTGTGCGGTTTTGATGTATAACAAGTTCTTGTGATCGGTGTAAATAGTAATCAGATGTTTGGCACCTTCCAATAAATATCTCCATTCTTCCAAGGCGGATTTTATTGCCAAAAGTTCCTGATCTCCAATAGTGTAGTTCCGTTCAGCAGGAGAGAACTTACGAGAATGGAAACCACATGGATACAATTTCTCATCAGAAGAGTACTGGGAAAGAACGGCTCCGACTCCGACTGAGGAAGCATTGACTTCCAGGAAGAACGGTTCTTCGAAATTTGGTTGTTGGAGTACCGGAGCTGACACAAAAGCTGATTTCAACTGGGCAAATGCTTCTACGGCTTTGGAAGACCACAAACTTGGATCGGAACCTTTTTTGGTCAATGCGGTAATGGGTGCAACAATGGTGGAAAAACCCTTAATGAATTTCCTGTAGTAATTCGCAAAGCCCAAGAACCTTTGTACTGCTTTCAAAGAGAGAGGCTGAGTCCAATCCCGAATGGCAGTGAGTTTTTCCGGATCCATGCGAAGGTCCGTACCCGATATGACATTACCAAGGAACGGAAATGAAGATACCTCAAAAGTACATTTGGAAATCTTGCCGTAGAGACGATTCTTTCGTAGTCGGAGAAGTACCTCTTTGACCTGTGTCCTGTGTTCTGCAAGATTCTTGGAAAAAATCAGAATGTCATCTAAATACACCACTACACTTTGGTATAACATGTCTCGGAAGATTTCATTAACGAATCCCTGGAAAACGGCAGGAGCATTGCTGAGGCCGAACGGCATTACCAGATATTCGTAATGCCCATCTCTGGTATTGAAGGCGGTCTTCCATTCGTCCCCCTATCGGATGCGTATAAGATTATAGGCTCCTCTCAAGTCGAGCTTCGTAAAAACGTGGGCTCCACGAACTCTATCAAATAGCTCTGTGATTAGCGGCAAGGGGTATTTATTTTTGATGGTGATATCATTTAGGCCACGATAATCGATACATGGTCTTAACCCCCCGTCCTCCTTCTTCACGAAAAAGAAACCTGCTCCAGCCGGAGACATAGAGGGACGGATGAATCCTTTAAGAAGATTAGATTTAATATAATCCGACATAGCTTGGATCTCAGGCAAAGACAGAGGATACGTGTAACCCAGAGGCGGCATCTTTCCTGGGATGAGGTCAATGGGGCAGTCCCAGGGCCTATGGGGTGGTAACTGATCAGCCGCCTGCTCAGAGAACACATCAGTGAACTCCTGATAGGCCTCCGGAATGAGCTCTTTGTCCGACCTGGAAGATGCACGGAGCGGATAAATGGGAGTGAGGCAATTAGGGTGACAGAATGGACTCCAGGACAGAATTTGTGAAGACTTCCAGTCGATGTGGGGATTATGAGTTTTGAGCCAAGGCAACCCGAGGATAAGATCGTGAGGCATCTCCGGAATCACTAGGAACTCCAGATGTTCTTGATGTAGAGCTCCGACCTGCAGCTTGACTGGCTCTGTGCGACATGTAATAAGACCATTGGATATTCTGGTACCATTGATTGCAGTCAACGAAATAGGCCGTTTGATAGACTGCAACTTTAAATCCAGACTTTGAACACAGGAAAAATAAATGAAATTCCCAGCAGCCCCAGAGTCCAGTAGGGCATTAAAAGGTTTGGCAACTGACTTGGAGATCAGAGACATGGAGAGTAAACAATCCACAGTCGGAGAAGATTTGGACGTGACTCCCAACTTGAATCCTCCGGAACAAGCTAGGCCTGCCCGTTTCCCGGACGGGATTTACAAAACGTGATGAAATGATCTGCGGCTCCACAGTAGAGGCAGAGTTTACCCTCACGACGACGCTGTCGTTCCTCCGGAGACAGTCGGGACCGGTTAATTTGCATGGGTTCGTCCGGACTCAGTACAGCCACTTGCCAAGGACGAGGAAGCCGGAACCTGGAACGATCCGATCGACTACGTTCACCACCACGCTCCTGCATACGGAGATCCACCTTGACGCAGAGGGAGATCAACTCCTCTAGTGGATCCGGCAGATCCCTAGTGACCAACTCATCCTTCAGACGGTCAGAGAGCCCGTTCCAGAAAGCGGCCCTAAGGGCGTCATTATTCCAGCGAAGTTCAGAGGCAATGGTCTGGAAATGGACAACGTACTGACCCACGGAACGGGAGCCCTGACGGACACGGAGCAAGTCGGAAGAAGCAGCGGTCGTCCTGCCGGGCTCATTGAAGATTCTTCGGAAGGACATGATGAAGTCGGTGTAGTTGGAAACCAATGGATCAGATCGTTCCCATAGTGGAGACACCCAATCCAACGCTGAACCTTCGAGCAGGGAAATGTACGCCACCTTAGACCGATCCGTAAGGAAATTATGTGAGAGAAGCTCAAAGTGCACTTCGCACTGGTTTAAAAAACCACGGCAATTCTTTGGATTCCCATTATAGCGGGATGGAGTGGGAAGCTGAAGGCGAGGCCTGGTACCGGCCGAAGGTTGGACATTACTGGAAACGGCAACTGGAGCGGTTACTGGAACTGGAGCCAGAATTACCGAAGCTAAGGATGCTTGAATTTGATACAATCGACCGGACAATTCCTGGAGATACTGCATCACCTGGCCTTATGCCGCCTCCTGACTCTGAACTCGGGAAGTCAAATTTTGGATGGCGCTCGACTCTGTGTTCCGATCCCCCGGGTCCATGGGGCCTGAGTATACTATCACTGACCTGGGTTGAGAGTGTTGTGAAGTCGGGGGTTCTTCCGGTGACCGGGAAGGGGAACCACAGCTGGGCCAAAGTAGAGATGGCCGAATGTAGGTTTTCTTCATGCAGGACTTAGCGGCAGACAAGGTTCGTGACGGATACTGGCGGCCACCTGAAAGACAAGGACTTGAGAATGGTGCTGGTGAATACTGAGTGATGCTAAAGAATCACTGTGAGCGATGCTGAAGAGCACTGGGGGTGAGGCTGACAAGCACAGGGACAGGGATTTAAGGACGGTGCTGAAAGCACAGTGAATTAGAGGATTTGTGAGCGATGTTGAAGAACACTGTGACAAATGATTGTGAGCGTTGCTGAAGCACTCGGTGACAAATGATCGTGATCGTTGCTGAGGCACACGGTGACAAATGATTGAGAGCGGTACTGAAGCACACGGTGACAAAGGATTGTGAGCGTTGCTGAAGCACACGGTGACAAATGATTGTGAGCGTTGCTGAAGCACACTGAACGGTGAAAGCACTGAAGTTTGTTACAGCTAGGAGACACGCTGAACAGTGTAAGCACTGGAGTTCGTTTGGCAGAAAGTCTCGCTGAATGCTGGTTGCACTGGTGTCTATGCTACTGAGAGACTCACAGGATGCTGGAAGCACAGAGGTCTGTGCAGCAGAAGAGCACGCTGAATGCTGGAGCACAGGAGTTGAAAGCAGCAGTAGGGTACACTGAATGCTGGAGCACAGGAGTTGAAAGCAGCAGTAGGGAACACTGAATGCTGGAGCACAGGAGTTGAAAGCTGCAGCAGGAGACACTTGGATGCTGGAGCACTGGAGTTCACTTTCGAGGAAAGAGATGATACTCAGGCGCCAGGGCTCTGCCCGGCGTCTGCTTTTGAACTTCCCGCCCCAGTTTGATTGGCAGGGGAAGGAGAGCCGATGACATCACCCGCCCACTCATCTCCGTGGACGCCCGGCGCACCGGCGGCATCCACACTCTGGAAGACCGCCGGGACCAGCGATAACGGACGCCGGGACCCGGAGCCCACCAGCGGGGACGACCGCCAGGAGACCCAGCGCACCCGGAGAGGTAAGCGCGGCGGCCGCGGCGACGTGACAGGTTCTTCCCGCTCTTCGGCCCGCCTCTCCCTTGTCGTCGTCGCGCCAGCCCTTCCTGTAGCTTGGCTCCCCCTCCTCCCTCTTCCCAAGTACCCAGCTCAGGGGGTGGAGTTTTACGGAATGGCACGATTACGTTGTGACGTCACAACCCACCCGCGTCATTACGCAAAACTCCACCACCCGAGCTGGGTACTCGGGAGGAGGGAGGAGGGGGGAAGCAAAGAGCACCAGAAGTACTGCGGCGGGCGCCCCCGTGCGGTTGCATGGCTCGCCCGCCGCAAGAAACGACACTGGATCTGACTCAAGTTATGGTAGATGAAGACAGTTTTAGGTACAGTAACTAGGCCTCTACACTGCTTTCTACAAACTAACCTGCAAAGTCATTTATTTAGGCGGTTTGGTTGTGGTCTGGGGGTTGGGTTAGTGTGACAGGCGGTTGGGAGACTGCCGGTCACCATACCGATGGCGGGATCCCAGCCTTTAGATGGCCGACAGGGGGCGAGCACAACAAAGTCACTGCGGTTCTGTTCCCACTCTGGTCTGGACCCAGTTTTATAGTAGTTTTCAAATCAGCTGCTTTGTAATATTATTCAACTGCAGTGTGTAATTATTTAATATATATATTTCTGACTAATTTGTGCGACACTGTCAGTAAAGGTCGACCCCACTTTGTGTTGATAATGGATGCTACCTACTAGTGCTGAAGCTGCTGCCACTAGTCATGACATTGACAATACAAGTCTGTCAACGTCATCTGCTAAGGCAGATGCCCAGGGAAATAGAGGGCTTAGGCCAGGGTAAAATTATTTAATTATAGAGTGGTAAATAAAAGAAACAAACAAAAGGAACGTTAGCTGCCGATGCAGTAAAGACAAACTGTGCATTCAGAATCAGAACCATCAGACATTCTTAAGGAACGTTTAGGGGTCTCCACGTCAGCTGACATTTCTCACACTGTCCTTATAGAGAAGCCTCTTTCACCTCAGTCCACCATTTCTGAACCATCTGAACATGTGGGGAGCAGTACAAGTAAAGATTGTGATGATGAATCTGATGAGGGGGACATAATACAAATTGAGGATTTGTGTGTGAAAGTGGGATAGGATGAGAGGGATATGTGTGTACTATATGACAGTGATGAAGTTGATGATGATGTTGTTTGCTGCAGTTGTTGACCATGATAAAAAGAAAGCCATTGCGATGCCTTGGTATAAGACCAAAAATGCCACCTCTTGGGTGTGGGATTATTTTTACCCCAATCCTGGCAATGTTTATGAAAATGTGAAGCCAAATTTAGTAGAGGTAGGAATGTTAGCCATCTAGGCACCTCCTCCATATTACATCATTTGCGGCGAAGACATGAAATTTATTGTACAAGATTATTATATAATTAACACCTCATCATCAACATCCTCTGAGAAATTACTTAACAGACGAAGTCCTTCAAAAAAATTGTTTTGTCATGGGTCCCAAACAAACCAATCATTTCAGCCACAAGTGAGGGTCCCTGTCACTGAAATGATTGGTTTGTTAAACTGTGCATGCCCTGTTTAATATACACAACATAAGGGAGGGCCCAAGGACAATTCCATCTTGCACCTCATTTCTTTGTGTTATGTGCTCTTTGGAGCATTTTTTGGGCATAGTTTATAAAACTGCCATCCTGTCTGCCACTGCAGTGCTACTCTTAGATGTGCCAGGTGTTTGTGCCACCCTCTTCTGTCGCTTAGTTTAGTCATCCAGCTACCTCGGTGCAACCTTTTGGCCTAAACTGGATAAAAACAATATTGTGAGCTGTGAGGTGTTTAAAATAGAGATGAGCGCCGGAAATTTTTCGGGTTTTGTGTTTTGGTTTTGGGTTCGGTTCCGCGGCCGTGTTTTGGGTTCGACCGCGTTTTGGCAAAACCTAACCGAATTTTTTTTGTCGGATTCGGGTGTGTTTTGGATTCGGGTGTTTTTTTCCAAAAAACCTAAAAAACAGCTTAAATCATAGAATTTGGGGGTCATTTTGATCCCAAAGTATTATTAACCTCAAAAACCATAATTTCCACTCATTTTCAGTCTATTCTGAATACCTCACACCTCACAATATTATTTTTAGTCCAAAAATTTGCACCGAGGTCGCTGGATGACTAAGCTAAGCGACCCTAGTGGCCGACACAAACACCTGGCCCATCTAGGAGTGGCACTGCAGTGTCACGCAGGATGTCCCTTCCAAAAAAACCTCCCCAAACAGCACATGACGCAAAGAAAAAAAGAGGCGCAATGAGGTAGCTGTGTGAGTAAGATAAGCGACCCTAGTGGCCGACACAAACACCGGGCCCATCTAGGAGTGGCACTGCAGTGTCACGCAGGATGTCCCTTCCAAAAAACCCTCCCCAAACAGCACATGACGCAAAGAAAAAAAGAGGCGCAATGAGGTAGCTGTGTGAGTAAGATAAGCGACCCTAGTGGCCGACACAAACACCGGGCCCATCTAGGAGTGGCACTGCAGTGTCACGCAGGATGTCCCTTCCAAAAAACCCTCCCCAAACAGCACATGACGCAAAGAAAAAAAGAGGCGCAATGAGGTAGCTGTGTGAGTAAGATAAGCGACCCTAGTGGCCGACACAAACACCGGGCCCATCTAGGAGTGGCACTGCAGTGTCACGCAGGATGTCCCTTCCAAAAAACCCTCCCCAAACAGCACATGACGCAAAGAAAAAAAGAGGCGCAATGAGGTAGCTGTGTGAGTAAGATAAGCGACCCTAGTGGCCGACACAAACACCGGGCCCATCTAGGAGTGGCACTGCAGTGTCACGCAGGATGTCCCTTCCAAAAAACCCTCCCCAAACAGCACATGACGCAAAGAAAAAAAGAGGCGCAATGAGGTAGCTGTGTGAGTAAGATAAGCGACCCTAGTGGCCGACACAAACACCGGGCCCATCTAGGAGTGGCACTGCAGTGTCACGCAGGATGTCCCTTCCAAAAAACCCTCCCCAAACAGCACATGACGCAAAGAAAAAAAGAGGCGCAATGAGGTAGCTGTGTGAGTAAGATAAGCGACCCTAGTGGCCGACCCAACCCCCGGGCCCATCTAGGAGTGGCACTGCAGTGTCACGCAGGATGTCCCTTCCAAAAAACCCTCCCCAAACAGCACATGACGCAAAGAAAAAAAGAGGCGCAATGAGGTAGCTGTGTGAGTAAGATAAGCGACCCTAGTGGCCGACACAAACACCGGGCCCATCTAGGAGTGGCACTGCAGTGTCACGCAGGATGGCCCTTCCAAAAAACACTCCCCAAACAGCACATGACGCAAAGAAAAATTAAAGAAAAAAGAGGTGCAAGATGGAATTGTCCTTGGGCCCTCCCACCCACCCTTATGTTGTATAAACAGGACATGCACACTTTAACCAACCCATCATTTCAGTGACAGGGTCTGCCACACGACTGTGACTGATATGACGGGTTGGTTTGGACCCCCACCAAAAAAGAAGCAATTAATCTCTCCTTGCACAAACTGGCTCTACAGAGGCAAGATGTCCACCTCATCATCATCCTCCGATATATCACCGTGTACATCCCCCTCCTCACAGATTATCAATTCGTCCCCACTGGAATCCACCATCTCAGCTCCCTGTGTACTTTGTGGAGGCAATTGCTGCTGGTCAATGTCTCCGCGGAGGAATTGATTAAAATTCATTTTAATGAACATCATCTTCTCCACATTTTCTGGATGTAACCTCGTACGCCGATTGCTGACAAGGTGAGCGGCGGCACTAAACACTCTTTCGGAGTACACACTTGTGGGAGGGCAACTTAGGTAGAATAAAGCCAGTTTGTGCAAGGGCCTCCAAATTGCCTCTTTTTCCTGCCAGTATAAGTACGGACTGTGTGACGTGCCTACTTGGATGCGGTCACTCATATAATCCTCCACCATTCTTTCAATGTTGAGAGAATCATATGCAGTGACAGTAGACGACATGTCCGTAATCGTTGTCAGGTCCTTCAGTCCGGACCAGATGTCAGCATCAGCAGTCGCTCCAGACTGCCCTGCATCACCGCCAGCGGGTGGGCTCGGAATTCTGAGCCTTTTCCTCGCACCCCCAGTTGCGGGAGAATGTGAAGGAGGAGATGTTGACAGGTCGCGTTCCGCTTGACTTGACAATTTTCTCACCAGCAGGTCTTTCAACCCCAGCAGACTTGTGTCTGCCGGAAAGAGAGATCCAAGGTAGGCTTTAAATCTAGGATCGAGCACGGTGGCCAAAATGTAGTGCTCTGATTTCAACAGATTGACCACCCGTGAATCCTTGTTAAGCGAATTAAGGGCTCCATCCACAAGTCCCACATGCCTAGCGGAATCGCTCCGTGTTAGCTCCTCCTTCAATGTCTCCAGCTTCTTCTGCAAAAGCCTGATGAGGGGAATGACCTGACTCAGGCTGGCAGTGTCTGAACTGACTTCACGTGTGGCAAGTTCAAAGGGCATCAGAACCTTGCACAACGTTGAAATCATTCTCCACTGCGCTTGAGACAGGTGCATTCCACCTCCTATATCGTGCTCAATTGTATAGGCTTGAATGGCCTTTTGCTGCTCCTCCAACCTCTGAAGCATATAGAGGGTTGAATTCCACCTCGTTACCACTTCTTGCTTCAGATGATGGCAGGGCAGGTTCAGTAGTTTTTGGTGGTGCTCCAGTCTTCTGTACGTGGTGCCTGTACGCCGAAAGTGTCCCGCAATTCTTCTGGCCACCGACAGCATCTCTTGCACGCCCCTGTCGTTTTTAAAAAAATTCTGCACCACCAAATTCAAGGTATGTGCAAAACATGGGACGTGCTGGAATTTGCCCATATTTAATGCACACACAATATTGCTGGCGTTGTCCGATGCCACAAATCCACAGGAGAGTCCAATTGGGGTAAGCCATTCCGCGATGATCTTCCTCAGTTGCCGTAAGAGGTTTTCAGCTGTGTGCGTATTCTTGAAACCGGTGATACAAAGCGTAGCCTGCCTAGGAAAGAGTTGGCGTTTGCGAGATGCTGCTACTGGTGCCGCCGCTGCTGTTCTTGCGGCGGGAGTCCATACATCTACCCAGTGGGCTGTCACAGTCATATAGTCCTGACCCTGCCCTGCTCCACTTGTCCACATGTCCGTGGTTAAGTGGACATTGGGTACAACTGCATTTTTTAGGACACTGGTGAGTCTTTTTCTGACGTCCGTGTACATTCTCGGTATCGCCTGCCTAGAGAAGTGGAACCTAGATGGTATTTGGTAACGGGGGCACACTGCCTCAATAAATTGTCTAGTTCCCTGTGAACTAACGGCGGATACCGGACGCACGTCTAACACCAACATAGTTGTCAAGGCCTCAGTTATCCGCTTTGCAGCAGGATGACTGCTGTGATATTTCATCTTCCTCGCAAAGGACTGTTGAACAGTCAATTGCTTACTGGAAGTAGTACAAGTGGGCTTACGACTTCCCCTCTGGGATGACCATCGACTCCCAGCAGCAACAACAGCAGCGCCAGCAGCAGTAGGCGTTACACGCAAGGATGCATCGGAGGAATCCCAGGCAGGAGAGGAATCATCAGAATTGCCAGTGACATGGCCTGCAGGACTATTGGCATTCCTGGGGAAGGAGGAAATTGACACTGAGGGAGTTGGTGGGGTGGTTTGCGTGAGCTTGGTTACAAGAGGAAGGGATTTACTGGTCAGTGGACTGCTTCCGCTGTCGCCCAAAGTTTTTGAACTTGTCACTGACTTAGTATGAATGCGCTGCAGGTGACGTATAAGGGAGGATGTTCCGAGGTGGTTAACGTCCTTACCCCTACTTATTACAGCTTGACAAAGGCAACACACGGCTTGACACCTGTTGTCCGCATTTCTGTTGAAATACTTCCACACCGAAGAGCTGATTTTTTTGGTATTTTTACCAGGCATGTCAACGGCCATATTCCTCCAACGGACAACAGGTGTCTCCCCGGGTGCCTGACTTAAACAAACCACCTCACCATCAGAATCCTCCTGGTCAATTTCCTCCCCAGCGCCAGCAACACCCATATCCTCCTCATCCTGGTGTACTTCAACACTGACATCTTCAATCTGACTATCAGGAACTGGACTGCGGGTGCTCCTTCCAGCACTTGCAGGGGGCGTGCAAATGGTGGAAGGCGCATGCTCTTCACGTCCAGTGTTGGGAAGGTCAGGCATCGCAACCGACACAATTGGACTCTCCTTGTGGATTTGGGATTTCGAAGAACGCACAGTTCTTTGCGGTGCTACTGCTTTTGCCAGCTTGAGTCTTTTAATTTTTCTAGCAAGAGGCTGAGTGCTTCCATCCTCATGTGAAGCTGAACCACTAGCCATGAACATAGGCCAGGGCCTCAGCCGTTCCTTGCCACTCCGCGTGGTAAATGGCATATTGGCAAGTTTACGCTTCTCCTCCGACAATTTTATTTTAGGTTTTGGAGTCCTTTTTTTACTGATATTTGGTGTTTTGGATTTGACATGCTCTGTACTATGACATTGGGCATCGGCCTTGGCAGACGACGTTGCTGGCATTTCATCGTCTCGGCCATGACTAGTGGCAGCAGCTTCAGCACGAGGTGGAAGTGGATCTTGATCTTTCCCTAATTTTGGAACCTCAACATTTTTGTTCTCCATATTTTAATAGGCACAACTAAAAGGCACCTCAGGTAAACAATGGAGATGGATGGATAATAGTATACAATTATGGATGGACTGCCGAGTGCCGACACAGAGGTAGCTACAGCCGTGGACTACCGTACTGTGTCTGCTGCTAGTATAGACTGGATGATAATGAGATGTAGTATGTATAAAGAAGAAAGAAAAAAAAACCACGGGTAGGTGGTATACAATTATGGATGGACTGCCGAGTGCCGACACAGAGGTAGCTACAGCCGTGGACTACCGTACTGTGTCTGCTGCTAATATAGACTGGTTGATAATGAGATGTAGTATGTATAAAGAAGAAAGAAAAAAAAACCACGGGTAGGTGGTATACAATTATGGATGGACTGCCGAGTGCCGACACAGAGGTAGCTACAGCCGTGGACTACCGTACTGTGTCTGCTGCTAATATAGACTGGTTGATAATGAGATGTAGTATGTATAAAGAAGAAAGAAAAAAAAACCACGGGTAGGTGGTATACAATTATGGATGGACTGCCGAGTGCCGACACAGAGGTAGCTACAGCCGTGGACTACCGTACTGTGTCTGCTGCTAATATAGACTGGTTGATAATGAGATGTAGTATGTATAAAGAAGAAAGAAAAAAAAAAACCACGGGTAGGTGGTATACAATTATGGATGGACTGCCGAGTGCCGACACAGAGGTAGCTACAGCCGTGGACTACCGTACTGTGTCTGCTGCTAATATAGACTGGTTGATAATGAGATGTAGTATGTATAAAGAAGAAAGAAAAAAAACCACGGGTAGGTGGTATACAATTATGGATGGACTGCTGAGTGCCGACACAGAGGTAGCTACAGCCGTGGACTACCGTACTGTGTCTGCTGCTAATATAGACTGGTTGATAATGAGATGTACTATGTATAAAGAAGAAAGAAAAAAAAACCACGGGTAGGTGGTATACAATTATGGATGGACTGCCGAGTGCCGACACAGAGGTAGCTACAGCCGTGGACTACCGTACTGTGTCTGCTGCTAATATAGACTGGTTGATAATGAGATGTAGTATGTATAAAGAAGAAAGAAAAAAAAAACCACGGGTAGGTGGTATACAATTATGGATGGACTGCCGAGTGCCGACACAGAGGTAGCTACAGCCGTGGACTTCCGTACTGTGTCTGCTGCTAATATAGACTGGATGATAATGAGATGTAGTATGTATAAAGAAGAAAGAAAAAAAAAACACGGGTAGGTGGTATACAATTATGGATGGACTGCCGAGTGCCGACACAGAGGTAGCTACAGCCGTGGACTACCGTACTGTGTCTGCTGCTAATATAGACTGGATGATAATGAGATGTAGTATGTATAAAGAAGAAAGAAAAAAAAAACCACGGGTAGGTGGTATACAATTATGGATGGACTGCCGAGTGCCGACACAGAGGTAGCTACAGCCGTGGACTACCGTACTGTGTCTGCTGCTTATATAGACTGGATGATAATGAGATGTAGTATGTATAAAGAAGAAAGAAAAAAAAACCACGGGTAGGTGTTATACAATTATGGATGGACTGCCGAGTGCCGACACAGAGGTAGCTACAGCCGTGGACTACCGTACTGTGTCTGCTGCTAATATAGACTGGTTGATAATGAGATGTAGTATGTATAAAGAAGAAAGAAAGAAAAAACCACGGGTAGGTGGTATACAATTATGGATGGACTGCCGAGTGCCGACACAGAGGTAGCTACAGCCGTGGACTTCCGTACTGTGTCTGCTGCTAATATAGACTGGATGATAATGAGATGTAGTATGTATAAAGAAGAAAGAAAAAAAAACCACGGGTAGGTGGTATACAATTATGGATGGACTGCCGAGTGCCGACACAGAGGTAGCTACAGCCGTGGACTACCGTACTGTGTCTGCTGCTAATATAGACTGGATGATAATGAGATGTAGTATGTATAAAGAAGAAAGAAAAAAAAACCACGGGTAGGTGGTATACAATTATGGATGGACTGCCGAGTGCCGACACAGAGGTAGCTACAGCCGTGGACTACCGTACTGTGTCTGCTGCTAATATAGACTGGATGATAATGAGATGTAGTATGTATAAAGAAGAAAGAAAAAAAAACCACGGGTAGGTGTTATACAATTATGGATGGACTGCCGAGTGCCGACACAGAGGTAGCTACAGCCATGGACTACCGTACTGTGTCTGCTGCTAATATAGACTGGTTGATAATGAGATGTAGTATGTATAAAGAAGAAAGAAAAAACCACGGGTAGGTGGTATACAATTATGGATGGACTGCCGAGTGCCGACACAGAGGTAGCTACAGCCGTGGACTACCGTACTGTGTCTGCTGCTAATATAGACTGGATGATAATGAGATGTAGTATGTATAAAGAAGAAAGAAAAAAAAAACCACGGGTAGGTGGTGGTATACAATTATGGATGGACTGCCGAGTGCCGACACAGAGATAGCTACAGCCGTGGACTACCGTACTGTACTGTGTCTGCTGCTAAAATAGACTGGATGATAATGAGATGTAGTATGTATAAAGAGGAAAGAAAAAAAAAACCACGAGTAGGTGGTATACAATTATGGATGGACTGCCGAGTGCCGACACAGAGGTAGCTACAGCTGTGGACTACCGTACTGTGTCTGCTGCTAATATAGACTGGATGATAATGAGATGTAGTATGTATAAAGAAGAAAGAAAAAAAAACCACGGGTAGGTGGTGGTATACAATTATGGATGGACTGCCGAGTGCCGACACAGAGGTAGCTACAGCCGTGGACTACCGTACTGTGTCTGCTGCTAATATAGACTGGATGATAATGAGATGTAGTATGTATAAAGAAGAAAAAAAAAAAACCACGGGTAGGTGGTATACAATTATGGATGGACTGCCGAGTGCCGACACAGAGGTAGCTACAGCCGTGGACTACCGTACTGTGTCTGCTGCTAATATAGACTGGATGATAATGAGATGTAGTATGTATAAAGAAGAAAGAAAAAAAAACCACGGGTAGGTGTTATACAATTATGGATGGACTGCCGAGTGCCGACACAGAGGTAGCTACAGCCGTGGACTACCGTACTGTGTCTGCTGCTAATATAGACTGGTTGATAATGAGATGTAGTATGTATAAAGAAGAAAGAAAAAAAAAAACACGGGTAGGTGGTATACAATTATGGATGGACTGCCGAGTGCCGACACAGAGGTAGCTACAGCCGTGGACTACCGTACTGTGTCTGCTGCTAATATAGACTGGATGATAATGAGATGTAGTATGTATAAAGAAGAAAGAAAAAAAAAACCACGGGTAGGTGGTGGTATACAATTATGGATGGACTGCCGAGTGCCGACACAGAGATAGCTACAGCCGTGGACTACCGTACTGTACTGTGTCTGCTGCTAATATAGACTGGATGATAATGAGATGTAGTATGTATAAAGAAGAAAGAAAAAAAAAACCACGGGTAGGTGGTATACAATTATGGATGGACTGCCGAGTGCCGACACAGAGGTAGCTACAGCCGTGAACTACCGTACTGTGTCTGCTGCTAGTATAGACTGGATGATAAATAATGATATAAAAAATATATATATATCACTACTGCAGCCGGACAGGTATATATTATATAATGACGGACCTGCTGGACACTGTCTGTCAGCAGAATGAGTTTTTTATAGAATAAAAAAACACCACACAAGTCACACGACGAGTGTTTAACTTTTTCAGGCAGACAATCACAATATACTGGTGGTCAGTGTGGTCAGGTCACTGGTCAGTCACACTGGCAGTGGCACTCTGGCAGCAAAAGTGTGCACTGTTTAATATGTACTCCTGGCTCCTGCTATAACCTATAACTGCTCCCCAGTCTCCCCCACAATTAAGCTGTGTGAGCACAGTCAGATATTATACATAGATGATGCAGCACACTGGGCTGAGCACAGATATGGTATGTGACTGAGTCACTGTGTATCGTTTTTTTCAGGCAGAGAACGGATTATATTAAATAATAATAAAACTGCACTGGTGGTCTCACTGGTCAGTCACTAGTATAACTAACTAACTACTATCAGCAAAATTCTGCACTCTCTGAGTACTCCTCCTAAGCTCCAGTAAATGAAGTGTCTCACTCTCACTCTCCTATCTATTTCTAAACGGAGAGGACGCCAGCCACGTCCTCTCCCTATCAATCTCAATGCACGTGTGAAAATGGCGGCGACGCGCGGCTCCTTATATAGAATCCGAGTCTCGCGATAGAATCCGAGCCTCGCGAGAATCCGACAGCGTGATGATGACGTTCGGGCGCGCTCGGGTTAACCGAGCAAGGCGGGAAGATCCAAGTCGCTCGGACCCGTGTAAAAAAACATGAAGTTCGGGCGGGTTCGGATTCAGAGGAACCGAACCCGCTCATCTCTAGTTTAAAATAGACTGAAATGAGTGGAAATGAATGTTATTGAGGTTAATAATACTGTAGGAACAAAAACACTCTCAAATTCTGTGATTTTAGCTGTTTTTATGATTAAAAAAAAAATTAGAACCAAAACCAAAACACACAAGGGCGGTTTTGGCAAAACCAACACAAAACCAACACACGGAAAAAAAAAACGAAACCAAAACCCGAAAAATGGCCAGGCGCACATGTCTAGTAAAAATTACCACAACTGATGTTGTCCCCGACAATTGAATAAGGAAAACTTTGTGGCTGTAGGAAAAACTCTGTGTTGCAGGACTTCTCAAAACTCCGCTGGTAATCAAGAATGCCCCTTGATGTTCTATTCTGTTCTAAAGTTTGGTTTCTCTGTGGATTTCCATTAGTTTTGGCTCTAGTAAAATCAAGGATTCAGTAGCAAAAATGAAGGGAAACGTACTGTACAGCGCCTTCTGCTATTAGTGCAACAGGGAAAACAGTCCAGTCAGTGTAAAACATTTACCCAATATTGGACAGGTGGCAGACTGTACTATTCACTGCTGCCTGTTCTTTCAGCTGGAAGCAGTTAGCTCCACGATGGCTTAGATCCCGGTGGTCAATATACCGCTGCAATGCCGGTGTCCACATACTGACACCAATTGGGATTCTGGCGTCACGTTACTGACAGCCGGCATCCTGATTGTCCTCACAGCGGTACACGCTGGCGTCCGGCTGCCCTGGGGGGAGGTAAGGTTTAGGCAGGACAAGGGGGTTAGGGTTAGGGAGCAGGGACAGGAAGGTTAGGGTTATGGACTGGGGAGGGAGGGTTAGGTTCAGGCACTTAGAGGGGGAGTAAAATATGTGATTATTACTGCGCTTGTGAAAATATTAGCTGCTTCAATAACAAATAAATATATTAAAGGATTAAACATAGAAGCGCTTAATGTTAATTGTACCGCTCATACCTGTGAATAAAAGATAATGGTTACTTAAAATGTTTATAGCCCCTTTTTGAGGTTTTTGTATTGGAGGGTTTAATTGTGGAAATTTGAGGATTCCAAATGTAAAAAGTCCGGGAACAAGTGTTGTTATTTGTTCCGTGCAAAAGTCCCGTCCTATCTTACCCTGCTATCCCTACCTCGTAAGCCGCTGGCCGCGGCTTACTTCCGGCTTCCGGACCTGGTTTCCTCCCGTTGGCTAGCGGTGTGCGAGCGGGTTGCTCTGCCGTGCGCTCAATGATGACGTGTGTCAGCGTCTCCTTCCTCCGTCTCTCTCACTCCAACGCGTTTCGGGCTTTGAGGCCCTTTGTCAAGGATGAGGGAGCGTTGTTTCCTTTTCCTTTTATTTTGTAAAAATTAAAAAAAACTTTATTACTCCTCTATTTAAAAACAGGAACTGGTAATCCTGGAAGTTCTGTATTTGGCGGCAAGCATATGCCTATATTGCTCATTATATTTTATTTTTATTTTAAATAAAAAAATGGTGGTATGGCGGTTTTTAATTTATGTTAATAAATATTAATAAAGTCGTGTGTGCTAAAAATTATGTGGGGTTAGGATAGATAACATTCTTTTTTTAATAATAAAATTATGTTTTGAAAAAGGCATTAATATCTATATCTACATTCAAACCCATGGGTTGTAATGTTTGCATGTAGTAAATCCATTTGGTTTCTTTTCTCCTAAGATCCAAGCTTGGATTTCCTCCTCTCCTATTTCTTTGGACCTTTTGTATCCCCATTAATTTCAAACTTGATGGGTCCTGCTGATGGTAATCTTTATAGTGTTTTGATACACTATGGGGTATATGCAATTAGTGGCGAATCGCGGCAATTTTTCGGCCGTTTTTTAATTCGACACAATTCGACCGTCTAATTTCAGCAAGTGGGTGCCGAAATTGACCATATTCAATAAAAAACGGATTCGACAGTCCCGCTGACGAAAAACGGCCGATTTGACGGATTTTGTTCCGATTTTTAAAAAACGGGAAAAAACCCGAAAAAAAATTGCGTGGGGTCCCCCCTCCAAAGCATAACCAGCCTCGGGTTCTTCGAGCTTGTCCTGGTTCTAAAAATCTGGGGAAAAATGGACAGGGGATCCCCCATATTTTTAAAACCAGCACCGGGCTCTGCGCCTGGTGCTGGTGCAAAAAATACGGAGGACAAAAAGAGTAGGGGTCCCCCGTATTTTTTACACCAGCATCGGGCTTCACTAGCTGGACAGATAATGCCACAGCCGGGTGTCACTTTTATACAGCGCCCTGCGGCCGTGGCATTAAATATCCAACTAGTCACCCCTGGCCGGGGTACTCTGGGGGAGTGGGGACCCCTTCAATCAAGGGGTCCCCCCCAGCCACCCAAGGGCCAGGGGTGAAGCCCGAGGCTGCCCCCCCCATCCAAGGGCTGCGGATGGGGGGCTGATAGCCTTGAGAAAATTGCAAGAATATTGTTTTTTCCAGTAGTACTAAAAGTCCCAGCAAGCCTCCCCCGCAAGCTGGTACTTGGAGAACCACAAGTACCAGCAAGCGGGAGAAAAACGGGCCCGCTGGTACCTGTAGTACTACTTAGAAAAAACTACCCAAATAAAAACAGGAGACACACACCTTGAGAGTAAAACTTTATTTCACACCTGCCGACACACACATACTTACCTATGTTGACCCGCCGACTGCCACGTCTCCTGATCCGACGATCCGGGGTACCTGTGAATAAAATTATACTCACCTCAATCCAGTGTCCAGATATAAATCCTCGTACTTGGCAAAAAAAATAAACGAACACCCGGACCAGCGGACTGAAAGGGGTCCCATGTTTACACATGGGACCCCTTTCCCCGAATGCCGGAACCCCACGTGACTCCTGTCACAGAGGTCCCTTCAGCCAATCAGGAAGCGCTACTTCGTTGCACTCACCTGATTGGCTGTATGCGCGTGTGAGCTCAGACAGCGCATCGCACAGCTCCCTCCATTACTTTCAATGGTGGGAACTTTGCCGTCAGCGGTGGAGTTACCTGCGGTCAGCCGCTGACCGCGGGTGACCTCACCGCTAACCGCAAAGTTCCCACCATTGAGTATAATGGAGAGGCTTTGCGATGCGCTGTCTGACAGCTCAGACGTGCAGCCAATCAGCAGAGTGCCAGGACGTTGCGCTTGCTGATTGGCTGAAGAGACCTTTCTGTGACAGCAGTCACGGGGGGGTCTCTGCATTCGGGGAAAGGGGTCCCATGTGTAAACATGGGACCCCTTTCAGTCCGGCTTGGTCGGGTGTTCGTTTATTTTTTTTGCCAAGTACGAGGATTTATATCTGGACACTGGATTGAGGTGAGTATAATTTTATTCACAGGTACCCCGGATCGTCGGATCAGGAGACGTGGCAGTCGGCGGGTCAACATAGGTAAGTATGTGTGTGTCAGCAGGTGTGAAATAAAGTTTTACTCTCAAGGTGTGTGTCTCCTGTTTTTATTTGGGTATTTTTTTTCCAGTAGTACTACAGGTACCAGCGGGCCCATTTTTCTCCCGCATGCTGGTTCTTGTGGTTCTCCAAGTACCAGCTTGCGGGAGAGGCTTGCTGGGACTTTTAGTACTACAGGAAAAAACAATATTCTTGCAATTTTCTCAAGGCTATCAGCCCCCATCCGCAGCCCTTGGATGGGGGGACAGCCTCGGGCTTCACCCCTGGCCCTTGGGTGGCTGGGGGGGGGGGACCCCTTGATTGAAGGGGTCCCCACTCCCCCAGGGTACCCCGACCAGGGGTGACTAGTTGGATATTTAATGCCACGGCCGCAGGGCGCTGTATAAAAGTGACCCCCGGCTGTGGCATTATCTGTCCAGCTAGTGGAGCCTGATGCTGGTGTAAAAAATACGGGGGACCCCTACTCTTTTTGTCCCCCATATTTTTTGCACCAGCACCAGGCGCAGAGCCCGGTGCTGGTTTTAAAAATACGGGGGATCCCCTGTCCATTTCCTCCCCGGATTTTTAGAACCAGGACCGGCTCGAAGAGCCCGAGGCTGGTTATGCTTTGGAGGGGGGACCCCACGCCATTTTTTTCCGGAATTTTACCATTCCATCTAAAAAATAAATAAAAAATAAATAAATATATAAATAATACTTGTGCCTCCCAAAAAGACAAACCAAGTACCTAATCCCTTCTAATATAAATAGATATGCTATTACCAATAAAAAAAACACCAAAAAAAACATGTTTTAAAATTTTTTAATTAGATTCACCCACCAAAGTGTGGCGGATTGAAAATGACGAATTTACTGTCTAAAAGCACTGTTGTCGAATTTCCAAACTTCAATTGAATATACTTTTGTCGAATTGCCGCATTTGTACCATTGCAGAAATGTCGAATTTGACAAATGTCGAATTTCAAAAAGTCGAATTTTGAAAGTCCGTTTTTTTGACGGAAAGTACTGAATTGCATTGTCGATTTTTTTTTTTTGGCGAAAAAGTCCAGTTTTTCGACAATTTCGGGAATTCGACCGCAATTGTATATACCCCTATGTGTCTCCAAACCTCTTCGTATATTGTACAAATGCTCTGAGATTCTAATCTTTAGCTTCCTTTTTGTTTGCCCGATATACTGGTATCCACAGGGGCATTCCAGGAGATAAATGACTCCTTCTGAGTCACATAAAATTCTCTCTCTCACTTTGTATGATATGTTTGTTGTATTTGATTTAAACTCTATTATTGGTTGATTGGAATTTTTTCCTGTCGTTTTGCATGCTTTGCAATTTAGGCAGAAAAAATTGCCTTTATGTTCCATCTGGTTTTCTACTTCCCTGTGCAAATGACTCTGCACTAAGTTTTGTTTTAAGTTCTTTGCTTTTCTATATATTATCTGTGGTTTTTCTTTAATGTGTGGAGTCTACTGTTTATCCAAAAGTAGAACGTGCCAGTGTTTACATAGTATGCCTTCCAGGTGGTGGTGTTGGCTATTAAATTGGGTGATAAAAGCTGTATTGTAATTCGTGTTGTTTGTTCTTTGATTATATTGAATCATGCTTTTTCTGTCCATGGCTGTTATCTTTTCAATTTCTTCATTCAGTATTGTCCCGTCATATCCTTTATTTATGAATTGATCTCTCATGGTGATTCATTGTTGGTGAAATGTATCTTCATGTGTGCAATTTCGTTTGAGACGTCTAAATTGGCCCCCTGGAATGTTTTGAAGCCAATTTTTGTGATGATTGCTTGTGCGGTTTAGCATGTTGTTGCCGCTAACTTCTTTGGTATGATTTCTTGTGTGTAATTGACTGTTTTGCACAAAGATTTCTAAATCTAGATACACTACCATTTGTTTGCTGGTTGTGAACGTGAATTCTAACCCATATTCGTTGTTGTTTATGTATCGCAGAAATTCTGTAAGTAAATGTTCTGGGCCTTTCCAGATAATTAATAAATCATCTATGTATCTTTTCCACATGATTACATACTTGTCAAATGGGTTGTTATTCCAGATTTTGTCCTCCTCCCACCTAGCAATGAATAAATTTGCGTAGCTAAGTGCGAAGGAGGAACCCATTGCGGTTCCTTTTACTTCCTCTTGCCATTCAAAGTTATCAATTATCTGTAGGATATGCAGGGTATCTTTCAGATAACTCTTCTGTTGTTGAACCAGATTTTTCAGAAAAGAATCAACGTATTGTGAAAGGTTCGATGAAAGTGAACCTGTAGTTTCGGGAATAGGTTCACTTTCATCGAATCTTTCACAATACGTCGATTCTGGTTTAACAACAGAAGAGTTATCTGAAAGATACCCTGCATATCCTACAGATAATTGATACCTTTGAATGGCAAGAGGAATACATCTTGTGTACATGTGACGTCTGATACCTATACAAATGCATCAACCATGATCTGGGGTGCGAAGCAAGCAGATTCTTTCTTTCAGACAATCCACTGCTGTCACTGACACCTTGTCTGATGAAGACAGCACATACACTGACCCCACAGGTTCTGACTCAGATACGGCTGATGGGGAGGGTAGTTCACATGTGGATGTTCCTGATCTTTTGGAGGCTATTAAGTTAATTCTGCAGATTACGGATGATCCCGAGCTATCCGTTCCTCCTAAGAAACCAGATAGGTTCAAGCGTCAGAAGGTGATTAAACAAGTTTTACCTCACTCTGACCACCTAGTGGATATACGTCAGGAACCCTGGCAAAGCCCGGGTACGAAATTGTGCCTCAAAAGAAGATGCTGGCTCACTATCCCCTCGCGCCAGAGCTGTCTAAGAATTGGGAAACGCCTTCCCCAGTAGACTCACATGTGGCTAGGATGGTGGTTTCCTCAGCTCTACCTGTCACTACCGTCATGTCTCTAAAATAGCCTACGGATAAACGTGTCAAGGGTTGTCTAAAAGCGATTTACACCCTCACGGGTGCTGCACAAAGGCCCACTATTGCAGCTACATGGGCGAAGCAGAGGCTATTGAAGCATGGGCCTTGGAGTTAGAGGCGAAATCTCCTCTGACCATGCTAGACAATGCTTGTCATATATTGTCACAGCTTCTCACTATATTAAAGAGGCGGCTTCTGATGCCGGTATCCTAGCAGCCAAGGCCTCTACTACGTCAGTCCTGGCTCGCAGGATATTGTGGCTGAGATCCTGGTCTGTGGATCTGGACTCTAGAAAAACCCTGGAGGTACTCCCTTTCAAGGGGGATATTCTGTTTGGGGAGGACTTAAATAAGATAGTGGCTGACTTGGCTACTGCCAAAACTGCCTGTCTGCCTAATACAGCTCCTTCTGTGTCGAAGGCCAAAGGCACGTCCTTTTGCCCCTTTCGTCCTTTAGGTAAAGCAAAAGGTCAGGCGTACCATAAGCAGGCCCACACTTCCAAACCTGGTAAGCCGAAGCCCAAAAGAGCCTGGGCTGCCCGTCAGCCAGCAGCCAAGACCGATAAGCCTGCCACATGACAGGGCGGGCCTCCCCCTGGGGGATCCCAGGGTGGGGGGCCGGCTTCTAGGGTATACCCAGGAATGGTTGAAGACCACTTCAGATGCCTGGGTACGGGAAGTCGTCACTCGAGGTTACGCCATAGCCTTCAAAAACCGACCCCCTCATCGATTTTGCCAGAAAGACATCCCGTCGGACCAGACAAAGGCAAACACTCTGCATTCGGTGGTACAGACCCTCCTGGATACAGGAGTCGTAGTACAGGTGCCTCTTGCTCAGAGGGGCCGGGGGTACTATTCTCCGCTGTTTCTAGTCCCGAAACTGAATGGGTCCTCCCGGCCCATTCTCAACCTTAAGGCACTGAACAAATTTGTGAAGGTTTCCAAGTTCCGTGTGGAAACCCTTCGCTCTATAGTTCTGGCCTTGGAACCTGGGGACTACATAGTCTCCCTGGACATACAGGATGCTTACCTGCATATTCCTATAGCAGTGTCACATCAACAATACCTGAGGTTCACTATTGGCAAACTCCATTACCAGTTTCGGGCGTTACCTTTTGGTTTAACAATGGCTCCGCGAGTCTTCACCAAAGTTATGACGGTGATGACGGTGGTACTCCGCCGTCAAGGGGTCAGGATACTGCTGTATCTGGACGACTTGTTAATCCTGGCAAATTCCCCAGATCTTCTCCTGCGTCATCTGGATATGACGGTCCGGTTTCTACAAGCCCACGGGTGGCTCATCAACTGGAAGAAATCCTCCCTGGTCCCTGCTCAGAGCATGGTGCATCTGGGAGCGCTGTTGGACACTCACAACCAGAGGTTGTTCTTGTCTCAGGAGAAAGTCCTGAAACTTCAGGACAGGATTCGTTGCTTCCTTTCTTGTCCGCAAGTGTCGATACATTCGGCAATGCAGGTGCTGGTCCTCATGGTGTCAGCATTGGACATGGTGGAGTATGCTCAATTCCATTCTCGTCCCCTCCAGAAGCTGATTCTAGCCAAGTGGGATGGCCTACCTCACCGGATCAGGTCTCACATGATCTCTTTGATTCCGGAGGTCTGTCTGTCGCTGCTCTGGTGGCTCCTGGACCGACAATTGTGCAGAGGCCGTCCCTTCTGGATATCCAACTGGGTCCTGTTGACGACAGATGTCAGTCTAAGAGGTTGGGGCGTGGTGCTGGAGCAGCACTCCATGCAAGGTCGGTGGACCAAGGAGGAATCTCTCCTCTCGATCAACATTCTGGAATTGCGGGCGGTTTTCAATGCATTGAACCTAGCCCAGCATTTGATTCAGAACCGTCCTGTTCAAGTACAGTCGGACAACGCCACCACAGTGGCTTACATAAATCATCAAGGCAGCACTCGAAGCTGTTTGACAATGAAGGAAGCCTCACGGATTCTACGTTGGGCAGAACGCCATCTACCGGCAATATCGGCAATATTCATTCCGGGAGTCCTGAATTGGGAAGTGGACTTTCTCAGTCGTCAGGACGTGCATGCCGGCGAGTGGGGCCTCCATCCAGAAGTGTTTCAACTCCTCGTGGAAAGGTGGGGTTTTCCAGATGTGGATCTGATGGCGTCTCGACACAATCACAAGGTTCCGGTCTTCGGAGCAAGGACAAGGGATCCTCAAGCAGCATTCGTGGATGCGCTGGCAGTGCCGTGGAGATTTCGGCTGCCGTACGTGTTCCCTCCGGTGTCACTCCTGCCCAGGGAAATTCGGAAGTTCAAGCAAGAAAAAGGAAATCTCCTTCTCACAGCTCCGGCATGGCCCAGACGGCACTGGTTCTCAGACCTGCAAGGCCTATCGTCAGAGCGTCCACTTCTACTTCCACAATGTCCAGACCTCCTCGTTCAGGGCCCCTGTGTCTACCAGGACCTAGCTCGGCTGTCTTTGACGGCGTGGCTCTTGAAGCTTCCGTCTTAAGAGCTAAGGGTTTTTCTGAAGAGGTCATTAAAACTATGTTGCGGGCCCGGAAACCGGCCTTTGCTCGGATTTACCATAGGGTCTGGCATTCCTACTTTGTTTGGTGCGCATCTAACCATTATGACGCTTCCAAGTTTAGTACAGCTAAACTTTTGGCATTTCTACAGCAGGGCCTAGATTTAGGCCTGCGTCTGGCCTCCCTCAAGGTTCATATTTATGCCTTGTTGGTGTGGTTTCAGAGAAAATTTGTGACTTTACCTGATGTTCATACTTTCACTCAGGGTGTGTTGCGTATCCAACCTCCCTATGTCCCGCCTGTGGCTCCTTGGGACTTGTCGGTGGTTTTGGAGGCGTTGCAGGAGCCTCCATTTGAACCTCTTGGTTCAAGCTGACCTTAAGTGGCTTTCCCTTAAGGTGGTGTTCTTGCTGGCTATTGCCTCTACTAGAAGAGTGTCGGATTTGGGTGCCTTGCCTTGTAGTTCCCCATATCTGATTTTTCACCGTGACCGGGCGTTTCTTAGGACTCGTACTGGATATTTACCTAAGGTGGTTTCTTCGTTCCACCTTAATCAGGAGATTGTGGTTCCAGCTTTTTTTTCTCCTGATTCGTCTCCCAAAGAGCGGTCTTTGCATGTGGTACGGGCTCTCCGTATCTATGTGAAGAGAACTGCTTCTATTCGAAAGGGGGGGTTCAGGGGAAATTGGGGAGGTTCAGGGGAAATTTGCGGAAAAATTATTTCACAGAAAGGGTAGTGGACAAGTGGAATAGCCTCCCATCAGAGGTGGTAGAGGCTAAGACAGTAGAGCAATTTAAACATGCATGGGATAGACATAAGGATATCCTTACAAAGAAATAAGGATCAAATAAGGTTAGTGTTAAAAAATAATATATAAAAAAAAATAAAATAAGGGGCAGACTAGATGGGCCAAGTGGTTCTTATCTGCCGACAAATTCTATGTCTGATTCTCTCTTTGTTTTGTTTGGATTTCACAAACGTGGCTGGCCTGCTCACAAGCAGACCCTGGCCAGGTGGATTAGAACGATGATTGCGCATGCTTATGTGAAGGCTGGTCTGTCAGCTCCTGTTCACATTATGGCCCATTCTACTCGGTCTGTTGGACCTTCTTGGGCGGCCCAACGTGGTGCGACCCTTGACCAATTGTGCAAGGCGGCTATGTGGTCCTCCGGGAAAACATTCATAAGGTTCTATGCCTTCGATACTGCCGCTTCCCAGGATGCTTCCTTTGGACGCTGGGTTCTTGTGCCCGCTACAGTGCATCCCTTCCCATAAGGAACTGCTTTAGGACACCCCCATTGTCCAGACTTGTGGAGCCCAGTGTACCCCGCAGCAGAAAATGAGTTTTATGGTAAGAACTTACCCTTGTTAAAACTCTTTCTGCAAGGTACACTGGGCTCCACAAGGCACCCACCCTGACGCACTTAGCTTCTTTGGGTTGATATGGCATTAGCCGCTGACACTTCTCTTGTCGTGAGAGTGTGGTGTATGTGGCTACTAGCCGTTGTCGTCTCTTTTCCTGCTACTGCATTGGGCTGGTTAACTAAACTGAGCTCCTGTGCTGGGAGGCGGGGTTATAGAGGAGGCGGCGCTGTGCATTCTGGCAACAGTCAAAGCTTTGAGCCTGTTGGTGCCTCGGATCAAGATCCTACTCTACACCCCGGTGCCTCGGATCAAGATCCTACTCTACACCCCATAGTCCAGACTTGTAAAGCCCAGTGTAACTCACAGAAAGAGTTTTAACAAGGATACATTCTTACCATAAAACTCGTTTTTCTGATTGAATGTACACAGTACAAACTTAATAAAAATTTCTTCTGGGACCAGGAAGTATTTTATAATCAAGTAAAAGGAACCGCAATGGGTTCCTCCTTCGCACCTAGCTACGCAAATTTATACGTTGCTAGGTGGGAGGAGGACAAAATCTGGAATAACAACCCATTTGACAAGCATGTAATCATGTGGAAAAGATACATAGATGATTTATTAATTATCTGGAAAGGCCCAGAACATTTACTTACAGAATTTCTGCGATACATAAACAACAACGAATATGGGTTAGAATTCACGTTCACAACCAGCAAACAAATGGTAGTGTATCTAGATTTAGAAATCTTTGTGCAAAACAGTCAATTACACACAAGAAATCATACCAAAGAAGTTAGCGGCAACAACATGCTAAACCGCACAAGCAATCATCACAAAAATTGGCTCCAAAACATTCCAGGGGGCCAATTTAGACGTCTCAAACGAAATTGCACACATGAAGATACATTTCACCAACAATGTATCACCATGAGAGATCAATTCATAAATAAAGGATATGACGGGACAATACTGAATGAAGAAATTGAAAAGATAACAGCCATGGACAGAAATAGCATGATTCAATATAATCAAAGAACAAACAACACGAATTACAATACAGCTTTTATCACCCAATTTAATAGCCAACACCACCACCTGGAAGGCATACTACGCAAATACTGGCACATTCTACTTTTGGATAAACAGTTGACTCCACACATTAAAGAAAAACCACAGATAATATATAGAAAAGCAAAGAACTTAAAACAAAATTTAGTGCAGAGTCATTTGCACAGGGAAGTAGAAAACCAGATGGAACATAAAGGCAATTTTTTCTGCCTAAATTGCAAAGCATGCAAAACGACAGGAAAAAATTCCAATCAACCAATAATAGAGTTTAAATCAAATACAACAAACATATCATACAAAGTAAGAGAGAGAATTTCATGTGACTCAGAAGGAGTCATTTATCTCCTGGAATGCCCCTGTGGATACCAGTATATCGGGCAAACAAAAAGGAAGCTAAAGATTAGAATCTCAGAGCATTTGTACAATATACGAAGAGGTTTGGAGACACATAGTGTATCAAAACACTATAAAGATTACCATAAGCAGGACCCATCAAGTTTGAAATTTATGGGGATACAAAAGGTCCAAAGAAATTGGAGAGGAGGACATCCAAGCTTGGATCTTAGGAGAAAGCCCGATGCTGGTGTAAAAAATACGGAGGACCCCTACTCTTTTTGTCCTCCGTATTTTTTGCACCAGCACCAGGCGCAGAGCCCGGTGCTGGTTTTAAAAATACGGGGGATCCCCTGTCCATTTTTCCCCAGATTTTTAGAACCAGGACAAGCTCGAAGAACCCGAGGCTGGTTATGCTTTGGAGGGGGGACCCCACGCAATTTTTTTTCGGGTTTTTCCCCGTTTTTTAAAAATCGGAACAAAATCCATCAAATCGGCCGTTTTTCGTCAGCGGGACTGTCGAATCCGTTTTTTATTGAATATGGTCAATTTCGGCACCCACTTGCTGAAATTAGATGGTCGAATTGTGTCGAATTAAAAAACGGCTGAAAAATTGCCGCGATTCGCCGCTAATTGCATATACCCCATAGTGTATCAAAACACTATAAAGATTACCATCAGCAGGACCCATCAAGTTTGAAATTAATGGGGATAGAAAAGGTCCAAAGAAATTGGAGAGGAGGAAATCCAAGCTTGGATCTTAGGAGAAAAGAAACCAAATGGATTTACTACATGCAAACATTACAACCCATGGGTTTGAATGTAGATATAGATATTAATGCCTTTTTGAAAACATAATTTTATTATTAAAAAAAAGAATGTTATCTATCCTAACCCCACATAATTTTTAGCACACACGACTTTATTAATATTTATTAACATAAATTAAAAACCGCCATACCACCATTTTTTAATTTAAAATGAAAATAAAATATAATGAGCAATATAGGCACATGCTTGCCGCCAAATACAGAACTTCCAGGATTACCAGTTCCTGTTTTTAAATAGAGGAGTAATAAAGTTTTTTTGAATTTTTACAAAATAAAAGGAAAAGGAAACAACACTCCCTCATCCTTGACAAAGGGCCTCAAATCCCGAAACGTGTTGGAGTGAGAGAGACGGAGGAAGGAGACGCTGACACACGTCATCATTGAGCGCCTGGCAGAGCAACCCGCTCGCACACCGCTAGCCAGCGGGAGGAAACCAGGTCCGGAAGCCGGAAGTAAGCCGCGGCCAGCGGCTTACGAGGTGAGGACAGCAGGGTCAGATATGACGGGACTTTTGCACGGAACAAATAACAACACTTGTTCCCGGACTTTTTACATTTGGAATCCTCAAATATCCACAATTAAACCCTCCAATACAAAAACCTCAAAAAGGGGCTGTAAACATTTTAAGTAACCATTATCTTTTATTCACAGGTATGAGCTGTACAATTAACATTAAGCGCTTCTATGTTTAATCCTTTAACTTAGAGGGGGAGGTTAGGGTTAGACATTAAGCGGGGAGGGTTAGGTTTAGGCAGCGTGGAAGGGAGGGTCAGGTTTAGACACCAAGCGGGGAGGGTTAGGGTTAGGCACCCAGGAGGGAGGGTTAGGGTAGGGAAAAGGTGAGGGTTAAGGGGCTGAATGGGGGACTGTCTGTATTATTATTATGATGGACGGGATGCTGCTGTTGGTATACTGACAGCCGGCAGTGCCAGATTAAGGTCCTCATGGGCCTGGAGCTGAAATTTACAAAGTGCCTATTGTGTGCCTCCGCATGAGGTGTGACCAGTATGATGGGGGTGTGGCTACTGATATGGCGGTGTGACCAGTGCTGTATATAAATTTATATGTGTATGTTTGCATGTTTGAATAAAGAAAAATCTCAGCATTTAAATGCCAAATAATATCTCCAACAAATCAATTATTGAAACAAAGACATATAGAGAAAATAGAAAAACATTAAATCATATAAAACAAATGTGAACACACTCCTTCAACAAAATGGATGGCCATCATCCTCAATAGTTAAAGATCAAAATCTAGAAACAACAAAAGAGGACACTGTGTGAAATAGTGCAAGTTTTTGTAAATCCTTACATACTAGTCCTCTTTTGTTAGTTATTTATATATATCCACAGTACTACAAACAGACTTTTGACATTTGCGCATCAGCGACTTTATGCAAATACCAATCCAATAAAGCATATTAGTCCTACTTGATATAGATATATATATATATAGATATATATATCCATACCTACACACACACACTCACTCACACACTTATAGTGGCGGAACAGCCACAGGCAATGAAAGCATTGGACAGAGGAGCCGCAGCACAAAGTGGAGCAGCTGCCCAGAAGACACTCCTTAAGGTTGTGTGCTGCTCCATGCGTGTCAGTGTAAGTCGCTGTGGGCTGCAAGGGGGATGGATGTGGGGGCTGGCTGTGGAGATACTGACAGAGCTGAAGAGAGGGAAGGGACAAGCTGGGGAATCACTTGGTAACTGGAGAGACAGAAGGGGCTGGCTGGGGAATCACTGGGTAACTGGAGAGACAGAAGGGGCTGGCTGGGGAGACACTGGGTGGCTGGAGAGACAGAAGGGGCTGGCTGGGGAGACACTGGGTGGCTGGAGAGACAGAAGGGGCTGGCTGGGGAGACACTGGGTGGCTGGAGAGACATAAGGGGCCGGCTGGGGAGACACTGGGTGGCTGGAGAGACAGAAGGGGCTGGCTGGGGAGACACTGGGTGGCTGGGGAGACAGAAAGGGCTGGCTGGGGAGACACTGGGTGGCTGGAGAGACAGAAGGGGCTGGCTGGGGAGACACTGGGTGGCTGGAGAGACAGAAGGGACTGGCTGGGGAGACACTGGGTGGCTGGGGAGACAGAAGGGGCTGGCTGGGGAGACACTGGGTGACTGGAGAGACAGAAGGGGCTGGCTGGGGAGACACTGGGTGGCTGGGGAGACACTGGGTGGCTGGAGAGACAGAAGGGACTGGCTGGGGAGACACTGGGTGGCTGGGGAGACAGAAGGGGCTGGCTGGGGAGACACTGGGTGGCTGGAGAGACAGAAGGGACTGGCTGGGGAGACACTGGGTGGCTGGGGAGACAGAAGGGGCTGGCTGGGGAGACACTGGGTGGCTGGAGAGACAGAAGGGGCTGGCTGGGGAGACATTGTGTGGCTGGGGAGACAGAAGGGGCTGGCTGGGGAGACACTGGGTGGCTGGAGAGACAGAAGGGGCTGGCTGGGGAGACACTGGGTGGCTGGAGAGACAGAAGGGACTGGCTGGGGAGACACTGGGTGGCTGGGGAGACAGAAGGGGCTGGCTGGGGAGACACTGGGTGGCTGGAGAGACAGAAGGGGCTGGCTGGGGAGACACTGGGTGGCTGGGGAGACAGAAGGGGCTGGCTGGGGAGACACTGGGTGGCTGGAGAGACAGAAGGGACTGGCTGGGGAGACACTGGGTGGCTGGGGAGACAGAAGGGGCTGGCTGGGGAGAAACTGGGTGGCTGGAGAGACAGAAGGGACTGGCTGGGGAGACACTGGGTGGCTGGGGATACAGAAGGGGTTGGCTGGGGAGACACTGGGTGGCTGGAGAGACAGAAGGGGCTGGCTGGGGAGATATTGTGTGGCTGGGGAGACAGAAAGGGCTAGCTGGGGAGACACTGGGTGGCTGGAGAGACAGAAGGGGCTGGCTGGGGAGACACTGGGTGGCTGGAGAGACAGAAGGGACTGGCTGGGGAGACACTGGGTGGCTGGGGAGACAGAAGGGGCTGGCTGGGGAGACACTGGGAGCCTGGAGAGACAGAAGTGGCTGGCTGGGGAGACACTGGGTGGCTGGGGAGACAGAAGGGGCTGGCTGGGGAGACACTGGGTGGCTGGACAAACAAGGTGGCTGATTTTGGAGACAATGGGTGGCTGGAAAGACAAGAGGGTTGTCTGGGGAGGCAGAAGGTGGCTGGCTGGGAAGAAACTGGAGAGCTGGAGCTAATAAAACATGGGGGAATGCAAAATGTTTCATGCAGCATTGCTAGGAGATATCCACACTCACACCCAGATCTTTGTTAGCAGTTGGGGTGCTCCATTTAAAAAAAAAAACAGAGTAGGCTCCAATAATAACCACAGCCAAATGAGGGCACTCACCATATCTAACATTCAATGCACAAATTAAATTTAGGGAAAAGCCATCATAGCAGTTGGCATTTTGGCCCTGGAGGGTCTTTATCAAGACAGGTCAAATTGAGCTGTGTAAGCAGACACAGGCAGTATACGATCGAGCCCACTTATATTGCACTAAAGTAATGGGGTAACTAGTTCATAGAAGCAAACGAACACCAGCCGATATGTGTTCCACAGTGGAATGCACGGCTTCCAGGTATTACATGTACAGTATATAGGTGGTCATTCCGAGTTGATCGCTAGTTGTTTTCGTTCGCAGCGCAGAGATTAGGCAAAAAAGCGGAACTTCTGCGCATGAGCGATGTACTTTCACAACAGCCGATGCTTTTTTACACAAGCTCTAGCGAAGCTTTTCAGTCGCACTGCTGGCCGCAGAGTGATTGACAGGAAAGGGGCGTTTCTGGGAGGTAACTGACCATTTTCAGGGAGTGTGCTGAAAAACGCAGGTGTGTCAGGTACAAACGCAGGCGTGCTGGGGAAAACGCAGGCGTGGCTGGCCGAACGCAGGGCGTGTTTGTGACGTCAAAACAGGAACTAAATAGTCTGAAGTGATCGCAAGCTGTGAGTAGGTGTGAAGCTACTCTGAAACTGCTCAAAAATATTTAGTAGCAGCGCTGCGATCCTTCCGTTCGCACTTCTGCTAAGCTAAGATACACTCCCAGAGGGCGGCGGCTTAGCGTTTGCACTGCTGCTAAAAGCAGCTAACGAGCGAACAACTCGGAATGAGGGCCATAGACCATTAACCCTTCAATTTAAATGACCAGAATTAGCATTCCACACTGTAAAAGCGGGACAGCGTCACAAACATTGCGGTTGCATAACACACTGACACGTATGGAGCAGCACACAACCTTAAGGAGCCAATCAGTGTTCAATCTGAAAACCAGAAGTCAGCATTTCACGCTGAACCTAGGCTTATAGGGCTTCAAAAAAATGGAACTTTGCAGATCATGTTGGAATGCACAGTATTACAGAAACACTGCATTAAAAGCTATTAAAAGGTGATATAAATGTATCTCGTTTTTCTTACTGAAGATAACAAGATCACATCACTATCACTTGAATGCACCCCCATGCACTTATGTTACCAAAATCTATGTAATATACTGTATAATAAATCCAACATAAATACAGTATATCACTAGTTACCAGTTTGTCAAAATGACGGCACAAAATACGTGTCAGGCCCCGAGAAGTCACTTTTTGCTCATTTCTGCTCACCAGCTCGGGGGGCTGTGGGCAGAAATGCTAGCGGCTGTGCGTGCCTGAATGGAACAACAATTAAATGCTACACCGGGTGCCAACTAGTGGCCGCCGGTGCGCAAAACAATTGAATACCCTCCATAAAAGGTGATGATCAGCATTAGCTTTTACATTTATATATAGATAGTTATATTGTCCAGGCATAAGTAAGTAGATAAAACATATCAGACAGATATATTTTCATACTATACGGTATAAATGTCACTCAATAGTGACGGATGAAAGCATGGGGCATAAAATAACCTACAGAGAAAATTGAGATGATATCAGCATAAAAATAGTAAAGAGACACACCTATACAACAGTAAAGCACTGAAACGTTGAAGGAGATGAGTTGAGAGTTTCTTCTTTTAAAGCCCTGAGAGCCACACCTATGTCCTTTATATTTCTTTCCTGTGAGGGCACTGGCGAAAACTACCCTGATTGATGGGAGTGCCAGACCCTGGACATATATATATATATATATATATATATATATATATACATACATACACACACACACACACACACACACACACACACACACACACACACACAAACAAACACACATATTTTATATATACTGATGCTTATTGAAATAAGACCACTGAGTGCCTTCATTGGATTTGCTATATATATATATATATATATATATACTGTATGTATGTGTATATATATATATATATATATATATATATATACATATACACAACACAGTCTGGCACTCAGTGAATGTGTCTTGATTCTTGCCCCAGCGTCCGGGTCCAATGCAGTATGACCGCTAATTTAGAGAAAACACACACACATTTCTACATAATCATATACATTTATATTCATTATATATATATATATATATATATATATATAAAACAATGGAGGGGACGGCACTGTCACTGATTTATGCATATTGCGCTATGCCCCGAAAGACTGATGTAACAATTCAAATATCTGTTTGAATATACTACTTTTCTAAAAATCCTCTGAGTGCTGTCCCCTCCATTGTTTATATATATATATATATATATATATATATATACATACACATATATACATATTATATATAATGAATATATATGTATATGATTATGTAGAAATATATATATATATATATATATATAGAATGTCTATGTAGAAATGTATATTATACAGAATAACCGTGCCTCAGCCTACCCTATACATACTAAATTGGTTATTTCTATCAGCAGCAGTAGCCAGGCAGGACTGATACCTCACCTCATTCACGAGGATCAGACCTCCTGTTGCCGCTGGTGCTGCCTTCACAGAGCTGCCGACTGCCGTGACTGCTGGTGCGGTGGGCCAAATGCGTGAAGTGCAACCTGATACAGCCGTCCAGGATCCTTCTGGGCGCGGAGGTTGCGGGGGCCTTTGTGACGTCACGCGCTGCAACATCACACAGCGCGGAGGAGTCACTGTGTGGCGCAGGGAGGGCTATGGAAGCCTTCCACTGTGCCGTCATCAAAGGCAAGCAGTACACTTTCGATGCTGGTGAGAGTGGCGTTTTATCTACCGATGCCGCGGCTGGGGGGACGGGACCTTGGCTGGTTACCGGCCAGCTGCTGTTGCAGGAATATTTTTTCCTGTCTACAGCAGTCTGCAGATGCTGTGGGCCTATTTTAATGGTGGGCTTGGAGCTGCAGCTCCATCAGCCCCATTATTAATCCGGCCCGACAGCCGGCATCCCGCCCATTGGCAATCATACTGATCCCCTTTCAGCCTCTTTTAAAGGCATCTTAAACTTTGTTGATGCTTCACCTTGTTCTGGAGTGATGGGTTCTCTTTTGTGTAGGAAAGTTACTATTTACTTCCTCTGCAATTCATGTACAATCCTAAGTTTCTAACACTATGATAACACAGCATTTATGAGTTCTGCTATCCTTGTGTACAATTCTGAGTTGCTGACACTCTGCTGTCCATGTGCAATACTGTGTTCCTGAAACTTCCTACCAGTGTATATATCCTTATCTATCTCTTTGAACTAAGAACTCCCAAAATATTTTCAGTTCTTGTATGTTTTCAATTATACTGTAATAACAATTTATGCACTTTCACAAGATCTCTGTCATAATTCCTGATAGACCTAAGATGAGCCCCACCCACCTTACATTATGGTTTAGCTCCCACAAATAATAAAAAGTTATTGAATAAAATGAATACTCCCCAACATGTTTAACTCCTGCCAGCCCCCATATTTAATAAGGAACTATGGCATCATTTTGATACCTTCACCAGAGCCTACATAATAATATACCTACCACAGGGCAATAATATACCCCCAATGCACCAGCTCCCACATGGCCTTAAAATGCTCCTCAAAACACAAAACCCACATAACAATAATATGCCCCCAAAGTCACTTATTTCTTTTTTAAGAATGCGCCTTGTTCTCTGGACCAGCCAGTGCATGCAGCAGAGTGAATAGAGAATTAGTAGAGGTAGCAGTGGAGAACCAAAGAGAGAAGGAAGGAGAGTGATGGACTCCTGATCTGTTATACACTGTACTGGTTGCTTCCTCTGGGACAGGTGTCAGCTGGGGCTCAAGATAGGCTCCATACACCTTGGAAAGTATAGACAGACCTCACACTTCTAACCACCTCTGAGAATTTTTCAGAATTTGTAAATACCCCTATACCTGACTCTGTCTACACTCAACTCAAATGACTCTGTTTTTACCTACAGTACATATCGATATTTCCATTAGATATACATGCTTATTAACATACTTGTGTAATGCACATAACATTCCCCATGACTGAGGAAACAGAACTTATTTAGAAATATAGGTAACGGTGACATTTACTGTTTAAACATTTTATTCATCTCAAACTGATGCACAATTTCAGTTAGATTGTAAATCTCCTTTTAGCTGCATTTTTTCCGAAATACCTGTACATTTATCTAGGATTCCTAGCACCATTCTGTCACTCACATGTTCATCCTTTTACTTGGTAATTCCACACTGTTCGGCTTAATTTATGGTCTTGTTATAAAGCACTCTGCATGTTGTTCTTGACTATTGATAGCTGTGATAGAAACAGGTTCTCTCATAAATAACTTTTTTTTAAAGAATAAAATATGCATCAAACCCGACAGAATTGCTTTATATTCATTTTTCTGACTTTGTACAGCAAATATGGATTATATTATACCTACCTACTTTTTATGTTTCCCATCCAAGAGATGCTGAGTAGATGTATGAGCAGTTGGCCATGTACTGATTATGGTTTTAGCATCAAGGTTTAAGTTACCCTAATCATGGGCATCGTAACTTTTGCAAGTCGATGGGCATTGCTTAATGGTGTGATTTTAGGCAGTACAGCCCATTCCTACAAACCTTGTAGGCAAGTTAGCCATACTTGATGAATTTCACCTCTGGGAAAATACTGGAATTCAGGGATCTCCTGAAAATGCTGCAAAATTTGCCAAGCATAAGTAAACCTCCCTGTGGAAATAATACAAGAAAAAGAATTATGAGTGCACTTTCAACGGCAGCCTGTATAGAGGAGGGGGGGGGGGGGGGGGGGGGGTCAGCGCCTAGATTGAGTAAAACTGAGAAAATGAAAAGTATACTGGTGCCGGCTGTTTCTCCAATAAGGGACAATAAAGCAATTTGAATGAAAAATTACAACACTTTATTATATATACATTAAAAGATAAAATGAGAAGTTAACACCATTGACTGTTTAGACTGAAGTGTAGACACTATATGATAGTAGTAACCACTTTGATCTTACTCGGATTATGTCCTGTGCACAATAAATGGTTAGGACTCATTCCTCAGTGTGACCATTAGTTCACTTATGAATAATAGTGTTACCCAGTCCTTTGCACGTACAGTCCCCAAGGAGTCTCAATTGTAGGTAGAGATCCAAATAGCAGCAGGGTGATATTTCGGTTCCCAATGGTGTATCACTTTGAAAAGCCCAATAGAGGCAGAGAGTCCAATTTTTACCAGAGACGTCACGAGTAAAGTGCTGGTGGTCAGTGGTGAACTCAACGCGTTTCACTGGTCTTAAGGACTGCCAGCTTCCTCAGGAGCATATAGCACTGGTTGTCTTAGTGTGTTTATATACCCTTTTAATTAGGGTAGAAGTGTAAGCACCTGTTAGTGTCAAACATCCATTAAGAGAGCATCACATGACCAGGCAGTAAAAAAACCGAATAAATGTTATCTGTAGCAGTTAAAGGTATTGAGGAATCATTTTTTAGATACATATTGATTATTAATTATGTGGTAAAATGAGACTGCTTTCTATAATAAAGGTTTATTGTTTTTTTGGGACGCTCTCTTAATGGATGTTTGACACTAACAGGTGCTTACACTTCTACCCTAATTAAAAGGGTATATAAACACACTAAGACAACCAGTGCTATATGCTCCTGAGGAAGCTGGCAGCCCTTAAGACCAGTGAAACGCGTTCAGTTCACCACTGACCACCAGCACTTTACTCGTGACTTCTCTGGTAAAAATTGGACTCTCTGCCACTATTGGACTTTTCAAAATGATACACCATTGGGACCCGAAATATCCCCCTGCTGCTATTTGGATCTCTACCTGCAATTGAGACTCCTTGGGGACTGTACGTGCAAAGGACCGGGTAACACTATTATTCATAAGTGAGCTAATGCCCACACTGAGGAATGAGTCCTAACCATTTATTGTGCACAGGACATAATCCGAGTAAGATCAAAGTGGTTACTACTATCTTATAGTGTCTACACTTCAGTCTAAACAGACAACGGTGTTAACTTTTCATTTTATCTTTTAATGTTTATATAATAAATTGTTGTAATTTTTTATTCAAATTGTTTTATCGTCCCTTATTGGAGAAACAGCCGGCGCCAGTATACTTTTCATTTTCTTAGTTTTACTCCCTGTGGAAGAATTGGCTGACATCTCAGGAGAAGTCTTTTGATTCCAGTGTATAGGCATTAGGAAGCAAACTCTCCTATACTCAACTTTCTCCTTCCATTCTGACTAAGGAGTAGTATGATTAAAGTTGAAAAATGTAGGTGAGGGAAACATGCCCTTGCAGATTTGTTTGGCAGATTTTTGTATCAATGAACTTTGACATAACAGGGAACAGGTTTACTTGAACTTGTTTCAGAACAGAAAAAAAAGAGCCACATTGCAAATAATATGTATAATACAGAATAAAACATAACTGTTACTTGCTGTCTCTCGCGTTGTGAGGACTTCCGCGTTTTTTGGGAATCCTATTGAGTATGCATGGCTGTCAGCCAGCGCATTGGCAAACTAAGGGCGGTGATTTGGGGTGACAGAGAGGAATCACTTTGGAGCTTAATACATATGGAGTATGTTTTTAGTCCTCTATTTAGTGCTTAGTACTGTTGGTATATGCAGTGCACTACTGCGCTTCATCAATAATGATCTATAACTAAAGCATCTGCTCCTTTACCAAGATGGCCACCATCCTTTAGCTGCGGATGTGTGGCACCATCTTCCCATTAGGGTTTGAGAACCACAGTGCTACTCAGCCGAGTAGTACTGATCTCTGTGGGGGACCCTGCATAATCCTGCTTTATCCTAGGTATATAAACACACCGGACAAAATAATATGCAATGTGGAAAGACAAGTGGTATAAGTTCAATGACGCGGAACATGAACATGCGTGTAGATGGTAACACTAAAACTATTGGATGATCATTGTGAATGTCTGAGGTATTGATACAATGTGAATTTGTTGAGATATTGTTTCTTTTTCAGATGGAACTATGGGTCGTACAAGTGACTTGACTGAGTGGCAAAAGGGAGCCATTGCTTTTGGCTGTAAGCATGGCCATAATCTGAAGGAGGTGGCACCATTTGCTGGTTTGCCCTCGAAGACAGTGAGTACTATCCATCTAGAGTGGAAGGAGCATGAACATCAAGAATCTCAGCGACGGAACAGTGCCAAAGTGCTACAGTAATGTTTGAGACACATGGCCACATAAAATTGGGTATTCCTGTGTGGCTATTCAGAAACATTGAGATGCACTGTCTTATAGGCCTGTTAAGGGAGTGTCGCTACGAGTCGTATATCTGGTTGCAAACTTAGGCGCATTGGAGGCCATATACTGATACAGAATCTGCATCTAGCATGGGGCAAGTTCAAATATCCATGGTGCGTCTCATGGTAGCACCAAGTGCGATTCTTTGGTCAACAGATGCACAAAGAGGGTGTCTCAATCCTTGCACATTCAGTTGCACACTTCTACACCAGGGAGGGTCTTTAACTAGCATTAACACAAAGTTACAGGTGTGACTACAGCACAAGGCGCTAAAGCGAGTGCCGCAGTGTGTGACTGAATCAGCTAGTTAGTGTCTAACATCGACTTACAATGAACTCATTTATCAAAACAGCTCCCTGTATAACTAACCTGAGTTGTATTTTTTTAATGTATCTTTAGATTGATTAGCAGTTATTCCTATAAGCACATATTGAGTGTACACAGAATACTTTTACAGAACTGAAATATTTTCAGCTTCATAAGATTATTTTGACCTTCACCTGTTTTTTTTTTTTTTTTTTAAGATACATAAAATGTTCTCTATATTTTAAGGAAGATGGTTTATTATTTCATATTCAGAACTATAACAGAAAGCCTCCCTAAAGGAGTATTTTTTCAGTTTATTCTTCCTGTGGGAGCACAAGTTAGTCTTGTTACTTTCGTATTTATTTATGTGAAGAAGTTAGGAGATACTGAATATTACACTTGGGAGATTGCTTATGCAAAACTCTTACAGAACACACAAAACATTTCTTTAGCATACAAATGCAATCATTCAGTTTTGTAAAAATGATCCTGTAAAATGTCCCCAAAACCTCAGAATTAAGATGCAATATAACTTGGGCCTGATTCAGGTTTGTAAGCAAAGCAAAAAAGAACACAACTGGGCAAAACCATGCTGCACTGAAGGTGGGTCAGATGTAACATGGGGCCTAATTCAGACCTGGTCGCTGCAGCGTCAGCGTGCGCACACAGTGAGGTGCAAAGGCATCTCACTGATGCGATTACCTCTGCCTGATTGACAGGCAGAGGTGGTCGCGGGGCGGTCAAGGGTGTGTCGGTGGCGTGGGGACGGCATTGCGGCGGCGTTGGGATGGCATTGAGGTGGCATTGGGGGAGTGTGGTCCAGTCAACGCCCTCCACACAGCCAAAATCATGGTGGGTGGCCACCTGCCTACGCAGCCTAGGCTGTGAAGGCAGAGAGCTACTCGACAGGTGCAAAAGCAGTGCCGCTGTGCGATGCTTTCGCACCTCTGCGGGGGGCTGGCATGCGGGGTGGACTAGCCCGCATGCCTAAGAATTTGATCGTAGATGTGTGTTTTTTCGCACATCTATGATCAGTTCTGAATTAGGCGCATGTGCAGGAAGATTTAGATTTGGGTGGGTTATATTGTTTCTCTGCAAGGTAAATACTGGCTGCTTTTGCATGTAGCACACAAATGTTACCTTTATTTTTGCACTGCAATTTAGATTTCAGTTCAAACACACCCACCCAAATCTAAATCTCTTTGCACATGTTACACCTGCAGTGCAACATGGTTTTGCCTAGTTGTGTGCATTTTTGCTGTGCTTACAAATATGAATCAGGCCCAAAATTCCAAACAGATAACGGAAACTTTTCCCATATTCTTACATAGTGCGCTAATGGGAACTATGTAGGTCAATTAGCTCTGCTCTTTGTTTAATCAACTTGGGGGTAATTCAGACTTGATCGCTCGCTAGCGGTTTTGCAGCGCTGCGATCAGGTCAGAAATGCATATGCAGCGCAAAGCGCAGGCGCGTCGCACAGGTACAAAGGAGATCACCGCTCAGCGATGGGTTTGTGCAAAGAATCCATTCGCACGGGCGATCGCAAGGAGATTGACAGGAAGTAGCCATTTGTGGGTGGTAACTGACCGTGTTCTGGGAGTGGTTGGAAAAACACAGGTGTGTCCATGCGTTTGCAGGGAGGGTTCCTGACGTCAATTCCGGTCCCGGACAGGCTGAAGTGTTCGCAGCGGCTGACTAAGTCCTGGGCTACTCAGAGACTGCACAAGATCTGTTTGTACATCTCACACATGCGTTCGCACACTTGCAAACCAAAAATACACTCCCCTGTGGGCGGCGACTATCTGTCCGCAGCAGTGCAAAAAACTCTTAGTGAGCGATCAGGTCTGAATTAATGATTTTTCCAGTCTGTGCAATCTGTGCGTAGCCCAGGACTTACTCCTACAGTGCGATACAAACAGGCTGATCTGGTCCGGAGCTGACGTCATACACCTGCCCTGAAAACCCTTGGGAACGCCTGCGTTTTTCCTGACACTCCCTGAAAATGGCCAGTTACCACCCACAAATGTCCTCATCCTGTCAATCACCTTGCGAACGTCTTGTGAACTAAATTTTTGCACCATCCTGTCACTGGCACCACGCGTGCACATTGCAGTGCTTATGCATGTGCAATAATTCGATAATCAACTGCTGTGCAAATTCGCACAACACCGATCAGGTCTGAATCGTGCCCTATATATGTATTATTAAGTTCATGAAAGCACAACCTTTTCTCATACATATTTAATTTATTAAACCAATCCAGCCTTTTAATTTAGCAAAAACATCAGTTACTGTACAGCAATATTAAGGAACATGCGGTATAACACAATAAGGGGGTAATTCCAAGTTGATCGCAGCAGGAAATTTTTTAGCAGTTGGGCAAAACCATGTGCACTGCAGGTGTGGCAGATGTAACATGTGCAGAGAGAGTAAGATTTGGGTGGGTTATTTTATTTCTGTGCAGGGTAAATACTGGCTGCTTTATTTTTACACTGCAATTTAGATTGCAGATTGAACACACCCCACCCAAATCTAACTCTCTCTGCACATGTTATATCTGTCTCCCCTGCAGTGCAACATGGTTTTGCCCAACTGCTAAAAAAATTCCTGCTGCGATCAACTTGGAATTACCCCCTAAGGCCTCCTCCAGTGGCCCATGCTCACCCATCCAGTACCTTTGCTCATGCAATGTCTCAGTTGCACTGACTGGTCTTACCTGTGGGGGATGCAATGCCTTAGAGCAGTGAATATAAAATTTTGGTGGAGATCAAAGGTGTTATACCCCAATAAAATTATATCTATATATATATATATATATATATATATATACATATATACTGTGTATATGTATATATACTGTATATACTGTATATATATATATATATGTATATATATATATATATTAGAGATGTGCACCGGACATTTTTTTGGTTTTGTGTTTTGGTTTTGGATTCGGTTCCGCGGCCGTGTTTTGGATTTGGACACGTTTTGGCAAAACCTCCCTGAAATTTTTTTTGTCGGTTTCTGGTGTGTTTTGGATTCGGGTGTTTTTTTTCAAAAACCCCTCAAAAACAGCTTAAATCATAGAATTTGGGGGTAATTTTGATCCTATAGTATTATTAACCTCAATAACCACAATTTCCACTCATTTCCAGTCTATTCTGAACACCTCACACCTCACAATACTATTTTTAGTCCTAAAATTTGCACCAAGGTCGCTGGATGACTACGCAAAGCGACCCAAGAGGGCGGCACAAATACCTGGCCCATCTAGGAGTGGCACTGCAGTGTCAGACAGGATGGCACTTAAAAAAATTGGCCCCAAGCAGCACATGATGCAAAGAAAAGAGAAAAAGAAGTGCACTGTGGTCGCTGGATGGCTAAGCTAAGCGACACAAACACCTCAATATCACAGGAATTATTCGTTCTAATCAATAGTACAGATGTAGCCACCTTTATCTTGAGTGGCTGCGGCGTTTGTCCCGTTCGACCATACGCAGCGTACTGGGGCGTAGCGAGGCGCGCCTAGTCACAGAGACGCTATCTAATCGCACGGAGACAGACATTTGACGTTTGGCGTTACCTTTACGTGTAATACCTGCGATCAGCCACCAGATGTCGCTTTTTACAATCACCACTGCGCATGCGTGTGGTCTCCCGTAAAATACAATACTGAAATACATAATAAGGACTACTTTACTAAGGCGTCTCATTACGCTGCATACAGTAAATACTGTACTCATTACGCTGCATTATTTAATACAGTACTGTATATACGACACCGACGCAAATAGTACAGCATACAGTATATGATCCATCTACAATACTTTATGAATACTGTATGTGAGCGTCCAAGTCCCGCAGACAAAACATACAGTACTGTAAAACCAGTAGTGTACACTGTCGCAAATGGATGTGTGTTACAAGTTCACTATTGCCTCTCAAGATTAGGAATTTTGTACAGTATGTTATCGTCCTAATCCCATAGCCAGTACAGCATAATCAAAACCAACGGATTTATACATTTGTCTGCGGCGAAGTGGTGAAGTGTTTCGCTTCCTATACTCAGAGTCCAGGGTTCGATTCCTTAAGTACGAATGCATGTTAGTTTTTTTCAGACACTTTATTATTTTTTTTATTCACATACTGTAAACCAGGGCATAGCTGCATGAGCGGTTCTATGCGATCGAGTCCGGTGTACCATAATGTGCAGGTTCTATGCAGGTTAAGGTTCTATGCTCCGTACAGTACACATACAATTCTGTAGCTGGGCAGACTGAATAGAAATGGCTACCACCTATGACTCCTTGCCCCACAGAGGCCCTAGGCTACGGAGCAAGTAATAGTCCAGATTGTACAGACTATGGGGCAATGCTGAAGGAGCGTCACAATCCCCTAGCTAAAATACACAGTATGCACATTATGGTACACCGGACTCGATCACATACTGTAGCACACTGGCAAAATGGCCGCCGCCCCTGAACCCTTGTGCAGGTTATGGGGCAATGCTGAAGGAGCGTCACAATCCCCTAACCAAAATACACAGGGGAGATAGGGATAAGCTACTGTAGGATTGCATACAGTATTACGGTACACCGGACTCAATCGCATAGCACACTGTCAAAACGACCACTACCCATGAACCCCCACCTCCTGAACCCCCACCTCGTGGCAGGCAGCAGTTGGGTATGGAATGAGAAATGGCATAAGCTGTGCAGGCTACGGGGCGATGCTGAAGGAGCGTCACAATCCCCTAGCCAAAATACACAGAGATACTGTAAGCGAGGTCTATGCACATTACAGTACGTTACACCGGGCTCGGTCGCATAGCAAACTGACAAAACACAAGTTTTACAGTACATACAGTAAAGCAGGCCAAAGCTGCAGGAGAGTTTCTACTGTAAAGGTTCTATGCACCGTACGGTAATGTACACATACAATTCTATAGCAGGGCAGACTCAATTGAAATGGCTACCGCCTGTGACTCCTAGCTCCTAGGAGGCACTCAGCTATGGAGCAAATAACAGCACAGATTTTGCAGGCTACGGGGCAATGCTGAAGGAGCGTCACAATCCCCTAGCTACAATACACAGGGGTGATAGAGATAATCGAGTGGCTGGAGGGGGGGTCCCCTTGATTTAAGGGGCCCCCACTCCTCCAGGGTACTCCGGCCAGGTGTGACTAGTTGGGTATTTAATTCCATGGCCGCAGGGACCGGTATAAAAGTCTCCCCCGGCTGTGCATTATCTGTCCAGCTAGTGGAGCCCAGTGCTGATTCAAAAAATATGGGGAACCCCTAAGCTTTTTTGTCCCCCTTATTTTTTGCACCAGGACCAGGCGCAGAGCCCGGTGCTGGTTCTAAAAAGATGGGGGATCCCGTGTCCATTTTTTCCGTATTCCTGCCGGAATTCGACTGCAATTGCATATACAGTACTGTACCCCTTAATGTCACTGCTTACAGTATACAGTATTTAGACATGAGCTTGTGTACAGTATCTGTCATGAGGTGCTTTTTTCACTGACACTATAACTTTTTTCTATTGTAATATACTGTACAGAGGCGGCAAACTAGCCAAACGGGAATAATCAGCTTCTGCAGAATAAAATGAGATGCTACAGTACATGCCTATATTCTGTGAGTGACTGCGGCTCTATGAAATTAAATCAGAAAATTTAAATATGAAATGCATTACTAATGTGTGGCATTACTGTACTGTATGTGTATAAGGTGTACTACAATATTTTCTGGTGTAACATAAGGAAAGGGCACTACTGCATGGTCTAATGCAGTGGTTCTCAAACTTGGTCCTCAGGACCCTACACAGTGCATGTTTTGCAGGTAAACCAGCAAGTGCACAGATGTATTCATTACTAACTGACACATTTTAGAAGGTCCATACAGTAGGTGGAGCTAATTTTTTCACTTGTGATTCTGTGAGACCTGCAAAACCTGCACTGTGTGGGGTCCTGAGGACTGAGTTTGAGAACCTGTGGTCTAATGTAAATAAAGATGAATGTGGTGGGGTGTAATGTGAATAAGGGGCATTACTGTTAGGAGTAATGTGGTACTATGATATGATGTCATGAGAATAAGAGACACCACTGCATGATATAATGTGAATAAAGTTGCAGTACTGTGTTGTGTCATTTCATCTTCGGGTATTATTGTGTTACCATGCCCCTTCCCAGCAAGAACATACTGTACACTGTTTTGGGCTGGCACTAAATGTGCACATTGTTCTTATTTAGATTATAGGGGGTAGGAGCGCCAAAATGGGTGATGGTGCTGGGAAAGGGGTGCAGGGTTAGAGGCGGAACTACGTAGCATCTGTGCAAGAGGGCATCAGCCAAAATCTAGCCTAGGGCATCATGTTGGTCAGGTTTGGCTCTGATAATACTGTATACTGTACTCTTACTGTACTTTGCATTCAATACAGATACTGTTTGCACACAGGTTTTACATGAATCATTGGCAATGCTGCAGGAGTGTCTCATTAGGCAATCTAAAATATACCACGACTATGGGTGGGGATACAGTAGGGAAGTTCTGTCACCATAAGCTGTCTGCTGTGTATAGCATATTTCCATCTGAGATGCATTTGTGTGTTTGTAATAAGAAAAAAACATTTTACTGTACATTTAGTGGATACAGTATTTCTCCCCCATAATGACGTATCATACTGTACAGGTACCCTCATGTACTGTACCGTACCATACTGTAAAATTGAATATTTATTGGAAAAACATCAATATTAATGTAAAAAAAAAGTATTACAACATCCGATTCCATGTACTGCACTGATCAAAATGTACAGTACTCTTATTCAGGACTTATAAAACTGAAAATAACTGTTCATACACATCAATAACATTACTACTGTATAATATTCTACATTAGTTTATGCAATAATCAGACAAAGGCAATTTTATAATTTTTTTTAATAATGCACCAATTTGAAATTTTAAACAGAAAATACAGTACAGAACTACATATTTGTGGCTTGACCATTTCTTTCGACTACAACAGGTAATACTTTATACAGGTGATTTATATAATTATTACAATGTTCAGGTGTGAGTACTTCTAGCCAAAATTTCTTTATCCCATCCACCAGTTGCTGTTTTGTTGTTGGCTTTGCAACACTCCTAACGTACCTCTTCAATTGAGCCCACACTAATTCGATTGGGTTCATGTCTGGTGATCTATATAAAAATAAAAAAAAAGCGTATAGAAAAAATTAATTACATTACAGTAAATAGAGAAAATTAAACATACAATATTGTACTGTTTATTAAACAAATTTTTTTTTTACAGTACTAGAGTGCTATCCAAAATTTTACTTGTACACTGTTGAAAGAATACTCACTCTGGTGGTGTGCGTTCCCAATTCATACCTTTCTCTTCCATAAATTTGGCTGAGGCAGAGTGTTTAGGATCATTGTCTTGGAATATCCTATGGTGAGTTGGGTAATATTTATTCACAAATGGTACCATACATTCCTCTACTATTGTTTCTTGGAAAAATTTCTTATCCATGATTCCTACAGAAATCAAAAAATGTTGTTAATTAATAAGCAACTCCTTTTATTGTGCAGTTACACGTACTCTACAGTACAGCATGTATTTTTACAGAACACAGGCACAGAATAAAGTATAGTACTGTACCTTCGAAAAATAATAGGGGACCAGCTCCTAATCGTGATATGCCTCCCCATACATGGACTTTCAATGGATGCTTTGGGCGTGGTTTTAAAGAGATATGGTTACGTTTCCTGAATGACATTCTGGAGAACCGCTCAAGGGCAACAGACGATTCATCTGTGAAAATGACATCATCAAATGTTTCACCACTCTCAATCCATCGCCGTGCCTGTTCCACTCTCTTTTCTTTATTCACATCTCTTATCATTGGAGATATCCTGTGAAGAGCCAAAAATAATGAAATCAGATACAGTTATGAAATTACAGATTTACAGATTACTGTATATACAGTAGACTGTATGTGCAGTATACTGTATTATATACCTACTGTATACATTAAACTGTACATACAGTACATTAAGGTACATACAGAGTAATATATATATATACATACTGTGCATACACACAAACACACACACACACACACACACACACACACACACACACACACACACAGTATACAGTATGTAATCATCACAATAAGCCGGCAATGCTTCATTGCTGTCTCTGAGTGCCTATACAGTAGGTATCTCTTTTGGGATAGAATATATACAGTATATACACACACACATACTCTATATAGTATAAAGTACACACTCTGTATAATGATTTATGGCATTATTATATCACGTATCAAGGGATTATTAACAGTGCATTTACTGTATGGTTTATACTGCTTTCAGTATTTTACCTTGTTGCGCCAAAGGTCCATCCCATTTTCCGTCGCATCCTTCTGATGCTGGTGGCCGATATGTCCAGGTCATACTTGGAATGGAGAATTCGTTTTATTTGCAGAGCAGTACGCTCATCATCCTCACGAGTTAGTTCCTCCACAATTTGTTGCACTCTCCTACAGTACAATACAGTATGAAAAATATGAATTCATGAACAGCACAATCACAGTTACAATTGATGAAGTTTTTATTTTATTTCAAAAAAATTGTTTATGGTATAAAGCAAGTCATTTAAACATTACAGTAGTGTACAGTACGTACCATGTGCATTTTGTAGGAAATACAAATCTGGGCGTTGTTCTCTCGAATGCATGATAGCGCACCGTTTCTAAAGTGACTATAATGCCACTTTCCTTGAGCCATGCATGGATCTCTTTGATGGTTTTATTTTCTTTTTTCATGTTGGCGATTATCTTGCTCATCGTTTTGTTGATAGTTACTGGCATGTTGTCCAACTATAATTCCTGTATGGAGAGAAAACATTTGTGAATACTGTAGTCTAAAATTTACACATCTGAAAATGCATAAGAGTTTTATGATAGAAGTTAATACTGTACATGTTTACTATCCAGTACCTGATGTTCAAATTTAAGTATTGTATACTGTACAGTACTGAAAATACCACTTCAGTGTTATGGACTGCAATTAGTTTCCTGTATGAAACAGATACAGTACAGTAAATAACCCTCCTTGGAAGTGCATGGGCCCTGTGAGACTTACAGTAGTGTACAGCATAAGGGTCGACTGACATGATGTACAAGCATTACATACAGTACATGTCAGTACTGTATGTAAATTCTTCAATTATTGCCTAACAACAATGCTGCTTACTGTATATTAAATACTGTAGGCCTAGAAATGTGCATCTCTATGTAGTAGTTAAAAACACAGGGGCCTATGTGGATAAGCGAGTTCTATGCACACTAAAAATGGCCACCGACCGTGAACCCCCAGCACGTGGCAGCGCTCGGATATGTAGTGAGATACAGTATGGCATACATTTCACAGTCCAGGGGGCAATGCTGAAGGAGCGTCACAATCCCCTAGCTCAATTACATTGGGATAAGCGAGGTCTATGCACATTACGGTATACCAAGCTGGATCGCTTAGCAACCTGACAAAATGGCCGCCGACCGTGAACTCCCAGCACGTGGCAGCGCTCGGATATGTAGTGAGATACAGTATGGCATACATTTCACAGTCCAGGGGGCAATGCTGAAGGAGCGTCACAATCCCCTAGCTCAATTACACTGGGATAAGCGAGGTCTATGCACATTACGGTATACCGAGCTGGATCGCTTAGCAACCTGACAAAATGGCCGCCGACCGTGAACTCCCAGCACGTGGCAGCGCTCAAATATGGAGTGAGAGATGGTATACATTTTAAAATACACCGGGATAAGTTGTACAGGCCATGGAGCAATGCACAGGGACATTCATCATTTACGTATATAAATAATTGTAAACCGTAAATGAAAGAATTACCGGTCAAATACTGTATGACGAAACTGTGTCAATGAGCTGGAACACGTGAGCCTAGCAGAAGTTTTCGAAGGCAGAAACAGAGAGCAAATTATGAGGAGATTTCTGAAAGGTCGGAGAAGATCCACACAGCAAGTCTGCTTACGAGGAAACAGCTTTGCAAAGTGGGTAGCGGGGCGGTGACTGAGACGCTCTTTTTTTCACATTCACACAAAAGGAATTCTTACCGCTGTGATTGGTGCCAATATAGGCGCATTCATCCTTACACCAATCACAGAGCATACTGTACTTTTGAATGTGAATAAACCCGCTGTTTAGGTGCATTTAGCGTAAAGAATCGCTCCTGCAGATGTACTTTGATTTATGTGAAACCTGTGTGCATCCTTCCATTGACTGTCTTACAATGTAAATAAAATAATACAGTGCATTATTACAGAAAAAAAAAAAAAAAAAAGAAAGAAAGAAAGCACATCAGGTCTCGAAACCTGGACCCCCAGCGAGGGAGGTGGGAGCCTTCACCCCTAGCCCACGACGCCTCATGAGAGATTTCCAATTTCATGTGTGAAAGTACTGCAAACAGCGGCCGGCCCCCGCCCCATTGCTGTTGGTTTATGCCTTAGAGGACTCGGACGCTCGCATTTGTAAAGCACGGTGTTTTCCTCCGCCTCCTGCTAGCCTGTTGCCCTTCCCCCATGGGAGCCTGCACAGATCATGCAGTAGACAGGGAGGGAATGCAAATGCAGGTCATGTGCAATACACAAACGCCCACTGTAGTACTGTTTTGCTCACTTACAGTACTGTACTGTAGGTTGCATTTAGCGTAAAGAATCGCTCCTGCAGATGTACTTTGATTTATGTGAAACCTGTGTGCATCCTTCCATTGGATGTACTGTATTGGAGAGAAAAAAAAAAATGTTACAGTGAATGTCACGGGAACACATTAAAAATAAGGTTGGCACTTCCTTCCCATTGGTGTTGGTTTACAGTATGCCGTAGTGTACTCGGACGCTCATGTAATTGCATTTCAAAGGCACAGTATTTTCCATTGTCTCCCCCCTACCCCCATCGCCCTTCCCCCCTGGGGGCCTGCACAGGGAGGAAATTCAGGTCCTGTGCAATACACAAACGCTGAAGATCTACAGTACTGTTTTGCTCAGTTGGTAGCGTCAGAATACACTCATTTCATTCCCGCTGTTTAGGTGCATTTAGCGTAAAGAATCGCTCCTGCAGATGTACTTTGATTTATGTGAAACCTGTGTGCATCCTTCCATTGACTGTCTTACAATGTAAATAAAATAATACAGTGCATTATTACAGAAAAAAAAAAAAAAAAAAGAAAGAAAGAAAGCACATCAGGTCTCGAACCCTGGACCCCCAGCGAGGGAGGTGGGAGCCTTCACCCCTAGCCCACGACGCCTCATGAGAGATTTCCAATTTCATGTGTGAAAGTACTGCAAACAGCGGCCGGCCCCCGCCCCATTGCTGTTGGTTTATGCCTTAGAGGACTCGGACGCTCGCATTTGTAAAGCACGGTGTTTTCCTCCGCCTCCTGCTAGCCTGTTGCCCTTCCCCCATGGGAGCCTGCACAGATCATGCAGTAGACAGGGAGGGAATGCAAATGCAGGTCATGTGCAATACACAAACGCCCACTGTAGTACTGTTTTGCTCACTTACAGTACTGTACTGTAGGTTGCATTTAGCGTAAAGAATCGCTCCTGCAGATGTACTTTGATTTATGTGAAACCTGTGTGCATCCTTCCATTGGATGTACTGTATTGGAGAGAAAAAAAAATGTTACAGTGAATGTCACGGGAACACATTAAAAATAAGGTTGGCACTTCCTTCCCATTGGTGTTGGTTTACAGTATGCCGTAGTGTACTCGGACGCTCATGTAATTGCATTTCAAAGGCACAGTATCTTCCATCGTCTCCCCCCTACCCCCATCGCCCTTCCCCCCTGGGGGCCTGCACAGGGAGGAAATTCAGGTCCTGTGCAATACACAAACGCTGAAGATCTACAGTACTGTTTTGCTCAGTTGGTAGCGTCAGAATACACTCATTTCATTCCCGCTGTTTAGGTGCATTTAGCGTAAAGAATCGCTCCTGCAGATGTACTTTGATTTATGTGAAACCTGTGTGCATCCTTCCATTGACTGTCTTACAATGTAAATAAAATAATACAGTGCATTATTACAGAAAAAAAAAAAAAAAAAGAAAGAAAGAAAGCACATCAGGTCTCGAACCCTGGACCCCCAGCGAGGGAGGTGGGAGCCTTCACCCCTAGCCCACGACGCCTCATGAGAGATTTCCAATTTCATGTGTGAAAGTACTGCAAACAGCGGCCGGCCCCCGCCCCATTGCTGTTGGTTTATGCCTTAGAGGACTCGGACGCTCGCATTTGTAAAGCACGGTGTTTTCCTCCGCCTCCTGCTAGCCTGTTGCCCTTCCCCCATGGGAGCCTGCACAGATCATGCAGTAGACAGGGAGGGAATGCAAATGCAGGTCATGTGCAATACACAAACGCCCACTGTAGTACTGTTTTGCTCACTTACAGTACTGTACTGTAGGTTGCATTTAGCGTAAAGAATCGCTCCTGCAGATGTACTTTGATTTATGTGAAACCTGTGTGCATCCTTCCATTGGATGTACTGTATTGGAGAGAAAAAAAAAAATGTTACAGTGAATGTCACGGGAACACATTAAAAATAAGGTTGGCACTTCCTTCCCATTGGTGTTGGTTTACAGTATGCCGTAGTGTACTCGGACGCTCATGTAATTGCATTTCAAAGGCACAGTATTTTCCATCGTCTCCCCCCTACCCCCATCGCCCTTCCCCCCTGGGGGCCTGCACAGGGAGGAAATTCAGGTCCTGTGCAATACACAAACGCTGAAGATCTACAGTACTGTTTTGCTCAGTTGGTAGCGTCAGAATACACTCATTTCATTCCCGCTGTTTAGGTGCATTTAGCGTAAAGAATCGCTCCTGCAGATGTACTTTGATTTATGTGAAACCTGTGTGCATCCTTCCATTGACTGTCTTACAATGTAAATAAAATAATACAGTGCATTATTACAGAAAAAAAAAAAAAAAAAAAAGAAAGAAAGCACATCAGGTCTCGAACCCTGGACCCCCAGCGAGGGAGGTGGGAGCCTTCACCCCTAGCCCACGACGCCTCATGAGAGATTTCCAATTTCATGTGTGAAAGTACTGCAAACAGCGGCCGGCCCCCGCCCCATTGCTGTTGGTTTATGCCTTAGAGGACTCGGACGCTCGCATTTGTAAAGCACGGTGTTTTCCTCCGCCTCCTGCTAGCCTGTTGCCCTTCCCCCATGGGAGCCTGCACAGATCATGCAGTAGACAGGGAGGGAATGCAAATGCAGGTCATGTGCAATACACAAACGCCCACTGTAGTACTGTTTTGCTCACTTACAGTACTGTACTGTAGGTTGCATTTAGCGTAAAGAATCGCTCCTGCAGATGTACTTTGATTTATGTGAAACCTGTGTGCATCCTTCCATTGGATGTACTGTATTGGAGAGAAAAAAAAATGTTACAGTGAATGTCACGGGAACACATTAAAAATAAGGTTGGCACTTCCTTCCCATTGGTGTTGGTTTACAGTATGCCGTAGTGTACTCGGACGCTCATGTAATTGCATTTCAAAGGCACAGTATCTTCCATCGTCTCCCCCCTACCCCCATCGCCCTTCCCCCCTGGGGGCCTGCACAGGGAGGAAATTCAGGTCCTGTGCAATACACAAACGCTGAAGATCTACAGTACTGTTTTGCTCAGTTGGTAGCGTCAGAATACACTCATTTCATTCCCGCTGTTTAGGTGCATTTAGCGTAAAGAATCGCTCCTGCAGATGTACTTTGATTTATGTGAAACCTGTGTGCATCCTTCCATTGACTGTCTTACAATGTAAATAAAATAATACAGTGCATTATTACAGAAAAAAAAAAAAAAAAAGAAAGAAAGAAAGCACATCAGGTCTCGAACCCTGGACCCCCAGCGAGGGAGGTGGGAGCCTTCACCCCTAGCCCACGACGCCTCATGAGAGATTTCCAATTTCATGTGTGAAAGTACTGCAAACAGCGGCCGGCCCCCGCCCCATTGCTGTTGGTTTATGCCTTAGAGGACTCGGACGCTCGCATTTGTAAAGCACGGTGTTTTCCTCCGCCTCCTGCTAGCCTGTTGCCCTTCCCCCATGGGAGCCTGCACAGATCATGCAGTAGACAGGGAGGGAATGCAAATGCAGGTCATGTGCAATACACAAACGCCCACTGTAGTACTGTTTTGCTCACTTACAGTACTGTACTGTAGGTTGCATTTAGCGTAAAGAATCGCTCCTGCAGATGTACTTTGATTTATGTGAAACCTGTGTGCATCCTTCCATTGGATGTACTGTATTGGAGAGAAAAAAAAAAATGTTACAGTGAATGTCACGGGAACACATTAAAAATAAGGTTGGCACTTCCTTCCCATTGGTGTTGGTTTACAGTATGCCGTAGTGTACTCGGACGCTCATGTAATTGCATTTCAAAGGCACAGTATTTTCCATCGTCTCCCCCCTACCCCCATCGCCCTTCCCCCCTGGGGGCCTGCACAGGGAGGAAATTCAGGTCCTGTGCAATACACAAACGCTGAAGATCTACAGTACTGTTTTGCTCAGTTGGTAGCGTCAGAATACACTCATTTCATTCCCGCTGTTTAGGTGCATTTAGCGTAAAGAATCGCTCCTGCAGATGTACTTTGATTTATGTGAAACCTGTGTGCATCCTTCCATTGACTGTCTTACAATGTAAATAAAATAATACAGTGCATTATTACAGAAAAAAAAAAAAAAAAGAAAGAAAGAAAGCACATCAGGTCTCGAACCCTGGACCCCCAGCGAGGGAGGTGGGAGCCTTCAACCCTAGCCCACGACGCCTCATGAGAGATTTCCAATTTCATGTGTGAAAGTACTGCAAACAGCGGCCGGCCCCCGCCCCATTGCTGTTGGTTTATGCCTTAGAGGACTCGGACGCTCGCATTTGTAAAGCACAGTGTTTTCCTCCGCCTCCTGCTAGCCTGTTGCCCTTCCCCCATGGGAGCCTGCACAGATCATGCAGTAGACAGGGAGGGAATGCAAATGCAGGTCATGTGCAATACACAAACGCCCACTGTAGTACTGTTTTGCTCACTTACAGTACTGTACTGTAGGTTGCATTTAGCGTAAAGAATCGCTCCTGCAGATGTACTTTGATTTATGTGAAACCTGTGTGCATCCTTCCATTGGATGTACTGTATTGGAGAGAAAAAAAAAAATGTTACAGTGAATGTCACGGGAACACATTAAAAATAAGGTTGGCACTTCCTTCCCATTGGTGTTGGTTTACAGTATGCCGTAGTGTACTCGGACGCTCATGTAATTGCATTTCAAAGGCACAGTATTTTCCATTGTCTCCCCCCTACCCCCATCGCCCTTCCCCCCTGGGGGCCTGCACAGGGAGGAAATTCAGGTCCTGTGCAATACACAAACGCTGAAGATCTACAGTACTGTTTTGCTCAGTTGGTAGCGTCAGAATACACTCATTTCATTCCCGCTGTTTAGGTGCATTTAGCGTAAAGAATCGCTCCTGCAGATGTACTTTGATTTATGTGAAACCTGTGTGCATCCTTCCATTGACTGTCTTACAATGTAAATAAAATAATACAGTGCATTATTACAGAAAAAAAAAAAAAAAAAAGAAAGAAAGAAAGCACATCAGGTCTCGAACCCTGGACCCCCAGCGAGGGAGGTGGGAGCCTTCACCCCTAGCCCACGACGCCTCATGAGAGATTTCCAATTTCATGTGTGAAAGTACTGCAAACAGCGGCCGGCCCCCGCCCCATTGCTGTTGGTTTATGCCTTAGAGGACTCGGACGCTCGCATTTGTAAAGCACGGTGTTTTCCTCCGCCTCCTGCTAGCCTGTTGCCCTTCCCCCATGGGAGCCTGCACAGATCATGCAGTAGACAGGGAGGGAATGCAAATGCAGGTCATGTGCAATACACAAACGCCCACTGTAGTACTGTTTTGCTCACTTACAGTACTGTACTGTAGGTTGCATTTAGCGTAAAGAATCGCTCCTGCAGATGTACTTTGATTTATGTGAAACCTGTGTGCATCCTTCCATTGGATGTACTGTATTGGAGAGAAAAAAAAATGTTACAGTGAATGTCACGGGAACACATTAAAAATAAGGTTGGCACTTCCTTCCCATTGGTGTTGGTTTACAGTATGCCGTAGTGTACTCGGACGCTCATGTAATTGCATTTCAAAGGCACAGTATCTTCCATCGTCTCCCCCCTACCCCCATCGCCCTTCCCCCCTGGGGGCCTGCACAGGGAGGAAATTCAGGTCCTGTGCAATACACAAACGCTGAAGATCTACAGTACTGTTTTGCTCAGTTGGTAGCGTCAGAATACACTCATTTCATTCCCGCTGTTTAGGTGCATTTAGCGTAAAGAATCGCTCCTGCAGATGTACTTTGATTTATGTGAAACCTGTGTGCATCCTTCCATTGACTGTCTTACAATGTAAATAAAATAATACAGTGCATTATTACAGAAAAAAAAAAAAAGAAAGAAAGAAAGAAAGCACATCAGGTCTCGAACCCTGGACCCCCAGCGAGGGAGGTGGGAGCCTTCACCCCTAGCCCACGATGCCTCATGAGAGATTTCCAATTTCATGTGTGAAAGTACTGCAAACAGCGGCCGGCCCCCGCCCCATTGCTGTTGGTTTATGCCTTAGAGGACTCGGACGCTCGCATTTGTAAAGCACGGTGTTTTCCTCCGCCTCCTGCTAGCCTGTTGCCCTTCCCCCATGGGAGCCTGCACAGATCATGCAGTAGACAGGGAGGGAATGCAAATGCAGGTCATGTGCAATACACAAACGCCCACTGTAGTACTGTTTTGCTCACTTACAGTACTGTACTGTAGGTTGCATTTAGCGTAAAGAATCGCTCCTGCAGATGTACTTTGATTTATGTGAAACCTGTGTGCATCCTTCCATTGGATGTACTGTATTGGAGAGAGAAAAAAAAATGTTACAGTGAATGTCACGGGAACACATTAAAAATAAGGTTGGCACTTCCTTCCCATTGGTGTTGGTTTACAGTATGCCGTAGTGTACTCGGACGCTCATGTAATTGCATTTCAAAGGCACAGTATTTTCCATCGTCTCCCCCCTACCCCCATCGCCCTTCCCCCCTGGGGGCCTGCACAGGGAGGAAATTCAGGTCCTGTGCAATACACAAACGCTGAAGATCTACAGTACTGTTTTGCTCAGTTGGTAGCGTCAGAATACACTCATTTCATTCCCGCTGTTTAGGTGCATTTAGCGTAAAGAATCGCTCCTGCAGATGTACTTTGATTTATGTGAAACCTGTGTGCATCCTTCCATTGACTGTCTTACAATGTAAATAAAATAATACAGTGCATTATTACAGAAAAAAAAAAAAAAGAAAGAAAGAAAGCACATCAGGGCTTGAACCCTGGACCCCCAGCGAGGGAGGTGGGAGCCTTCACCCCTAGCCCATGACGCCTCATGAGAGATTTCCAATTTCATGTGTGAAAGTACTGCAAACAGCGGCCGGCCCCCGCCCCATTGCTGTTGGTTTATGCCTTAGAGGACTCGGACGCTCGCATTTGTAAAGCACGGTGTTTTCCTCCGCCTCCTGCTAGCCTGTTGCCCTTCCCCCATGGGAGCCTGCACAGATCATGCAGTAGACAGGGAGGGAATGCAAATGCAGGTCATGTGCAATACACAAACGCCCACTGTAGTACTGTTTTGCTCACTTACAGTACTGTACTGTAGGTTGCATTTAGCGTAAAGAATCGCTCCTGCAGATGTACTTTGATTTATGTGAAACCTGTGTGCATCCTTCCATTGGATGTACTGTATTGGAGAGAAAAAAAAAAATGTTACAGTGAATGTCACGGGAACACATTAAAAATAAGGTTGGCACTTCCTTCCCATTGGTGTTGGTTTACAGTATGCCGTAGTGTACTCGGACGCTCATGTAATTGCATTTCAAAGGCACAGTATTTTCCATCGTCTCCCCCCTACCCCCATCGCCCTTCCCCCCTGGGGGCCTGCACAGGGAGGAAATTCAGGTCCTGTGCAATACACAAACGCTGAAGATCTACAGTACTGTTTTGCTCAGTTGGTAGCGTCAGAATACACTCATTTCATTCCCGCTGTTTAGGTGCATTTAGCGTAAAGAATCGCTCCTGCAGATGTACTTTGATTTATGTGAAACCTGTGTGCATCCTTCCATTGACTGTCTTACAATGTAAATAAAATAATACAGTGCATTATTACAGAAAAAAAAAAAAAAAAGAAAGAAAGAAAGCACATCAGGTCTCGAACCCTGGACCCCCAGCGAGGGAGGTGGGAGCCTTCAACCCTAGCCCACGACGCCTCATGAGAGATTTCCAATTTCATGTGTGAAAGTACTGCAAACAGCGGCCGGCCCCCGCCCCATTGCTGTTGGTTTATGCCTTAGAGGACTCGGACGCTCGCATTTGTAAAGCACAGTGTTTTCCTCCGCCTCCTGCTAGCCTGTTGCCCTTCCCCCATGGGAGCCTGCACAGATCATGCAGTAGACAGGGAGGGAATGCAAATGCAGGTCATGTGCAATACACAAACGCCCACTGTAGTACTGTTTTGCTCACTTACAGTACTGTACTGTAGGTTGCATTTAGCGTAAAGAATCGCTCCTGCAGATGTACTTTGATTTATGTGAAACCTGTGTGCATCCTTCCATTGGATGTACTGTATTGGAGAGAAAAAAAAAATGTTACAGTGAATGTCACGGGAACACATTAAAAATAAGGTTGGCACTTCCTTCCCATTGGTGTTGGTTTACAGTATGCCGTAGTGTACTCGGACGCTCATGTAATTGCATTTCAAAGGCACAGTATTTTCCATCGTCTCCCCCCTACCCCCATCGCCCTTCCCCCCTGGGGGCCTGCACAGGGAGGAAATTCAGGTCCTGTGCAATACACAAACGCTGAAGATCTACAGTACTGTTTTGCTCAGTTGGTAGCGTCAGAATACACTCATTTCATTCCCGCTGTTTAGGTGCATTTAGCGTAAAGAATCGCTCCTGCAGATGTACTTTGATTTATGTGAAACCTGTGTGCATCCTTCCATTGACTGTCTTACAATGTAAATAAAATAATACAGTGCATTATTACAGAAAAAAAAAAAAAGAAAGAAAGAAAGCACATCAGGGCTTGAACCCTGGACCCCCAGCGAGGGAGGTGGGAGCCTTCACCCCTAGCCCATGACGCCTCATGAGAGATTTCCAATTTCATGTGTGAAAGTACTGCAAACAGCGGCCGGCCCCCGCCCCATTGCTGTTGGTTTATGCCTTAGAGGACTCGGACGCTCGCATTTGTAAAGCACGGTGTTTTCCTCCGCCTCCTGCTAGCCTGTTGCCCTTCCCCCATGGGAGCCTGCACAGATCATGCAGTAGACAGGGAGGGAATGCAAATGCAGGTCATGTGCAATACACAAACGCCCACTGTAGTACTGTTTTGCTCACTTACAGTACTGTACTGTAGGTTGCATTTAGCGTAAAGAATCGCTCCTGCAGATGTACTTTGATTTATGTGAAACCTGTGTGCATCCTTCCATTGGATGTACTGTATTGGAGAGAAAAAAAAAATGTTACAGTGAATGTCACGGGAACACATTAAAAATAAGGTTGGCACTTCCTTCCCATTGGTGTTGGTTTACAGTATGCCGTAGTGTACTCGGACGCTCATGTAATTGCATTTCAAAGGCACAGTATTTTCCATCGTCTCCCCCCTACCCCCATCGCCCTTCCCCCCTGGGGGCCTGCACAGGGAGGAAATTCAGGTCCTGTGCAATACACAAACGCTGAAGATCTACAGTACTGTTTTGCTCAGTTGGTAGCGTCAGAATACACTCATTTCATTCCCGCTGTTTAGGTGCATTTAGCGTAAAGAATCGCTCCTGCAGATGTACTTTGATTTATGTGAAACCTGTGTGCATCCTTCCATTGACTGTCTTACAATGTAAATAAAATAATACAGTGCATTATTACAGAAAAAAAAAAAAAAAAAGAAAGAAAGAAAGCACATCAGGTCTCGAACCCTGGACCCCCAGCGAGGGAGGTGGGAGCCTTCAACCCTAGCCCACGACGCCTCATGAGAGATTTCCAATTTCATGTGTGAAAGTACTGCAAACAGCGGCCGGCCCCCGCCCCATTGCTGTTGGTTTATGCCTTAGAGGACTCGGACGCTCGCATTTGTAAAGCACAGTGTTTTCCTCCGCCTCCTGCTAGCCTGTTGCCCTTCCCCCATGGGAGCCTGCACAGATCATGCAGTAGACAGGGAGGGAATGCAAATGCAGGTCATGTGCAATACACAAACGCCCACTGTAGTACTGTTTTGCTCACTTACAGTACTGTACTGTAGGTTGCATTTAGCGTAAAGAATCGCTCCTGCAGATGTACTTTGATTTATGTGAAACCTGTGTGCATCCTTCCATTGGATGTACTGTATTGGAGAGAAAAAAAAAATGTTACAGTGAATGTCACGGGAACACATTAAAAATAAGGTTGGCACTTCCTTCCCATTGGTGTTGGTTTACAGTATGCCGTAGTGTACTCGGACGCTCATGTAATTGCATTTCAAAGGCACAGTATTTTCCATCGTCTCCCCCCTACCCCCATCGCCCTTCCCCCCTGGGGGCCTGCACAGGGAGGAAATTCAGGTCCTGTGCAATACACAAACGCTGAAGATCTACAGTACTGTTTTGCTCAGTTG